>NW_027182424.1:3033979-3350969 GCF_040938575.1 Ambystoma mexicanum
ACCCTTCCTATAGCATGAGATGTGATATCTCAATGCTTCTAATATCAAACTTGAGACCCTCCCTATAGCATGAGATGTGATATCCAAGTCCTTCCCATTCCAATCCTGAGACACTTCCTATAGCATGAGATGTGATGTCTCAATGCTTCTAATACCAAACCTGAGATCCTTCCTATAACATGAGATGTGATATCCAACTCCTTCCATTCCAATCCTGAGACCCTTCCTATAGCATGAGATTTGATATCTCAATGCTTATACCAAACCTGAGACCCTTCCTATAGCATGAGATGTGATACCCAAGTCCTTCCCATTCCAATCCTTAGACCCTTCCTACAGCATGCAATATGATATCTCAATGATTCTAATAACAATCCTGAGACCCGTCCTATAACATGAGATGGGATATCCAATTCCTTCCCATTCCAATCCTGAGACACTTCCGATAGCAGAGATGTGATATCTCAATGCTTATACCAAACCTGAGACCCTTCCTATAACATGAGATCGGATATCCAACTCCTTCCCGTTCCAAACCTGAGACCCTTCCTTTAGCATGAGATGTGATATCCAGCTCCTTCCCATTCCAATCCTGAGACACTTCCGATAGCATGAGATGTGATATCTCAATGCTTCTAATATCAAAACTGAAACCCTCCCTATAGCATGATATGTGATATCTAAGTCCTTCCCATTCCAATCCTAAAACCCTTCCTATAGCATGAGATGTGATATCTCAATGCTTCTACCAAACCTGAGACCCTTCCTTTAGCATGAGATGTGATATCCAACTCCTTCCCATTCCAATCCTGAGACCCTTCCTATAGCATGAGATGTGATATCTCAATACTTCTAATACCAAACCTGAGATCCTTCCGATAACATGAGATGTGATATCCAAATCCTTCCCCTTCCAAACCTGAGACCCTCCCTTTAGCATGAGATGTGATATCCAACTCCTTCCCATTCCAATCCTGAGACCCTTCTGATAGCATGAGATGTGATATCTCAATGCTTCTAATACCAAACCTGAGATCCTTCCGATAGCATGAGATGTGATATCTCAATGCTTCTAATACCTGTTAGGAAAGATTTCGTAATTGTAGGGAATTTTCCTTCCATGTGGCAACCCCTAAACTTTTTGCTATTGTTTTTAACCTTGTTCTTGACTTTGCCAGAGAAGTACAGCCTTCTGCCGCACTTCTCTGGGCTTTCGCTCCTTTCTTACGGGGAAACTGACATGCCCTTAAGACAGTCAGTACCGGGGAACGCTGTTTCCCGTAGTTTCTTTTATCATGTTGCGGCTTTAGTGCAACATGACACAAGAGGGCACTGTAAGCTAAGTTACAGCTCTCTTGGGTCTCTAGCCTTCTACAGGCCCTAGATACTCGTTTAGGATGGTATTTGATCGGTGCAAGTCATTCAGGGACTGGAATGGTGGCAGCGATCGTTTTGTTTATTTTGAGCTCCTTTTGGCATTCTGAGCACGTTTTTCGCACTGAACCCAAAATGGTGGCCTGGCTCCCAAAATGGCCAGACCACGAGGCTCCTTTGTCCTGTCCACTGACCGTCTTGCTCCCTTCACCTTCCCCAGGTCGAGCGACCCGGGGCCTTCCTTATTTGGGCATGTACTTTCCCGCGAAACGCAGATGCTTTCGCGGGCTTCTACATGTCGTTTGTGTGCCTCCAGGGTGTGGGCTGGGATGTCTGGTCCCAATACACATCCTGGGTGCCAGAGAGTCTAGGGTGGTGTGAATGCCTGGGACCACCGTGGTCCGTGATTGGTCCACGTATGGTATGTGTGTTGATGAGCGGATCTCCCATTGGCTCCCCTCCGTTTTGGCGCGAAGGGAACCGTGGATAAGAGGGGGCTGGAAACACCACTACCATGTCGATCTCCTGAGTTCTCACGAACGAAGGAATACAGGAGCCAAGTATCCTGCAACCACGAGGCTGGACCGAGGAATCGCTGGTGACCCGCTGAAGGAATCCTCCTTTGCACTGCTGTCGTCCTGTGAAACCCTTTCCTCCTTGATCGAACCAGAAGGCCTGTACTGGTGCTTCGACCTTTGGAATAGCAGGAACAGCTATTCCCGGCATCTTCAGCCATCTCCTGCCAAGTAAGCCTTCGGAAGCGTCTCTGGGCCATCCAGTTGACTGACCAGCTTACAAGGGAGTCTTGCTCTGTAACCGCCGCCAGGTTGTGCAGTATCTCGAGTCCTTGTCACTCTCCCACGCTTCGTGCACGTGGCGTTCCCAGGTCTGAAGGGAGGAGTGTACTTTTGACTCAGGTACGCACGGCCGCTCCGTTGACCTGCTGCGGCAACAAACTGTGCCGGTTTCGTCGATTGGGACGTCTTTTTGCTCTACACGACTACAAGGCGTTCCCTGCTCTTCTGAACCTGCCAGCTGCTGAAACTAACGTGGAGAAGCCTGGGTCTGCTTGCTTCGGGGACCGGTGAGTAGTATATCTAGGATCTGGTCGCCCTCCTGCAGTATCCCATTGCTTTTCCCTGCTGTGTAAAAACAGCACCCTTTTGCCGTACTCGCGCTCTGCTTCTGCCCGCTGTGGAGGCTGCGCTTGAGTTGCGGAACCTGTTCTTCTTCTGCTGTGCACTAACCCGAACTGCCTGACTTCCTCCGAAGAGCTTCTCCTTTTGCCCGTTGGCACCAGCGTGTGCAGGTACTTTGAGCACAAGGCTCCACTCTTCGCAGGGCTCGGACTTCCATCTAGTTAGGTGCCTATGAAGGCGAACTGAGTCGAAAGCATTATCGCACTGCCTGTTTTCCTTCCCTTTCAGGTGGACTACATATTTCGTGCTTTAAACGCTTGCGACTGTGTATTTGTATATATATTGTGTGGATATGGTATGTGTTGGCTTAGTATTGTGATATTGTGATTTTCTCGCTACGGTCATTATTTTAAAGGCCTTAAAATAAATGTGTATCTATTTTTGATATAACAACTGTTTGGAGTAGTTTGTAAGCGCTCTTGCTTTGTGTGCTCATTGCGAGCTTTCAGTCACCCTCACCCCTCTTGAGACCTAGTCTTGACCGCCGCGATCGCTACCTTGATTGGTCTGGCTTGTCCAGAGGTTACCCTGTTCCAAGTAATTAGGTTGGCCTTCTGAACTTCTGCGCCGCCAGGACAGAGTTCAGAAATCCGTCTTAACAAATTGGTGTACAGCGGTGGGATACGACTGAAGGTATCCAGTGTTGCGCTCGAACTAAGGCATTTCAGGTTATTCCAACCAGTACACGTAGTGAATTGTTATAGTATAACTTTAAAAAGGCCATTGTCCTATCAAACAGTATGGAAACAAGTACCTTGTTAACTTTGAATGCTTCTAAATCAGAAACACTAAAAAAGATGTGTGCGGAGAGAGGGGTTTCCTCTCAAGGCACGAAATTGGAAATGATCCAAAGAATCGTGGCGTGGCAAGAAGCGCAGCTTGACGCTATCACTTCTGAGGACAGTGCGGAAGGTGGTGGGGCTGCTCTCACTGGTAGAACCGACGGTTCTGCCGCCGCACTGATCCACCGCGACCACGAGGACAGGGAGGACGAGATGTCTAATGTTTCCTCTGCCAGTGCTGATGGGGAGGCTATGCTTGAATTCAAGAAGCAAGAGCTGCGGTTTAGGCAGCAGGAGCTTGAATTCAGCATAGCCAAACTAAAAATCGAACAGGCAGAAAAACAGAAAGACAGGGATCACCAGTTGGAACTGGCCAAGCTTCAGGTTGCAAATGGATCCAAGGGTCCTGGACATGGGTCTGGGGCCTCCTCTCATCCACGGTTTCCGAAAGATCTGCTCAGTGTGTATTAGGAAAGGAATGACATTATGGACTGGCTGAATGCGTTTGAGTATGCATGCGAGGTTCAAGAAGTTGACAATGCTGATAAAATTGCGTGGTTACTCAGTAGACTGCCCCATTCTGGCTGTAGTGCCATCATGGAAATGTCGAAGGCTGAGCGAGCTGATTTCGCAATGTTAAAGCAAACTCTCATTTTAAAGTTTGGGAAGACTCCGGCCCAATATTTAAAGCGTTTTCGAGAGTATAAGAAAAAGGAAGGTGGTACTTGGGTATCTTATGTCGCTGAATCCTTGAAAAACTTAACTGGCTGGGTCGAAGGCTATAAGGTCTCTACCTTCGAAGGCATGATAAATCTTGTCATGCTGGAACACATTTTTGCTTCTTCTTCCCCGGAGCTTAAGCAGCATTTGGCCGATTCGAAGGAGATAGATCCTAAGAAGCTGGCCATTGCAGCAGACTTATGGGTGTCACATCGAGTGTCCCATAAGGACAAAACTCATCCTGGTAAGCAGGAGGAAGGGAAAAAGTCCAAAGATATGGAGGGTGGGGAATCTGCTAAATCTTCTTCCCATAAGGGCCACAAAAAGAAAAACAAGGGTAAGACACAAGAGAACTCACAGGGTAGTGGAGGTCAGCCTCCGAAACTGAACTCCGGTTACAATAAGCCTCCCTATGTAAACAGACCCATTGGAACCTGTTTTGCTTGTGGAGCAACTGACCATGTGAAGGGGGATCCCCGTTGTAAGGTTAGACCTTTGGGGGTCCACTCCGCTAATCTGGCCTTCTCCTCCTACGAGGAAGAAGAGATTACAGGAGCATCCTTCTCCTCAGACTCATTTCCCAGCGGAATAGAGGCTGAGGTAGTTTTAGTGTCCCTGGGTTCCTGGGAGCCTAAAGTCGCAGAGGCCTATGCTAGGATTCCGGATAATACCAAGCACTACTTTAAAGACAGTGTGCTGATCAATGGAGTAGATACTCCAGCTCTTAGGGATAGTGGGTGCAGTCACACTGTAGTGGATTCTACCTTGGTAGACTCAGAGGAAGTTGCCAGAGCTACTCTGATGCCCACTAAGTTGGCTGACGGCCCCCTCCGTATGTTTCCCGTGATCCCTGTAAATCTTACTTTAAATGGTACAGCAGTCAGGATTCCAGTGAGCATTCCGAGAAACGTCCCGGGAAAGGTCTTGTTAGGCAATGATCTTAGAGCTTTAGGGCTCGTAGGAGACACTGCCGAAAGACCCTACACACGGTCTCAAGCACGGGCAGCATTGGCCAAGTCCAATACGCCGCCCCAGCCGAAGGGGAAACCCAAGGCGAAAGGAGTCGACAAGTCAAGACGGGGGAAAGAGAATATTCCCCCGAGCTCGCCTACCACTGCGGTGGAGGAAGTTGGTCGATCGCCCGAGCCTGACGAGGAAGTGGCGATGCCTGAAGTATTCGACCCCAACGATCATCCTGAATTAAAGGACTTGTTAGTTGAAGGAGGTCCTGATAGGGACGAATTCAGTAAAGGCCAACATGAGTGCCCATCTCTGGAAGGCCTAAGGAGACAGGCCTGCTCCCAGCTTGAGGGTGAACCTCCTGGGACGCATAGGATTTATTGGGAAGGTGGACTCCTGTATAGTGAGCCCACAGAGTCTACAGAAGGAGACCATAGGAGGTTGGTGGTTCCCCTTGCTGTTAGGCCCTTCCTCCTGCAGTTGGCGCATGAAGTTCCCCTTGCTGGTCACCTTGGTATGAAGAGGACCAAGCAAAGGTTATCCATGCACTTCTACTGGCCCAAGATGGGGGTGCAAGTAGAAAGTCACTGCAGGAGTTGTGCCTCCTGCCAGTTGTCTGGTAAGGTTGGCACGACAATCCAAGCTCCGTTGGTACCGCTCCCAGTTGTGGGGGTACCATTTGAAAGGGTAGGGATCGACATCGTTGGTCCCCTTGACCCGCAAACATCCTCGGGCAATAGGTTTATCCTGGTGCTGGTCGACCATGCAACCAGGTATCCTGAGGCCATCCCATTGAAAACTGTAACTGCTAAGTCAGTTGCAAAAGCTTTACTCGGCATATTTACTAGGGTTGGCTTCCCTAAAGAAGTTGTGTCAGATCGTGGCAGCAACTTTATGTCGAAGTATATGCAGGCTATGTGGAAAGAATGTGGGGTCACCTACAAGTTCTCTTCTGCATACCACCCCCAGACCAATGGTCTGGTGGAACGTTTCAACAGAACGTTAAAGAGCATGATTGGGGCTCTGGAGGAGCCCCAGAGAAGAAAATGGGATCTTCTTTTACCATGCTTACTGTTTGCCTACCGAGAGGTACCACAGGAGGGTGTTGGCTTCAGCCCCTTCGAACTTCTGTTCGGTCATCCCGTACGGGGACCCTTAGCCATCGTCAAAGAGGGATGGGAGATGCCCACTCCCCCTGTTACTACCAATGTAGTTGACTATGTGCTAGGGCTCAGAAAACGGATGGTACTTCTGATGGGCTTGGCTAGTGATAAATTGAAGGCAGGGCAAGCGCTGGTGAAACATTGGTACGACCAGAAAGCTTCCCTCATCAACTTTACACCTGGTCAGCAAGTCCTGATCATGAATCCCATAAGGCCTCGAGCTTTACAGGACAAATGGTCAGGCCCTTACACAGTGGTGGAGCCCCTGGGTGAGGTTAACTATTTAGTGGACCTTGGAAGGCCTGGACAGGCTCCAAAAGTGTTCCACGTGAATAGGCTGAAGGCTTTCGTCCCAAGAGTCGAAATCGCAGCACTGCTACTGGCTTCAGACGTTGAGGAAGAGGAGTCAGAACCTCTCCCCGACCTGTTCCAAAGCGGTCCTTCAGATAGCTCCATTGAGGGTGTCCGAGTGGCCCCTCACCTGACTTCTGATCAGCAGGCTGAGGTGAAAAGTTTGCTTAGGCAGTTTTCCCCCCTGTTCTCACAGTCGCCTGGTTTGACACCTTGGTGCAAACATAACATTGACACAGGAGACAGTGAACCTACCAAAAGTAGGGGATACAGGATGTCAGATAAAGTACGGTCTTATATTAAGACCGAGGTCAACAAAATGTTAGACCTTGGGGTGATTGAACCCTCTAGTAGTCCTTGGTCCAGTCCTGTGGTCTTGGTTCCAAAGGCAGGCACTTCTGAATTGAGGTTCTGCGTGGATTACAGGGCTCTGAATGCTGTCACCAAGACAGATGCACACCCCTTGCCTCGAACAGATGAGCTGGTGGATACTTTGGGTGCCTCCAAGTACCTCAGCACGTTTGACCTCACTGCTGGCTATTGGCAAATAGCTCTAGCAGAACATGCCAGGGAGAAGACAGCATTTTCTACTCCAGACGGCCTTTACCAATTCCGGGTAATGCCGTTCGGGTTGAAGAATGCACCTGCCACTTTCCAGAGGCTTGTGAATCATGTGTTGAATGGGTTGGACGAATTCTGTCTTGCATATCTGGACGATATAGCAGTTTTCAGTGCCACCTGGGAAGACCATGTGAAACACCTCGGGATTGTGCTCCAGGCTCTTCAGAAAGCCCACTTGACCATAAAGGCTAGTAAATGCCAGATTGGACAAGGCTCAGTGGTTTACCGAGGACATGAAGTAGGTGGAGGGAGGATACAGCCTCTACCCAGTAAAGTACAAGCAGTACAAGACTGGCCTACCCCCACTACGCAAACCCAAGTGAGAGCCTTCTTAGGACTCACGGGGTATTACCGCAATTTTGTGGCAGACTATGGTACCATAGCTGCCCCTCTGACTGCCCTCACAACTCCGAAGAAACCCAAGAAGGTAACTTGGACCGACGAGTGTGAGAAGGCCTTCAATGGCTTAAAAGACTCCTTGTGTCAGGCCCCTGTGCTCAGGGCCCCTGATTATCAAAGACCTTTTATCGTGCAGACGGACGCCTCTGACACTGGGATAGGAGCTGTACTATCACAAGTAGATGAGAAGGGTAAGGAACACCCTATCGGTTTTATTAGTCGCCAGCTTAAGGACAGAGAGCTCAGATGGTCCACGGTAGAGAAAGAATGTTTCTCTGTTGTGTGGGCCCTAAGGAAGCTGAGGCCCTACCTCTATGGGACCCACTTCACTGTGCAAACTGACCATAAGCCGTTAAAGTGGCTAATGAAAATGAAGGGGGAGAATCCAAAGTTGCTTAGGTGGTCCATAAGTCTACAAGGCTTCGACTTCACTATTGAGCATAGGCCAGGTGTCCAACATAGCAATGCTGATGGGTTGTCCAGAATGTTTAACCGACCTGAACAAGAGACTCATCCAGGGGTGGATTAGTTCCCCCTGTCCATAGTCTGGGAGGGGCGAGTGTTAGGAAAGATTTCGTAATTGTAGGGAATTTTCCTTCCATGTGGCAACCCCTAAACTTTTTGCTATTGTTTTTAACCTTGTTCTTGACTTTGCCAGAGAAGTACAGCCTTCTGCCGCACTTCTCTGGGCTTTCGCTCCTTTCTTACGGGGAAACTGACATGCCCTTAAGACAGTCAGTACCGGGGAACGCTGTTTCCCGTAGTTTCTTTTATCATGTTGCGGCTTTAGTGCAACATGACACAAGAGGGCACTGTAAGCTAAGTTACAGCTCTCTTGGGTCTCTAGCCTTCTACAGGCCCTAGATACTCGTTTAGGATGGTATTTGATCGGTGCAAGTCATTCAGGGACTGGAATGGTGGCAGCGATCGTTTTGTTTATTTTGAGCTCCTTTTGGCGTTCTGAGCACGTTTTTCGCACTGAACCCAAAATGATGGCCTGGCTCCCAAAATGGCCAGACCACGAGGCTCCTTTGTCCTGTCCACTGACCGTCTTGCTCCCTTCACCTTCCCCAGGTCGAGCGACCCGGGGCCTTCCTTATTTGGGCATGTACTTTCCCGCGAAACGCAGATGCTTTCGCGGGCTTCTACATGTCGTTTCTGTGCCTCCAGGGTGTGGGCTGGGATGTCTGGTCCCAATACACATCCTGGGTGCCAGAGAGTCTAGGGTGGTGTGAATGCCTGGGACCACCGTGGTCCGTGATTGGTCCACGTATGGTATGTGTGTTGATGAGCGGATCTCCCATTGGCTCCCCTCCGTTTTGGCGCGAAGGGAACCGTGGATAAGAGGGGGCTGGAAACACCACTACCATGTCGATCTCCTGAGTTCTCACGAACGAAGGAATACAGGAGCCAAGTATCCTGCAACCACGAGGCTGGACCGAGGAATCGCTGGTGACCCGCTGAAGGAATCCTCCTTTGCACTGCTGTCGTCCTGTGAAACCCTTTCCTCCTTGATCGAACCAGAAGGCCTGTACTGGTGCTTCGACCTTTGGAATAGCAGGAACAGCTATTCCCGGCATCTTTAACCATCTCCTGCCAAGTAAGCCTTCGGAAGCGTCTCTGGGCCATCCAGTTGACTGACCAGCTTACAAGGGAGTCTTGCTCTGTAACCGCCGCCAGGTTGTGCAGTATCTCGAGTCCTTGTCACTCTCCCACGCTTCGTGCACTTGGCGTTCCCAGGTCTGAAGGGAGGAGTGTACTTTTGACTCAGGTACGCACGGCCGCTCCGTTGTCCTGCTGCGGCAACAAACTGTGCCGGTTTCGTCGATTGGGACGTCTTTTTGCTCTACACGACTACAAGGCGTTCCCTGCTCTTCTGAACCTGCCAGCTGCTGAAACTAACGTGGAGAAGCCTGGGTCTGCTTGCTTCGGGGACCGGTGAGTAGTATATCTAGGATCTGGTCGCCCTCCTGCAGTATCCCATTGCTTTTCCCTGCTGTGTAAAAACAGCACCCTTTTGCCGTACTCGCGCTCTGCTTCTGCCCGCTGTGGAGGCTGCGCTTGAGTTGCGGAACCTGTTCTTCTTCTGCTGTGCACTAACCCGAACTGCCTGACTTCCTCCGAAGAGCTTCTCCTTTTGCCCGTTGGCACCAGCGTGTGCAGGTACTTTGAGCACAAGGCTCCACTCTTCGCAGGGCTCGGACTTCCATCTAGTTAGGTGCCTATGAAGGCGAACTGAGTCGAAAGCATTATCGCACTGCCTGTTTTCCTTCCCTTTCAGGTGGACTACATATTTCGTGCTTTAAACGCTTGCGACTGTGTATTTGTATATATATTGTGTGGATATGGTATGTGTTGGCTTAGTATTGTGATATTGTGATTTTCTCGCTACGGTCATTATTTTAAAGGCCTTAAAATAAATGTGTATCTATTTTTGATATAACAACTGTTTGGAGTAGTTTGTAAGCGCTCTTGCTTTGTGTGCTCATTGCGAGCTTTCAGTCACCCTCACCCCTCTTGAGACCTAGTCTTGACCGCCGCGATCGCTACCTTGATTGGTCTGGCTTGTCCAGAGGTTACCCTGTTCCAAGTAATTAGGTTGGCCTTCTGAACTTCTGCGCCGCCAGGACAGAGTTCAGAAATCCGTCTTAACAATGCCAAACCTGAGATCCTTCCTATATCATGAGATGTGAGATCCAAATACTTCCCCTTCCAAACCTGAGACCCTCCCTTTAGCATGAGATGTGATATCCAACTCCTTCCCATTCCAATCCTGAGACCTTTCTGATAGCATGAGATGTGATATCTCAATGCCTCTAATACCAAACCTGAGATCCTACCTCTCACATGAAATGTGATATCCAACTCCTTCCCATTCCAATCCTGAGACCCTTCCTATAGCATGAGATGTGATATCTCAATGCTTCTAATATCAAACTTGAGACAATCCCTATAGCATGAGATGTGATATCCAAGTCCTTCCCATTCCAATCCTGAGACACTTCCTATAGCATGAGATGTGATATCTCAATGCTTCTAAAACCAAACCTGAGACTCTTCCTATAACATGAGATGGGATATCCAACTCCTTCCCATTCCAATCCTGAGACCCTTCTGATAGCAGAGATGTGCTATCTCAATGCTTATACCAAACCTGAGACCCTTCCTACGGCATGAGATGTCATATACAACTCCTTCCCATTCCAATCCTGAGACCCTTCCTATAGCATGAGATGTGATGCCATCCAGTTGACTGACCAGCTTACACGGGAGTCCTGCTCTGTAACCGCCGCCAGGTTGTGTAGTATCTCGAGTCCTTGTCACTCTCCCACGCTTCGTACACTTGGCGTTGCCAGGTCGGAAGGGAGGAGTGTACATTTGGCTCAGATACACACGGCCGCTCCGTTGTCCTGCTGCGGCAACAAACTGTGCAGGTTTCTTCGATTGGGACGTCTTTTTGCTCTACACGACGACGAGGCATTCCCGGCTCTTCTGAACCTGCCAGCTGCTGAAACTGACGTGGAGAAGCCTGGGTCTGCTTGCATCGGGGACCGGTGAGTAGCATAGCTAGGATCTGGTTGCCCTCCTGCAGTAGCCCATTGCTTTTCCCCGCTGTGTAAAACGGCACCCTTTTGTCCGTACTCGCGCTCTGCTTCTGCCCACTGTGGAGGCTGCGCTTGAGTCGCGGAACCTGTTCTTCTTCTTTAGTGCACTAATCTGAACTGCCTGACTTCCTTCGAAGAGCTTCCCCTTTTGCCCGTTGGCACCAGCGCGTGCAGGTACTTTGAGCACAAGGCTCCACTCTTCGCAGGGCTCTGACTTCCATCTAGTTAGGTGCCGCTGAAGGCGAACTGAGTCTAAAGCATTATCGCACTGCCGGTTTTCCTGCCCTTTCAGGTGGACTACACATTTCGTGCATATAACGCTTGCGACTGTCGTATTTGTATATATATTGTCTTGATATGGTATGTGTTGGTTTAATATTGTGATATTGTGATTTTCTCGCTACGGTCATTGTTTTAAAGGCCTTAAAATAAACGTGTATATATTTTTATATAACACCTGTTTGGAGTAGTTTGTAAGTGTTCTGGTTTTGTGTGCTCATTGCGGGCTTTCAATCACCCTCACCCCTCTTGAGACCTAGTCTTGACCGCCGCGATCGCTACCTTGATTGGTCTGGCTCGTCCAGAGGTTAACCTGTTCCAAGTAATTAGGTTGGCCTTCTGAACTTCTGCGCCACCAGGACAGAGTTCAGAAATCCGTCTTAACAGAATAGGAAGGAGTTGAATATCACATCTCATGCTAAAGGGAGGGTCTCAGGTTTGGAAGGGGAAGGATTTGGATATCACATCTCATGTTATAGGAAGGATCTCAGGTTTGGTATTAGAAGCATTGAGATATCACATCTCATGCTATCGGAAGGATCTCAGGTTTGGTATTAGAGGCATTGAGATATCACATCTCATGCTATCAGAAGGGTCTCAGGATTGGAATGGGAAGGTGTCAGATATCACATCTCATGCTAAAGGGAGGGTCTCAGGTTTGGAAGTGGAAGGATTTGGATATCACATCTCATGTTATAGGAAGGATCTCAGGTTTGGTATTAGAAGCATTGAGATATCACTTCTCATGCTATAGGAAGGGTCTCAGGATTGGAATGGGAAGGAGTTGGATATCACATCTCAAGCTATAGAAAGGGTCTCAGGATTGGAATGGGAAGGAGTTGGATATCACCACTCAAGCTATAGTAAGGGTCTCAGGATTGGAATGGGAAGGAGTTGGATATCACATCTCATGCTATAGGAAGCGTCTCAGGTTTGGTATTAGCATTGAGATATCCCATCTCATGCTATAGGAAGGGTCTCAGGTTTGGAATTGGAAGGAGTTGTATATGACATCTCATGCCATAGGAAGGGTCTCAGGTTTGGTATAAGCATTGAGATATCACATCTCTGCTATCGGAAGGGTCTCAGGATTGGAATGGGAAGGAGTTGGATATCCCATCTCGTTATAGGAAGGGTCTCAGGTTTGGTATTAGAAGCATTGAGATATCACATCTCATGGTATAGGACGGGTCTCAGAATTGGAATGGGAAGGAGTTGGATATCACATCTCAAGCTATAGGAAGGGTCTCAGGATTGGAATGGGAAGGACTTGGATATCACATCTCATGTTATAG
This sequence comes from Ambystoma mexicanum, assembly GCF_040938575.1. Classification (NCBI taxonomy): domain Eukaryota; kingdom Metazoa; phylum Chordata; class Amphibia; order Caudata; family Ambystomatidae; genus Ambystoma; species Ambystoma mexicanum. The sequence continues at coordinate 3,046,728 of NW_027182424.1, forward strand.
GAAGGGTCTCAGGTTTGGTATTAGAAGCATTGAGATATCACATCTCATGCTATAGGAAGGGTCTCAGGATTGGAATGGGAAGGACTTGGATAACACATCTCATGTTATAGGAAGGGTCTCAGGTTTGGTATTAGAAGCATTGAGATATCACATCTCATGCTATAGGAAGGGTCTCAGAATTGGAATGGGAAGGAGTTGGATATCACATCTCAAGCTATAGGAAGGGTCTCAGGATTGGAATGGGAAGGAGTTTGATATCACATCTCATGCGATGTATGGGTCTCAGGTTTTGTAGAAGCATTGGGATATCACATCTCATGCTATCGGAAGGGTATCAGGATTGGATTTGGAAGGAGTTGGATATCCCATCTCATGCTATAGGAAGGGTCTCAGGTTGGAATGGGAAGGAGTTGGATATCACATTACATGTTAGAGGTAGGATCTCAGGTTTGGTATTAGAGGCATTGAGATATCACATCTCATGCTATCAGAAGGATCTCAGGATCGGAATGGGAAGGAGTTGGATATCACATCTCATGCTAAAGGGAGGGTCTCAGGTTTGGAAGGGGAAGGATTTGGATATCACATCTCATGTTATAGGAAGGATCTCAGGTTTGGTATTAGACGCATTGAGATATCACATCTCATGCTATCGGAAGGATCTCAGGTTTGGTATTAGAGGCATTGAGATATCACATCTCATGCTATCAGAAGGGTCTCAGGATTGGAATGGGAAGGAGTCGGATATCACATCTCATGCTAAAGGGAGGGTCTCAGGTTTACTATTAGAAGCATTGAGATATCACATCTCATGTTATAGGAAGGAACTCAGGTTTGGTATTAGAACCATTGAGATATCACATCTCATGCTATCAGAAGGGTCTCAGGATTGGAATGGGAAGGAGTCGGATATCACATCTCATGCTAAAGGGAGGGTCTCAGGTTTTGAAGGGGAAGGATTTGGATATCACATCTCATGTTATAGGAAGGATCTCAGGTTTGGTATTAGAAGCATTGAGATATCACATCTCATGCTATCGGAAGGATCTCAGGTTTGGTATTAGAGGCATTGAGATATCACATCGCATGCTATCAGAAGGGTCTCGGGATTGGAATAGGAAGGAGTTGGATATCACATCTCATGCTAAAGGGAGGGTCTCGGGTTTGGAAGGGGAAGGATTTGGATATCACCTCTCATGTTATAGGAAGGATCTCAGGTTTGGTATTAGCATTGAGATATCCCATCTGATGCTATAGGAAGGGTCTCAGGTTTGGAATCGGAAGGAGTTGTATATGACATCTCATGCCATAGGAAGGGTCTCAGGTTTGGTATAAGCATTGAGATATCACATCTCTGCTATCGGAAGGGTCTCAGGATTGGAATGGGAAGGAGTTGGATATCCCATCTCGTTATAGGAAGGATCTCAGGTTTGGTATTAGAAGCATTGAGATATCACATCTCATGGTATAGGACGGGTCTCAGAATTGGAATGGGAAGGAGTTGGATATCACATCTCAAGCTATAGGAAGGGTCTCCGGATTGGAATGGGAAGGACTTGGATATCACATCTCATGTTATAGGAAGGGTCTCAGGTTTGGTATTAGAAGCATTGAGATATCACATCTCATGCTATAGGAAGGGTCTCAGGATTGGAATGGGAAGGACTTGGATATCACATCTCATGTTATAGGAAGGGTCTCAGGTTTGGTATTAGAAGCATTGAGATATAACATCTCATGCTATAGGAAGGGTCTCTGGATTGGAATGGGAAGGACTTGGATATCACATCTCATGATAAAGGAAGGGTCTAAGGTTTGGAAGGGGAAGGATTTGGATATCACATCTCATGTTATAGGACCGGTCTCAGGTTTGGTATTGGAAGCATTGAGATATCAAGTCTCATGGTATAGGACGGGTCTCAGAATTGGAATGGGAAGGAGTTGGATATCACATCTCAAGCTATAGGAAGGGTCTCAGGATTGGAATGGGAAGGAGTTTGATATCACATCTCATGCCATGTATGGGTCTCAGGTTTTGTAGAAGCATTGGGATATCACATCTAATGCTATCGGAAGGGTATCAGGATTGGATCTGGAAGGAGTTGGATATCCCATCTCATGCTATAGGAAGGGTCTCAGGTTGGAATGGGAAGGAGTTGGATATCACATCTCATGTTATAGGAAGGGTCTCAGGATTGGAATGGGAAGGACTTGGATATCACATCTCATGCTATAGGAAGGCTCTCAGGTTTGGAAGGGGAAGGAGTTGGATATCACATTTCATGTTAGAGGAAGGATCTCAGGTTTGGTATTAGAGGCATTGAGATATCACATCTCATGCTATCAGAAGGGTCTCAGGATTGGAATGGGAAGGAGTCGGATATCACATCTCATGCTAAATGGAGGGTCTCAGGTTTGGAAGTGGAAGTATTTGGATATCACATCTCATGTTATAGGAAGGATCTCAGGTTTGGTATTAGAAGCATTGAGATATCACATCTCATGCTATAGGAAGGGTCTCAGGATTGGAATGGGAAGGAGTTGGATATCACATCTCAAGCTATAGGAACGGTCTCAGGATTGGAATGGGAAGGAGTTGGATATCACATCTCAAGCTATAGGAAGGGTCTCAGGATTGGAATGGGAAGGAGTTGGATATCACATCTCATGCTATAGGAAGGGTCTCAGGTTTGGTATAAGCATTGAGATATCCCATCTCATGCTATAGGAAGGGTCTCAGGTTTGGAATCGGAAGGAGTTGTATATGACATCTCATGCCATAGGAAGGGTCTCAGGTTTGGTATAAGCATTGAGATATCACATCTCTGCTATCGGAAGGGTCTCAGGATTGGAATGGGAAGGAGTTGGATATCCCATCTCGTTATAGGAAGGGTCTCAGGTTTGGTATTAGAAGCATTGAGATATCACATCTCATGGTATAGGACGGGTCTCAGAATTGGAATGGGAAGGAGTTGGATATCACGGCCCAGAGACGCTTCCGAAGGCTTACTGGCAGGAGATGATGAAGTTGCCGAGAATAGCTGTTCCTGCTATTCCAAAGGTCGAAGCACCAGTACAGGCCTTCTGGTTCGATCAAAGGAGGAAAGGGTTTCACAGGACGACAGCAGTGCAAAGGAGGAGTCCTTCAGCGGGTCACCAGCGATTCCTCGGTCCAGCCTCTTGGTTGCAGGATACTTGGCTCCTGTATTCCTTCGTTCGTGAGAACTCAGGAGATCGACATGGTAGTGGTGTTTCCAGCCCCCTCTTATCCACGGTTCCCTTCGCGCCAAAACGGAGGGGACCCAATGGGAGATCCGCACATCAAACACGCACACCATTCGTGGACCAATCACGGACCACGGTGGTCCCAGGCATTCACACCACCCTAGACTCTCTGGCACCCAGGATGTGTATTGGGACCAGACATCTCAGCCCACACCCTGGAGGCACACATACGACATGTAGAAGCCCGCGAAAGCATCCGTGTTTCGCGGGAAAGTACATGCCCAAATAAGGAAGGCCCCGGGTCGGCTCGACCTGGGGAAGGTGAAGGGAGCAAGACGGTCAGTGGACAAGACAAAGGAGCCTCGTGGTCTGGCCATTTTGGGAGCCAGGCCACCATTTTGGGTTCAGCGCGAAAAACGCGCTTAGAACGCCAAAAGGAGCTCAAAATACACAAAACGATCGCTGCCACCATTCCAGTCCCTGAATGACTTGCACCGATCAAATACCATCCTAAACGAGTATCTAGGGCCTGTAGAAGGCTAGAGACCCAAGAGAGCTGTAACTTAGCTTACAGTGCCCTCTTGTGTCATGTTGCACTAAAGCCGCAACATGGTAAAAGAAACTACGGGAAACAGCGTTCCCCGGTACTGACTGTCTTAAGGGCATGTCAGTTTCCCCGTAAGAAAGGAGCGAAAGCCCAGAGGAGTGCGGCAGAAGGCTGCACTTCTCTGGCAAAGTCAAGAACAAGGTGAAAAACAACAGCAAAAAGTTTAGGGGTTGCCACATGGAAGGAAAATTACCTACAATTACGAAATCTTTCCTAACACTCGCCCCTCCCAGACTATGGACAGGGGGAACTAATCCGCCCCTGGATGAGTCTCTTGTTCAGGTCGGTTAAACATTCTGGACAACCCATCAGCATTGCTATGCTGGACACCTGGCCTATGCTCAATAGTGAAGTCGAAGCCTTGTAGACTTATGGACCACCTAAGCAACTTTGGATTCTCCCCCTTCATGTTCATTAGCCACTTTAACGGCTTATGGTCAGTTTGCACAGTGAAGTGGGTCCCATAGAGGTAGGGCCTCAGCTTCCTTAGGGCCCACACAACAGAGAAACATTCTTTCTCTACAGTGGACCATCTGAGCTCTCTGTCCTTAAGCTGGCGACTAATAAAACCGATAGGGTGTTCCTTACCCTTCTCATCTACTTGTGATAGTACAGCTCCTATCCCAGTGTCAGAGGCGTCCGTCTGCACAATAAAAGGTCTTTGATAATCAGGGGCCTTGAGGACAGGGGCCTGGCACAAGGAGTCTTTTAAGCCATTGAAAGCCTTCTCACACTCGTCGGTCCAAGTTACCTTCTTGGGTTTCTTCGGAGTTGTGAGGGCAGTCAGATGGGCAGCTATGGTGCCATAGTCTGCCACAAAATTGCGGTAATACCCCGTGAGTCCTAAGAAGGCTCTCACTTGGGTTTGCGTAGTGGCGGTAGGCCAGTCTTGTACTGCTTGTAATTTACTGGGTAGAGGCTGTATCCTCCCTCCACCTACTTCATGTCCAAGGTAAACCACTGAGCCTTGTCCAATCTGGCATTTACTAGCCTTTATGGTAAAGTGGGCTTTCTGAAGAGCCTGGAGCACAATCCCGAGGTGTTTCACATGGTCTTCCCAGGTGGCACTGAAAACTGCTATATCGTCCAGATATGCAAGACAGAATTCGTCCAACCCATTCAACACATGATTCACAAGCCTCTGGAAAGTGGCAGGTGCATTCTTCAACCCGAACGGCATTACCCGGAATTGGTAAAGGCCGTCTGGAGTAGAAAATGCTGTCTTCTCCTTGGCATGTTCTGCTAAAGCTATTTGCCAATAGCCAGCAGTGAGGTCAAACGTGCTGAGGTACTTGGAGGCACCCAAAGTATCCACCAGCTCATCTGTTCGAGGCAAGGGGTGTGCATCTGTCTTGGTGACAGCATTCAGAGCCCTGTAATCCACGCAGAACCTCAATTCAGAAGTGCCTGCCTTTGGAACCAAAACCACAGGGCTGGACCAAGGACTACTAGAGGGTTCAATCACCCCAAGGTCTAACATCTTATTGACCTCGGTCTTAATATAAGACCGTACTTTGTCTGACATCCTGTATCCCCTACTTTTGGTAGGTACACTGTCTCCTGTGTCAATGTTATGTTTGCACCAAGGTGTCAAACCAGGGGACTGTGAAAACAGGGGGAAAAACTGCCTAAGCAAACTTTTCACCTCAGCCTGCTGATCAGAAGTCAGGTGAGGGGCCACTCGGACACCCTCAAAGGAGCTATCTGAAGGACCGCTTTGGAACAGGTCGGGGAGAGGTTCAGACTCCTCTTCCTCAACGTCTGAAGCCAGTAGCAGTGCTGCGATTTCGACTCTTGGGACGAAAGCCTTCAGCCTATTCACGTGAAACACTTTTGGAGCCTGTCCAGGCCTTCCAAGGTCCACTAAATAGTTAACCTCACCCAGGGGCTCCACCTCTGTGTAATGGCCTGACCATTTGTCCTGTAAAGCGCGAGGCCTTATTGGATTCATGATCAGGACTTGCTGACCAGGTGTAAAGTTGATGAGGGAAGCTTTCTGGTCGTACCAATGTTTCACCAGCGCTTGCCCTGCCTTCAATTTATCACTAGCCAAGCCCATCAGAAGTACCATCCGTTTTCTGAGCCCTAGCACATAATCAACTATGTTGGTAGTAACAGGGGGAGTGGGCATCTCCCATCCCTCTTTGACGATGGCTAAGGGTCCCCGTACGGGATGACCGAACAGAAGTTCGAAGGGGCTGAAGCCAACACCCTCCTGTGGTACCTCTCAGTAGGCAAACAGTAAGCATGGTAAAAGAAGATCCCATTTTCTTCTCTGGGGCTCCTCCAGAGCCCCAATCATGCTCTTTAACGTTCTGTTGAAGCGTTCCACCAGACCATTGGTCTGGGGGTGGTTTGCAGAAGAGAACTTGTAGGTGACCCCACATTCTTTCCACATAGCCTGCATATACTTCGACATAAAGTTGCTGCCACGATCTGACACAACTTCTTTAGGGAAGCCAACCCTAGTAAATATGCCGAGTAAAGCTTTTGCAACTGACTTAGCAGTTACAGTTTTCAATGGGATGGCCTCAGGATACCTGGTTGCATGGTCGACCAGCACCAGGATAAACCTATTGCCCGAGGATGTTTGCGGGTCAAGGGGACCAACGATGTCGATCCCTACCCTTTCAAATGGTACCCCCACAACTGGGAGCGGTACCAACGGAGCTTGGATTGTCGCGCCAACCTTACCAGACAACTGGCAGGAGGCACAACTCCTGCAGTGACTTTCTACTTGCACCCCCATCTTGGGCCAGTAGAAGTGCATGGATAACCTTTGCTTGGTCCTCTTCATACCAAGGTGACCAGCAAGGGGAACTTCATGCGCCAATTGCAGGAGGAAGGGCCTAACAGCAAGGGGAACCACCAACCTCCTATGGTCTCCTTCTGTAGACTCTGTGGGCTCACTATACAGGAGTCCACCTTCCCAATAAATCCTATGCGTCCCAGGAGGTTCACCCTCAAGCTGGGAGCAGGCCTGTCTCCTTAGGCCTTCCAGAGATGGGCACTCTCGTTGGCCTTTACTGAATTCGTCCCTATCAGGACCTCCTTCAACTAACAAGTCTTTTAGTTCAGGATGATCGTTGGGGTCGAATACTTCAGGCATCGCCACTTCCTCGTCAGGCCCGGGCGATTGACCAACTTCCTCCACCGCAGTGGTAGGCGAGCTCGGGGGAATATTCTCTTTCCCCCATCGTGACTTGTTGACTCCTTTCGCCTTGGGTTTCCCCTTCGGCTGGGGCGGCGTATTGGACTTGGCCAATGCTGCCCGTGCTTGAGACCGTGTGTAGGGTCTTTCGGCAGTGTCTCCTACGAGCCCTAAAGCTCTGAGATCATTACCTAACAAGACCTTTCCCGGGACGTTTCTCTGAATGCTCACTGGAATCCTGACTGCTGTACCATTTAAAGTAAGATTTACAGGTATTACTGGAAACATACGGAGGGGGCCGTCAGCCAACTTAGTGGGCATCAGAGTAGCTCTGGCAACTTCCTCTGAGTCTACCAAGGTAGAATCCACTACAGTGCGACTGCACCCACTATCCCTAAGAGCTGGAGTATCTACTCCATTGATCAGCACACTGTCTTTAAAGTAGTGCTTGGTATTATCCGGAATCCTAGCATAAACCTCTGCGACTTTAGGCTCCCAGGAACCCAGGGACACTAAAACTACCTCAGCCTCTATCCCGCTGGGAAATGAGTCTGAGGAGAAGGATGCTCCTGTAATCTCTTCTTCCTCGTAGGAGGAGAAGGCCAGATTAGCGGAGTGGACCCCCAAAGGTCTAACCTTACAACGGGGATCCCCCTTCACATGGTCAGTTGCTCCACAAGCAAAACAAGATCCCTTGGGTCTGTTTACATAGGGAGGCTTATTGTAACCAGAGTTCTGTTTCGGAGGCTGACCTCCACTACCCTGTGAGTTCTCTTGTGCCTTACCCTTGTTTTTCTTTTTGTGGCCCTTATGGGAAGAAGATTTAGCAGATTCTCCACCCTCCATATCTTTGGACTTTTTCCGTTCCTCCTGCTTACCAGGATGAGTTTTGTCCTTATGGGACACTCGATGTGACACCCATAAGTCGGCTGCAATGGCCAGCTTCTTAGGATCTATCTCCTTTGAATCGGCCAAATGCTGCTTAAGCTCCGGGGAAGAAGAAGCAAAAATGTGTTCCAGCATGACAAGATTTATCATGCCTTCGAAGGTAGAAACCTTATAACCTTCGACCCAGCCAGTTAAGTTTTTCAAGGATTCAGTGACATAAGATACCCAAGTACCACCTTCCTTTTTCTTATACTCTCTGAAACGTTTCAAATATTGGGCCGGAGTCTTCCCAAACTTTAAAATGAGAGTTTGCTTTAACATTGCGAAATCAGCTCGCTCAGCCTTCGACATTTCCATAATGGCACTACAGCCAGAATGGGGCAGTCTGCTGAGTAACCAGGCAATCTTATCAGCATTGTCAACTTGTTGAACTTCGCATGCATACTCAAACGCATTCAGCCAGTCCATAATGTCATTCCTTTCTTCATACACACTGAGCAGATCTTTCGGAAACCGTGGATGAGAGGAGGCCCCAGACCCATGTCCAGGACCCTTGGACCCATTTGCAACCTGAAGCTTGGCCAGTTCCAACTGGTGATCCCTGTCTTTTTGTTTTTCTGCCTGTTCGATTTTTAGTTTGGCTATGCTGAATTCAAGCTCCTGCTGCCTAAACCGCAGCTCTTGCTTCTTGAATTCAAGCATAGCCTCCCCATCAGCACTGGCAGAGGAAACATTAGACATCTCGTCCTCCCTGTCCTCGTGGTCGCGATGGATCAGTGCAGCGGCAGAACCGTCAGTTCTACCAGTGAGAGCAGCCCCACCACCTTCCGCACTGTCCTCAGAAGTTATAGCGTCAAGCTGCGCTTCCTGCCACGCCACGATTCTTTGGATCATTTCCAATTTCGTGCCTTGAGAGGAAACACCTCTCTCCGCACACATCTTCTTCAATGTTTCTGATTTGGAAGCATTTAAAGTTAACAAGGTATTTGTTTCCATACTGTTAGATAGGACTATGGCTTTTTTAAAGTTATACTACAACAATTCACTACGTGTCCTGGTTGGAATAACCTGAAATGCCTTAGTTCGTGCGCAACACTGGATACCTTCAGTCGTATCCCACCGCTGTACACCAATTTGTTAAGACGGATTTCTGAACTCTGTCCTGGTGGCGCAGAAGTTCAGAAGGCCAACCTAATTACTTGGAACAGGGTAACCTCTGGACGAGCCAGACCAATCAAGGTAGCGATTGCGGCGGTCAAGACTAGGTCTCAAGAGGGGTGAGGGTGACTGAAAGCCCGCAATGAGCACACAAAACCAGAACACTTACAAACTACTCCAAACAGGTGTTATATAAAAATATATACACGTTTATTTTAAGGCCTTTAAAACAATGACCGTAGCGAGAAAATCACAATATCACAATATTAAACCAACACATACCATATCAAGACAATATATATACAAATACGACAGTCGCAAGCGTTATACGCACGAAATGTGTAGTCCACCTGAAAGGGAAGGAAAACAGGCAGTGCGATAATGCTTTAGACTCAGTTCGCCTTCAGCGGCACCTAACTAGATGGAAGTCCGAGCCCTGCGAAGAGTGGAGCCTTGTGCTCAAAGTACCTGCACGCGCTGGTGCCAACGGGCAAAAGGGGAAGCTCTTCGAAGGAAGTCAGGCAGTTCAGATTAGTGCACTAAAGAAGAAGAACAGGTTCCGCGACTCAAGCGCAGCCTCCACAGTGGGCAGAAGCAGAGCGCGAGTACGGACAAAAGGGTGCTGTTTTACACAGCGGGGAAAAGCAATGGGCTACTGCAGGAGGGCGACCAGATCCTAGCTATGCTACTCACCGGTCCCCGATGCAAGCAGACCCAGGCTTCTCCACGTCAGTTTCAGCAGCTGGCAGGTTCAGAAGAGCCGGGAATGCCTCGTCGTCGTGTAGAGCAAAAAGACATCCCAATCGAAGAAACCTGCACAGTTTGCTGCCGCAGCAGGACAACGGAGCGGCCGTGTGTATCTGAGCCAAATGTACACTCCTCCCTTCCGACCTGGGAACGCCAAGTGTACGAAGCGTGGGAGAGTGACAAGGACTCGAGATACTACACAACCTGGCGGCGGTTACAGAGCAGGACTCCCGTGTAAGCTGGTCAGTCAACTGGATGGCCCAGAGACGCTTCCGAAGGCTTACTGGCAGGAGATGATGAAGTTGCCGAGAATAGCTGTTCCTGCTATTCCAAAGGTCGAAGCACCAGTACAGGCCTTCTGGTTCGATCAAAGGAGGAAAGGGTTTCACAGGACGACAGCAGTGCAAAGGAGGAGTCCTTCAGCGGGTCACCAGCGATTCCTCGGTCCAGCCTCTTGGTTGCAGGATACTTGGCTCCTGTATTCCTTCGTTCGTGAGAACTCAGGAGATCGACATGGTAGTGGTGTTTCCAGCCCCCTCTTATCCACGGTTCCCTTCGCGCCAAAACGGAGGGGACCCAATGGGAGATCCGCACATCAAACACGCACACCATTCGTGGACCAATCACGGACCACGGTGGTCCCAGGCATTCACACCACCCTAGACTCTCTGGCACCCAGGATGTGTATTGGGACCAGACATCCCAGCCCACACCCTGGAGGCACACATACGACATGTAGAAGCCTGCGAAAGCATCCGTGTTTCGCGGGAAAGTACATGCCCAAATAAGGAAGGCCCCGGGTCGGCTCGACCTGGGGAAGGTGAAGGGAGCAAGAAGGTCAGTGGACAAGACAAAGGAGCCTCGTGGTCTGGCCATTTTGGGAGCCAGGCCACCATTTTGGGTTCAGCGCGAAAAACGCACTTAGAACGCCAAAAGGAGCTCAAAATACACAAAACGATCGCTGCCACCATTCCAGTCCCTGAATGACTTGCACCGATCAAATACCATCCTAAATGAGTATCTAGGGCCTGTAGAAGGCTAGAGACCCAAGAGAGCTGTAACTTAGCTTACAGTGCCCTCTTGTGTCATGTTGCACTAAAGCCGCAACATGGTAAAAGAAACTACGGGAAACAGCGTTCCCCGGTACTGACTGTCTTAAGGGCATGTCAGTTTCCCCGTAAGAAAGGAGCGAAAGCAAAGAGGAGTGCGGCAGAAGGCTGCACTTCTCTGGCAAAGTCAAGAACAAGGTGAAAAACAACAGCAAAAAGTTTAGGGGTTGCCACATGGAAGGAAGATTACCTACAATTACGAAATCTTTCCTAACACATTCCAATCCTGAGACCCTTCTGATAGCATGAGATGTGATATCTCAATGCCTCTAATACCAAACCTGAGATCCTACCTCTAACATGAAATGTGATATCCAACTCCTTCCCCTTCCAAACCTGAGAGCCTTCCTATAGCATGAAATGTGATATCCAAGTCCTTCCCATTCCAATCCTGAGACCCTTCCTATAACATGAGATGTGATATCCAACTCCTTCCCATTCCAACCTGAGACCCTTCCTATAGCATGACATGGGATATCCAACTCCTTCCAAATCCAATCCTGATACCCTTCCGATAGCATGAGATGTGATATCCCAATGCTTCTACAAAACCTGAGACCCATACATGGCATGAGATGTGATATCAAACTCCTTCCCATTCCAATCCTGAGACACTTCCTATAGCATCAGATGTGATATCTCAATGCTTCTAATACCAAACCTGAGACTCTTCCTATAACATGAGATGGGATATCCAACTCCTTCCCATTCCAATCCTGAGACCCTTCCGATAGCAGAGATGTGATATCTCAATGTTTATACCAAACCTGAGACCCTTCCTATGGCATGAGATGTCATGTACAACTCCTTCCCATTCCAATCCTGAGACCCTTCCTATAGCATGAGATGTGATATCTCAATGCTTCTAATACCAAACCTGAGATCCTTCCTATAACATGAGATGTGATATCCAACTCCTTCCCATTCCAATCCTGAGACCCTTCCTATAGCATGAGATGTGACATCTCAATGCTTATACCAAACCTGAGAACCTTCCTATAGCATGAGATGTGATATCCAACTCCTTCCCATTCCAATCCTGAGACCCTTCCTATAGCATGAGATGTGATATCTCAATGCCTCTAATACCAAACCTGAGATCCTTCCTCTAACATGAAATGTGATATCCAACTCCTTCCCTTTCCAAACCTGAGAGCCTACCTATAGCATGAGATGTGATATTCAAGTCCTTCCCATTCCAATCCTTAGACCCTTCCTACAGCATGCAATATGATATCTCAATGATTCTAATAACAAACCTGAGACCCGTCCTATAAAATGAGATGGGTATCCAACTCCTTCCCATTCCAATCCTGAGACACTTTCGATAGCAGAGATGTGATACCTCAATGCTTATACCAAACCTGAGAACCTTCCTATAGCATGAGATGTAATATCCAACTCCTTCCCATTCCAATCCTGAGACCCTTCCTACAGCATGCGATGTGATATCTCAATGCTTCTAATACCAAACCTGAGACCCGTCCTATAACATGAGATGGGATATCCAACTCCTTCCCGTTCCAAACCTGAGACCCTTCCTATAGCATGAGATGTGATATCCAACTCCTTCCCATCCCAATCCTGAGACACTTCCGATTGCAGAGATGTGATATCTCAATGCTTATACCAAACCTGAGACTCTTCCTATAACATGAGATGTGATATCCAACTCCTTCCCGTTCCAAACCTGAGACCCTTCCTATAGCATGAGATGTGATATCCAACTCCTTCCCATTCCAATCCTGAGACCCTTCCGATAGCATGAGATGTGATAGCTCAATGCTTCTAATACCAAACCTGAGATCCTTCTTATAACATGTGATGTGATATCCAAATCCTTCCCCTTCCAAACCTGAGACCCTCCCTTTAGCATGAGAAGTGATATCCAACTCCTTCCCATTCCAATCCTGAGACCCTTATGATAGCATGAGATGTGATATCTCAATGCCTCTAATACCAAACCTGAGATACTTCCGATAGCATGAGATGTGATATCTCAATGATTCTAATACCAAACCTGAGATCCTTCCTATAACACGCGATGTGATATCCAAATCCTTCCCCTTCCAAACCTGAGACCCTCCCTTTAGCATGAGATGTGATATCCAACTCCTTCCCATTCCAATCCTGAGACCCTTCTGATAGCATGAGATGTGATACCTCAATGCCTCTAATACCAAACCTGAGATCCTACCTCTAACATGAAATGTGATATCCAACTCCTTCCCTTATCAAACCTGAGATCCTTCCTATAACATGCGATGTGATATCCAAATCCTTCCCCTTATAAACCTGAGACCCTCCCTATAGCATGAGATGTGATATCCAAGTCCGTCCCATTCCAATCCTGAGACCCTTCCTATAGCATGAGATGTGATATCTCAATGCTTATTCCAAACCTGAGACCCTTCCTATGGCATGAGATGTCATATACAACTCCTTCCCATTCCAATCCTGAGACCCTTCCTATAGCATGAGATGTGATATCTTAATGCTTATACCAAACCTGAGACCCTTCCTATAGCATGAGATGTGATAGCCAACTTCTTCCCATTCCAATCCTGAGACCCTTCCTATAACATGAGATGTGATGTTGCAATGCTTCTAATACCAAACCTGAGATCTTTCCTATAACATGAGATGTGATATCCAACACCTTCCCATTCCAATCCTGAGACCCTTCCTATAGCATGAGATGTGATATCTCAATGCTTATACCAAACGTGAGACCCTTCCTATAGCTTGAGATGTGATATACAACTCCTTCCCATTCCAATCCTGAGACCCTTCCTATAGCATGAGATGTGATATCTCAATGCTTGTACCAAACGTGAGACCCTTCATATAACAAGAGGTGATATCTCAATGCCTCTAATACCAAACCTGAGATCCTTCCTCTAACATGAAATGTGATATCCAACTCCTTCCCCTTCCAAACCTGAGAGCCTTCCTATAGCATGAGATATGATATCCAAGTCCTTCCCATTCCAATCCTGGGACCCTTCCTATAACATGAGATGTGATATCCAACTCCTTCCCATTCCAACCTGAGACCCTTCCTATAGCATGAGATGGGATATCCAACTCCTTCCAAATCAAATCCTGATACCCTTCCGATAGCATGAGATGTGATATCCCAATGTTTCTACCAAACCTGAGACCCATACTATGGCATGAGTTGTGATATCAAACCCCTTCCCATTCCAAACCTGAGACCCTTCCTATAGCTTGAGATATCCAACTCCTTCCCATTCCAATTCTGAGACCCTTCCTATACCATGAGACTTGATATCTCAATGCTTCTAATACCAAACCTGAGACCCTTCCTATAGCATGAGATGTGATATCTCAATGCTTCTAATACCAAACCTGAAATCCTTCCGATAACATGAGATGTGATATCCAAACCCTACCCCTTCCAAACCTGAGACCCTCCCTTTAGCATGAGATGTGATATCCAACTCCTTCCCATTCCCATCCTGAGACCCTTCTGATAGCATGAGATGTGATATCTCAATGCCTCCAATACCAAACCTGAGATCCTACCTCTAACATGAAATGTGATATCCACATCCTTCCCCTTCCAAACCTGAGACCCTCCCTTTAGCATTAGATGTGATATCCAACTCCGTCCCATTCCAATCCTGAGACCCTTCCGATAGCATGAGATGTGATATCTCAATGCTTCTAATACCAAACCTGTGATCCTTCCTATAACAAGAGATGTGATATCCAAATCCTTCCCCTTACAAACCTGAGACCCTCCCTTTAGCATGAGATGTGATATCTCAATGCCTCTAATACCAAACCTGAGATCCTTCCGATAGCATGAGATGTGATAGATATCTCAATGCTTCTAATACCAAACCTGAGATCCTTCCTATAACATGAGACGTGATATCCAAATCCTTCCCCTTCCAAACCTGAGACCCTCCCTTTAGCATGAGATGTGATATCCAACTCCTTCCCATTCTAATCCTGAGACCCTTCTGATAGCATGAGATGTGATATCTCAATGCCTCTAATACCAAACCTGAGATCCTACCTCTAACATGAAATGTGATATCCAACTCTTTCCCCTTCCAAACCTGAGAGCCTTCCTATAGCATGAGATGTGATATCCGACTCCTTCCCATTCCAATCCTGAGACCCTTCCGATAGCATGAGATGTGATATCCCAATGCTTCTAATACCAAACCTGAGATCCTTCTTATAACATGTGATGTGATATCCAAATCCTTCCCCTTCCAAACCTGAGACCCTCCCTTTAGCATGAGATGTGATATCCAACTCCTTCCCATTCCAATCCTGAGACCCTTATGATAGATAGCATGAGATGTGATATCTCAATGCCTCTAATACCAAACCTGAGATACTTCCGATAGCATGAGATGTGATATCTCAATGCTTCTAATACCAAACCTGAGATCCTTCCTGTAACATGAGATGTGATATCCAAATCCTTCCCCTTCCAAACTTGAGACCCTCCCTTTAGCATGAGATGTGTTATCCAACTCCTTCCCATTCCAATCCTGAGACCCTTCCGATAGCATGAGATGTGATATCTCAATGCTTCTAATACCAAACCTGTGATCCTTCCTATAACAAGAGATGTGATATCCAAATCCTTCCCCTTCCAAACCTGAGACCCTCCCTTTGGCATGAGATGTGATATCTCAATGCCTCTAATACCAAACCTGAGATCCTTCCGATAGCATGAGATGTGATATCTCAATGCTTCTAATACCAAACCTGAGATCCTTCCTATAACATGAGACGTGATATCCAAATCCTTCCCCTTCCAAACCTGAGACCCTTCTGATAGCATGAGATGTGATATCTCAATGCCTCTAATACCAAACCTGAGATCCTACCTCTAACATGAAATGTGATATCCAACTCTTTCCCCTTCCAAACCTGAGGGCCTTCCTATAGCATGAGATGTGATATCCGACTCCTTCCCATTCCAATCCTGAGACCCTTCCGATAGCATGAGATGTGATATCTCAATGCTTCTAATACCAAACCTGAGATCCTTCTTATAACATGTGATGTGATATCCAAACCCTTCCCCTTCCAAACCTGAGACCCTCCCTTTAGCATGAGATGTGATATCCAACTCCTTCCCATTCCAATCCTGAGACCCTTATGATAGATAGCATGAGATGTGATATCTCAATGCCTCTAATACCAAACCTGAGATACTTCCGATAGCATGAGATGTGATATCTCAATGCTTCTAATACCAAACCTGAGATCCTTCCTATAACATGAGATGTGATATCCAAATCCTTCCCCTTCCAAACCTGAGACCCTCCCTTTAGCATGAGATGTGATATCCAACTCCTTCCCATTCCAATTCTGAGCCCCTTCCTATACCATGAGACTTGATATCCAACTCCTTCCCATTCCAATTCTGAGCCCCTTCCTATACCATGAGACTTGATATCTCAATGCTTCTAATACCAAACCTGAGACCCGTCCTATAACATGAGATGTGATATCCAAATCCTTCCCCTTCCAAACCTTAGACCCTTCCTTTATCATGAGATGTGATATCCAAGTCCTTCCCATTCCAATCCTGAGACCCTTCCGATATCATGAGATGTAATATCTCAATGCTTCTAATATCAAACTTGAGACCCTCCCTATAGCATGAGATGTGATATCCAAGTCCTTCCAATTCCAATCCTGAGACCCTTCCTATAGCATGAGATTTGATATCTCAATGCTTCTAATACCAAACCTGAGACCCTTCCTATAACATGAGATTGGAATATCCAACTCCTTCCCATTCCAATCCTGAGACCCTTCCGATAGCAGAGATGTGATATCTCAATTCTTATACCAAACCTGAGATCCTTCCTATAACATGAGATGTGATATCCAACTCCTTCCCATTCCAATCCTGAGACACTTCCTATAGCATGAGATGTGATATCTCACTGCTTATACCAAACCTGAGACCCTTCCAATAGCATGAGATGTGATATCCAACTCCTTCCCATTCCAATCCTGAGACCCTTCCTATAGCATGAGATGTGATATCTCAATGCTTCTAATATCAAACTTGAGAGCCTCCCTATAGCATGAGATGTGATATCCAAGTCCTTCCCATTCCAATCCTGAGACACTTCCTATAGCATGAGATGTGATATCTCAATGCTTCTAATACCAAACCTGAGACTCTTCCTATAACATGAGATGGGATATCCAACTCCTTCCCATTCCAATCCTGAGACCCTTCCGATAGCAGAGATGTGATATCTCAATGCTTATACCAAACCTGAGACCCTTCCTATAGCATGAGATGTGATATCCAACTCCTTCCCATTCCAATCCTGAGACCCTTCCTATAGCATGAGATGTGATATCTCAATGCTTATACCAAACCTGAGACCCTTCCTACGGCATGAGATGTCATATACAACTCCTTCCCATTCCAATCCTGAGACCCTTCCTATAGCATGAGATGTGATATCTCAATGCTTATACCAAACCTGAGACCCTTCCTATAGCATGAGATGTGATATCCAACTCCTTCCCATTCCAATCCTGAGACCCTTCCTATAGCATGAGATGTGATATCTCAATGCTTATACCAAACCTGAGACCCTTCCTATAACATGAGATGGGATATCCAACTCCTTCCCATTCCAATCCTGAGACACTTCCGATAGCAGAGATGTGATATCTCAATGCTTATACCAGACCTTAGACCCTTCCTATAACATGAGATCGGATATCCAACTCCTTCCCGTTCCAAACCTGAGACCCTTCCTTTAGCATGAGATGTGATATCCAGCTCCTTCCCATTCCAATCCTGAGACACTTCCGATAGCATGAGATGTGATATCTCAATGCTTCTAATATCAAAACGGAAACCCTCCCTATAGCATGAGATGTGATATCCAACTCCTTCCCATTCCAATCCTGAAACCCTTCCTATAGCATGAGATGTGATATCTCAATGCTTCTACCAAACCTGAGACCCTTCCTTTAGCATGAGATGTGATATCCAACTCCTTCCCATTCCAATCCTGAGACCCTTCCTATAGCATGAGATGTGATATCTCAATACTTCTAATACCAAACCTGAGATCCTTCCGATAACATGAGATGTGATATCCAAATCCTTCCCCTTCCAAACCTGAGACCCTCCCTTTAGCATGAGATGTGATATCCATCTCCTTCGCATTCCAATCCTGAGACCCTTCTGATAGCATGAGATGTGATATCTCAATGCTTCTAATACCAAACCTGAGATCCTTCCGATAGCATGAGATGTGATATCTCAATGCTTCTAATACCAAACCTGAGACCCTTCCTATAACATGAGATTGGAATATCCAACTCCTTCCCATTCCAATCCTGAGACCCTGCCGATAGCAGAGATGTGATATCTCAATTCTTATACCAAACCTGAGATCCTTCCTATAACATGAGATGTGATATCCAACTCCTTCCCATTCCAATCCTGAGACACTTCCTATAGCATGAGATGTGATATCTCACTGCTTATACCAAACCTGAGACCCTTCCTATAGCATGAGATGTGATATCTAACTCCTTCCCATTCCAATCCTGAGACCCTTCCGATAGCATGAGATGTGATATCTCAATGCTTCTAATACCAAACCTGAGACTCTTCCTATAACATGAGATGGGATATCCAACTCCTTCCCATTCCAATCCTGAGACCCTTCCGATAGCAGAGATGTGATATCTCAATGCTTATACCAAACCTGAGACCCTTCCTACGGCATGAGATGTCATATACAACTCCTTCCCATTCCAATCCTGAGACACTTCCTATAGCATGAGATGTGATATCTCAATGCTTATACCAAACCTGAGACCCTTCCTATAGCATGAGATGTGATATCCAACTCCTTCCCATTCCAATCCTGAGACCCTTCCTATAGCATGAGATGTGATATCTCAATGCTTATACCAAACCTGAGACCCTTCCTACGGCATGAGATGTCATATACAACTCCTTCCCATTCCAATCCTGAGACCCTTCCTATAGCATGAGATGTGATATCTCAATGCTTATACCAAACCTGAGACCCTTCTGTTAGGAAAGATTTCGTAATTGTAGGGAATTTTCCTTCCATGTGGCAACCCCTAAACTTTTTGCTATTGTTTTTAACCTTGTTCTTGACTTTGCCAGAGAAGTACAGCCTTCTGCCGCACTTCTCTGGGCTTTCGCTCCTTTCTTACGGGGAAACTGACATGCCCTTAAGACAGTCAGTACCGGGGAACGTTGTTTCCCGTAGTTTCTTTTATCGTGTCGCCGCTTTAGTGCAACACGACACAAGAGAGCACTGTAAGCTAAGTTACAGCTCTCTTGGGTCTCTAGCCTTCTACAGGCCCTAGATACTCTTTTAGGATGGTATTTGATCGGTGCAAGTCATTCAGGGACTGGAATGGTGGCAGCAATCGTTTTGTATATTTTGAGCTCCTTTTGCCGTTCTGAGCACGTTTTTGCACTGAACCCAAAATGGTGGCCTGGCTCCCCAAAATGGCCAGACCACGAGGCTCCTTTGTCCTGTCCACTGTCCGTCTTGCTCCCTTCACCTTCCCCAGGTCCAGCGACCCGGGGCCTTCCTTATTTGGGCATGTACTTTCCCGCGAAACGTGGTTGCTTTCGCGGGCTTCTACATGCCGTTTGTGTGCCTCCAGGGTGTGGGCTGGGATGTCTGGTCCCAATACACATCCTGGGTGCCAGAGAGTCTAGGGTGGTGAGAATGCCTGGGACCACCGTGGTCCGTGATTGGTCCACGTATGGTATGTGTTTTGATGAGCGGATCTCCCATTGGTTCCTCTCCGTTTTGGCGCGAAGGGAACCGTGGATAAGAGGGGGCTGGAAACACCACTACCATGTCGATCTCCTGAGTTCTCACGAACGAAGGAATACAGGAGCCAAGTATCCTGCAACCAAGAGGCTGGACCGAGGAATCGCTGGTGACCCGCTGAAGGAATCCTCCTTTGCACTGCTGTCGTCCTGTGAGCCACTGTCCTCCTTTGATCGAACCAGAAGGCCTGTATTGGTGCTTCGACCTATTGGAATAGCAGGAACAGCTATTCCCGGCATCTTCATCAACTCCTCGCAGTAAGCCTTCGGAAGCGTCTCTGGGCCATCCAGTTGACTGACCAGCTTACAAGGGAGTCCTGCTCTGTAACCGCCGCCAGGTTGTGCGGTATCTCGAGTCCTTGTCACTCTCCCACGCTTCGTACACTTGGCGTTCCCAAGTCTGAAGGGAGGAGTGTACTTTTGACTCAGATACGCACGGCCGCTTCGTTGTCCTGCTGCGGCAACAAAACTGTGCTGGTTTCGTCGATTGGGACGTCTTTTTGATCTACACGACTGGAAAGCGTTCCCTGCTCTTCTGAACCCGCCAGCTGCTGAAACTAACGTGGAGAAGCCTGGGTCTGCTTGCTTCGGGGACCGGTGAGTAGTATAGCTAGGATCTGGTCGCCCTCCTGCAGTAACCCATTGCTTTTCCCCGCTGTGTAAAACAGCACCCTTTTCGTCCGTACTAGCGCTCTGCTTCTACTTGCTGTGGAAGCTGCGTTTGAGTTGCGGAACCTGTTCTTCTTCTGCTGTGCACTAACCCGAACTGCCTGACTTCCTTCGAAGAGCTTCTCCTTTTGCCCGTTGGCACCAGCACTTGCAGGTACTTTGAGCACAAGGCTCCACTCTTCTCAGGGCTCGGACTTCCATCTAGTTAGGTGCCTCTGAAGGCGAACTGAGTCGAAAGCATTATCGCACTGCCTGTTTTCTTCCCTTTCAGGTGGACTACATATTTCGTGCTTTAAACGCTTGCGACTGTGTATTTGTATATATATTGTGTTGATTTGGTATGTGTTGGCTTAATACTGTGTTATTGTGATTTTCTCGCTACGGTCGTTGTTTTAAAGGCCTTAAAATAAATGTGTTTATATTTTTGATATAACACCTGTTTGGAGTAGTTTGTAAGCGCTCTTGCTTTGTGTGCTCATTGCGGGCTTTCAGTCACCCTCACCCCTCTTGAGACCTAGTCTTGACCGCCGCGATCGCTACCTTGATTGGTCTGGCTTGTCCAGAGGTTACCCTGTTCCAAGTAATTAGGTTGGCCTTCTGAACTTCTGCGCCACCAGGACAGAGTTCAGAAATCCGTCTTAACAAATTGGTGTACAGCGGTGGGATACGACTGAAGGTATCCAGTGTTGCGCACGGGCTAAGGCATTTCAGGTTATTCCAACCAGTACACGTAGTGGATTGTTGTAATATAACTTTAAAAAGGCCATAGTCCTATCACACAGTATGGAAACAAGTACGTTGTTAACTTTAAATGCTTCCAAATCAGAAACACTGAAAAAGATGTGTGCGGAGAGAGGTGTTTCCTCTCAAGGCACAAAATTGGAAATGATCCAAAGAATCGTGGCGTGGCAAGAAGCACAGCTTGACGCTATTACTTCTGAGGACAGTGCGGAAGGTGGTGGGGCTGCTCTCACTGGCAGAACCGACGGTTCTGCCGCCGCACTGATCCATCGCGACCACGAGGACAGGGAGGACGAGATGTCTAATGTTTCCTCTGCCAGTGCTGATGGGGAGGCTATGCTTGAATTCAAGAAGCAAGAGCTGCGGTTTAGGCAGCAGGAGCTTGAATTCAGCATAGCCAAACTAAAAATCGAACAGGCAGAAAAACAAAAAGACAGGGATCACCATTTGGAACTGGCCAAGCTTCAGGTTGCAAATGGGTCCACGGGTCCTGGACATGGGTCTGGGGCCTCCTCTCATCCACGGTTTCCAAAAGATCTGCTCAGTGTGTATGAGGAACGGAATGACATTATGGACTGGCTGAATGCGTTTGAGTATGCATGCGAAGTTCAGAAAGTTGACAATGCTGATAAGATTGCGTGGTTACTCAGTAGACTGCCCCATTCTGGCTGTACTGCCATTATGGAGATGTCGAAGGCTGAGCGAGCCAATTTCGCCATCTTAAAGCAGACTCTCATTTTAAAGTTTGTGAAGACTCCGGCCCAATATTTAAAGCGTTTTCGAGAGTATAAGAAAAAGGAAGGTGGTACTTGGGTATCTTATGTCACTGAATCTTTGAAAAACTTAACTGGCTGGGTCGAAGGCTATAAGGTTTCTACCTTCGCCGGCATGATAAATCTTGTCATGCTGGAACACATTTTTGCTTCTTCTTCCCCGGAGCTTAAGCAGCACTTGGCCGATTCGAAGGAGATAGATCCTAAGAAGCTGGCCATGGCCGCCGACTTATGGGTGTCACATCGAGTGTCCCATAAGGACAAAACTCATCCTGGTAAGCAGGAGGAAGGGAGAAAGTCCAAAGATATGGAGGGTGGGGAATCTGCTAAATCTTCTTCCCAAAAGAGCCACAAAAAGAAAAACAAGGGTAAGACACAAGAGAACTCACAGGGTAGTGGAGGTCAGCCTCCAAAACAGAACTCTGGTTACAATAAGCCTCCCTATGTAAACAGACCCAATGGATCTTGTTTTGCTTGTGGAGCAACTGACCATGTGAAGGGGGATCCCCGTTGTAAGGTTAGACCTTTGGGGGTCCACTCCGCTAATCTGGCCTTCTCCTCCTACGAGGAAGAAGAGATTACAGGAGCATCCTTCTCCTCAGACTCATTTCCCAGCGGAATAGAGGCTGAGGTAGTTTTAGTGTCCCTGGGTTCCTGGGAGCCTAAAGTCGCAGAGGCGTATGCTAGGATTCCGGATAATACCAAGCACTACTTTAAAGACAGTGTGCTGATCAATGGAGTAGATACTCCAGCTCTTAGGGATAGTGGGTGCAGTCGCACTGTAGTGGATTCTACCTTGGTAGACTCAGAGGAAGTTGCCAGAGGTACTCTGATGCCCACTAAGTTGGCTGACGGCCCCCTCCGTATGTTTCCCGTGATCCCTGTAAATCTTACTTTAAATGGTACAGCAGTTAGGATTCCAGTGAGCATTCAGAGAAACGTCCCAGGAAAGGTCTTGTTAGGTAATGATCTCAGAGCTTTAGGGCTCGTATGAGACACTGCCGAAAGACCCTACACACGGTCTCAAGCACGGGCAGCATTGGCCAAGTCCAATACGCCGCCCCAGCCGAAGGGGAAACCCAAGGCGAAAGGAGTCTACAAGTCACGACGAGGGAAAGAGAATATTCCCCCGAGCTCGCCTACCACTGCGGTGGAGGAAGTTGGTCGATCGCCCGAGCCTGACGAGGAAGTGGCGATGCCTGAAGTATTCGACCCCAACGATCATCCTGAACTAAAAGACTTGTTAGTTGAAGGAGGTCCTGATAGGGACGAGTTCAGTAAAGGCCAACGTGAGTGCCCATCTCTGGAAGGCCTAAGGAGACAGGCCTGCTCCCAGCTTGAGGGTGAACCTCCTGGGACGCACAGGATTTATTGGGAAGGTGGACTCCTCTATAGTGAGCCCACAGAGTCTACAGAAGGAGACCATAGGAGGTTGGTGGTTCCCCTTGCTGTTAGGCCCTTCCTCCTGCAGTTGGCGCATGAAGTTCCCCTTGCTGGTCACCTTGGTATGAAGAGGACCAAGCAAAGGTTATCCATGCACTTCTACTGGCCCAAGATGGGGGTGCAAGTAGAAAGTCACTGCAGGAGTTGTGCCTCCTGCCAGTTGTCTGGTAAGGTTGGCGCGACAATCCAAGCTCCGTTGGTACCGCTCCCAGTTGTGGGGGTACCATTTGAAAGGGTAGGGATCGACATCGTCGGTCCCCTTGACCCGCAAACATCCTCGGGCAATAGGTTTATCCTGGTGCTGGTCGACCATGCAACCAGGTATCCTGAGGCCATCCCATTGAAAGCTGTAACTGCCAAGTCAGTTGCAAAAGCTTTACTCGGCATATTTACTAGGGTTGGCTTCCCTAAAGAAGTTGTGTCAGATCGTGGCAGCAACTTTATGTCGAAGTATATGCAGGCTATGTGGAAAGAATGTGGGGTCACCTACAAGTTCTCTTCTGCATACCACCCCCAGACCAATGGTCTGGTGGAACGTTTCAACAGAACGTTAAAGAGCATGATTGGGACTCTGGAGGAGCCTCAGAGAAGAAAATGGGATCTTCTTTTACCATGCTTGCTGTTTGCCTACCGAGAGGTACCACAGGAGGGTGTTGGCTTCAGCCCCTTCGAACTTCTGTTCGGTCATCCCGTACGGGGACCCTTAGCCATCGTCAAAGAGGGATGGGAGATGCCCACTCCCCCTGTTACTACCAACGTAGTTGATTATGTGCTAGGGCTCAGAAAACGGATGGTACTTCTGATGGGCTTGGCTAGTGAGAAATTGAAGGCAGGGCAAGCACTGGTGAAACATTGGTACGACCAGAAAGCTTCCCTCATCAACTTCACACCTGGTCAGCAAGTCCTGATCATGAATCCAATAAGGCCTTGAGCTTTACAGGACAAATGGTCAGGCCCTTACACAGTGGTGGAGCCCCTGGGTGAGGTGAACTATTTAGTGGACCTTGGAAGGCCTGGACAGGCTCCAAAAGTGTTTCACGTGAATAGGCTGAAGGCTTTCGTCCCAAGAGTCGAAATCGCAGCGCTGCTACTGGCTTCAGACGTTGAGGAAGAGGAGTCTGAACCTCTCCCCGACCTGTTCCAAGGCGGTCCTTCAGATTGCTCCTTTGAGGGTGTCCGAGTGGCCCCTCACCTGACTTCTGATCAGCAGGCTGAGGTGAAAAGTTTGCTTAGGCAGTTTTCCCCCCTGTTTTCACAGTCGCCTGGTTTGACACCTTGGTGCAAACATAACATTGACACAGGAGACAGTGTACCTACCAAAAGTAGGGGATACAGAATGTCGGATAAAGTACGGTCTTATATTAAGACCGAGGTCAACAAAATGTTAGACCTTGGGGTGATTGAACCCTCTAGTAGTCCTTGGTCCAGCCCTGTGGTTTTGGTTCCAAAGGCAGGCACTTCTGAATTGAGGTTCTGCGTGGATTACAGGGCTCTGAATGCTGTCACCAAGACAGATGCACACCCCTTGCCTCGAACAGATGAGCTGGTGGATACTTTGGGTGCCTCCAAGTACCTCAGCACGTTTGACCTTACTGCTGGCTATTGGCAAATAGCGTTAGCAGAACATGCTAAGGAGAAGACAGCATTTTCTACTCCAGACGGCCTTTACCAATTCCGGGTAATGCCGTTCGGGTTGAAGAATGCACCTGCCACTTTCCAGAGGCTTGTGAATCATGTGTTGAATGGGTTGGACGAATTCTGTCTCGCATATCTGGACGATATCGCAGTTTTCAGTGCCACCTGGGAAGACCATGTGAAACACCTCGGGATTGTGCTCCAGGCTCTTCAGAAAGCCCACTTGACCAGAAAGGCTAGTAAATGCCAGATTGGACAAGGCTCAGTGGTTTACCTTGGACATGAAGTAGGTGGAGGGAGGATACAGCCTCTTCCCAGTAAAGTACAAGCAGTACAAGACTGGCCTACCCCCACTACGCAAACCCAAGTGAGAGCCTTCTTAGGACTCACGGGGTATTATCGCAATTTTATGGCAGACTATGGCACCATAGCTGCTCCTCTGACTGCCCTCACAACTCCGAAGAAACCCAAGAAGGTAACTTGGACCGACGAGTGTGAGAAGGCCTTCAATGGCTTGAAAGACTCCTTGTGCCAGGCCCCTGTGCTCAGGGCCCCTGATTATCAAAGAACTTTTATCGTGCAGACGGACGCCTCTGACACTGGGATAGGAGCTGTACTATCACAAGTAGATGAGAAGGGTAAGGAACACCCTATCGGTTTTATTAGTCGCCAGCTTAAGGACAGAGAGCTCAGATGGTCCACGGTAGAGAAAGAATGTTTCTCTGTTGTGTGGGCCCTAAGGAAGCTGAGGCCCTACCTCTATGGGATCCACTTCACTGTGCAAACTGACCATAAGCCGTTAAAGTGGCTAATGAACATGAAGGGGGAGAATCCAAAGTTGCTTAGGTGGTCCATAAGTCTACAAGGCTTCGACTTCACTATTGAGCATAGGCCAGGTGTCCAACATAGCAATGCTGATGGGTTGTCCAGAATGTTTAACCGACCTGAACATGAGACTCATCCAGGGGTGGATTAGTTCCCCCTGTCCATAGTCTGGGAGGGGCGAGTGTTAGGAAAGATTTCGTAATTGTAGGGAATTTTCCTTCCATGTGGCAACCCCTAAACTTTTTGCTATTGTTTTTAACCTTGTTCTTGACTTTGCCAGAGAAGTACAGCCTTCTGCCGCACTTCTCTGGGCTTTCGCTCCTTTCTTACGGGGAAACTGACATGCCCTTAAGACAGTCAGTACCGGGGAACGTTGTTTCCCGTAGTTTCTTTTATCGTGTCGCCGCTTTAGTGCAACACGACACAAGAGAGCACTGTAAGCTAAGTTACAGCTCTCTTGGATCTCTAGCCTTCTAAAGGCCCTAGATACTCTTTTAGGATGGTATTTGATCGGTGCAAGTCATTCAGGGACTGGAATGGTGGCAGCGATCGTTTTGTATATTTTGAGCTCCTTTTGCCGTTCTGAGCACGTTTTTGCACTGAACCCAAAATGGTGGCCTGGCTCCCCAAAATGGCCAGACCACGAGGCTCCTTTGTCCTGTCCACTGTCCGTCTTGCTCCCTTCACCTTCCCCAGGTCCAGCGACCCGGGGCCTTCCTTATTTGGGCATGTACTTTCCCGCGAAACGTGGTTGCTTTCGCGGGCTTCTACATGCCGTTTGTGTGCCTCCAGGGTGTGGGCTGGGATGTCTGGTCCCAATACACATCCTGGGTGCCAGAGAGTCTAGGGTGGTGTGAATGCCTGGGACCACCGTGGTCCGTGATTGGTCCACATATGGTATGTGTTTTGATGAGCGGATCTCCCATTGGTTCCTCTTCGTTTTGGCGCGAAGGGAACCGTGGATAAGAGGGGGCTGGAAACACCACTACCATGTCGATCTCCTGAGTTCTCACGAACGAAGGAATACAGGAGCCAAGTATCCTGCAACCAAGAGGCTGGACCGAGGAATCGCTGGTGACCCGCTGAAGGAATCCTCCTTTGCACTGCTGTCGTCCTGTGAGCCACTGTCCTCCTTTGATCGAACCAGAAGGCCTGTATTGGTGCTTTGACCTATTGGAATAGCAGGAACAGCTATTCCCGGCATCTTCATCAACTCCTTGCAGTAAGCCTTCGGAAGCGTCTCTGGGCCATCCAGTTGACTGACCAGCTTACAAGGGAGTCCTGCTCTGTAACCGCCGCCAGGTTGTGCCGTATCTCGAGTCCTTGTCACTCTCCCACGCTTCGTACACTTGGCGTTCCCAAGTCTGAAGGGAGGAGTGTACTTTTGACTCAGATACGCACGGCCGCTTCGTTGTCCTGCTGCGGCAACAAAACTGTGCTGGTTTCGTCGATTGGGACGTCTTTTTGATCTACACGACTGGAAAGCGTTCCCTGCTCTTCTGAACCCGCCAGCTGCTGAAACTAACGTGGAGAAGCCTGGGTCTGCTTGCTTCGGGGACCGGTGAGTAGTATAGCTAGGATCTGGTCGCCCTCCTGCAGTAACCCATTGCTTTTCCCCGCTGTGTAAAACAGCACCCTTTTCGTCCGTACTCGCGCTCTGCTTCTACTTGCTGTGGAAGCTGCGTTTGAGTTGCGGAACCTGTTCTTCTTCTGCTGTGCACTAACCCGAACTGCCTGACTTCCTTCGAAGAGCTTCTCCTTTTGCCCGTTGGCACCAGCACTTGCAGGTACTTTGAGCACAAGGCTCCACTCTTCTCAGGGCTCGGACTTCCATCTAGTTAGGTGCCTCTGAAGGCGAACTGAGTCGAAAGCATTATCGCACTGCCTGTTTTCTTCCCTTTCAGGTGGACTACATATTTCGTGCTTTAAACGCTTGCGACTGTGTATTTGTATATATATTGTGTTGATTTGGTATGTGTTGGCTTAATACTGTGTTATTGTGATTTTCTCGCTACGGTCGTTGTTTTAAAGGCCTTAAAATAAATGTGTTTATAGTTTTGATATAACACCTGTTTGGAGTAGTTTGTAAGCGCTCTTGCTTTGTGTGCTCATTGCGGGCTTTCAGTCACCCTCACCCCTCTTGAGACCTAGTCTTGACCGCCGCGATCGCTACCTTGATTGGTCTGGCTTGTCCAGAGGTTACCCT
This sequence comes from Ambystoma mexicanum, assembly GCF_040938575.1. Classification (NCBI taxonomy): domain Eukaryota; kingdom Metazoa; phylum Chordata; class Amphibia; order Caudata; family Ambystomatidae; genus Ambystoma; species Ambystoma mexicanum. Next base: position 3,074,768 of record NW_027182424.1, read on the forward strand.
GTTCCAAGTAATTAGGTTGGCCTTCTGAACTTCTGCGCCACCAGGACAGAGTTCAGAAATCCGTCTTAACAAACCTTCCTATAGCATGAGATGTGATATCCAACTCCTTCCCATTCCAATCCTGAGACCCTTCCTATAGCATGAGATGTGATATCTCAATGCTTATACCAAACCTGAGACCCTTCCTATAACATGAGATGGGATATCCAACTCCTTCCCATTCCAATCCTGAGACACTTCCGATAGCAGAGATGTGATATCTCAATGCTTATACCAGACCGTAGACCCTTCCTATAACATGAGATCGGATATCCAACTCCTTCCAGTTCCAAACCTGAGACCATTCCTTTAGCATGAGATGTGATATCCAGCTCCTTCCCATTCCAATCCTGAGACACTTCCGATAGCATGAGATGTGATATCTCAATGCTTCTAATATCAAAACGGAAACCCTCCCTATAGCATGATATGTGATATCTAAGTCCTTCCCATTCCAATCCTGAGACCCTTCCTATAGCATGAGATGTGATATCTCAATGCTTCTACCAAACCTGAGACCCTTCCTTTAGCATGAGATGTGATATACAACTCCTTCCCATTCCAATCCTGAGACCCTTCCTATAGCATGAGATGTGATATCTCAATACTTCTAATACCAAACCTGAGATCCTTCCGATAACATGAGATGTGATATCCAAATCCTTCCCCTTCCAAACCTGAGACCCTCCCTTTAGCATGAGATGTGATATCCATCTCCTTCCCATTCCAATCCTGAGACCCTTCTGATAGCATGAGATGTGATATCTCAATGCTTCTAATACCAAACCTGAGATCCTTCCGATAGCATGAGATGTGATATCTAACTCCTTCCCATTCCAATCCTGAGACCCTTCCTATAGCATGAGATGTGATATCTCAATGCTTCTAATATCAAACTTGAGAGCCTCCCTATAGCATGAGATGTGATATCTAACTCCTTCCCATTCCAATCCTGAGACCCTTCCTATAGCATGAGATGTGATATCTCAATGCTTCTAATATCAAACTTGAGAGCCTCCCTATAGCATGAGATGTGATATCCAAGTCCTTCCCATTCCAATCCTGAGACACTTCCTATAGCATGAGATGTGATATCTCAATGCTTCTAATACCAAACCTGAGACTCTTCCTATAACATGAGATGGGATATCCAACTCCTTCCCATTCCAATCCTGAGACCCTTCCGATAGCAGAGATGTGATATCTCAATGCTTATACCAAACCTGAGACCCTTCATACGGCATGAGATGTCATATACAACTCCTTCCCATTCCAATCCTGAGACCCTTCCTATAGCATGAGATGTGAAATCTCAATGCTTATACCAAACCTGAGACCCTTCCTATAGCATGAGATGTGATATCCAACTCCTTCCCATTCCAATCCTGAGACCCTTAGTATAGCATGAGATGTGATATCTCAATGCTTATACCAAACCTGAGACCCTTCCTATAGCATGAGATGTGATATCCAACTCCTTCCCATTCCAATCCTGAGACCCTTCCTATAGCATGAGATGTGATATCTCAATGCTTATACCAAACCTGTGACCCTTCCTATAACATGAGATGGGATATCCAACTCCTTCCCATTCCAATCCTGAGACACTTCCGATAGCAGAGATGTGATATCTCAATGCTTATACCAGACCTTAGACCCTTCCTATAACATGAGATCGGATATCCAACTCCTTCCCGTTCCAAACCTGAGACCCTTCCTTTAGCATGAGATGTGATATCCAGCTCCTTCACATTCCAATCCTGAGACACTTCCGATAGCATGAGATGTGATATCTCAATGCTTCTAATATCAAAACGGAAACCCTCCCTATCGCATGATATGTGATATCTAAGTCCTTCCCATTCCAATCCTGAGACCCTTCCTATAGCATGAGATGTGATATCTCAATGCTTCTAATACCAAACCTGAGATCCTTCCGATAGCATGAGATCGGATATCCAACTCCTTCCCATTCCAATCCTGAGACACTTCCGATAGCAGAGATGTGATATCTCAATGCTTATACCAGACCTTAGACCCTTCCTATAACATGAGATCGGATATCCAACTCCTTCCCGTTCCAAACCTGAGACCCTTCCTTTAGCATGAGATGTGATATCCAGCTCCTTCCCATTCCAATCCTGAGACACTTCCTATAGCATGAGATGTGATATCTCAATGCTTCTACCAAACCTGAGACCCTTCCTTTAGCATGAGATGTGATATCCAACTCCTTCCCATTCCAATCCTGAGACCCTTCCTATAGCATGAGATGTGATATCTCAATACTTCTAATACCAAACCTGAGATCCTTTCCGATAACATGAGATGTGATATCCAAATCCTTCCCCTTCCAAACCTGAGACCCTCCCTTTAGCATATGTGATATCCATCTCCTTCCCATTCCAATCCTGAGACCCTTCTGATAGCATGAGATGTGATATCTCAATGCTTCTAATACCAAACCTGAGATCCTTCCGATAGCATGAGATGTGATATCTCAATGCTTCTAATACCAAACCTGAGATCCTTCCTATAACATGAGATGTGATATCCAAATCCTTCCCCTTCCAATTCTGAGACCCTCCCTTTAACATGAGATGTGATATCCAACTCCTTCCCATTCCAAACTGAGACCCTTCCTATAGCATGAGATGTGATATCCAAGTCCTTCCCATTCCAATCCTTAGACCCTTCCTACAGCATGCAATATGATATCTCAATGCCTCTAATACCAAACCTGAGATCCTTCCTCTAACATGAAATGTGATATCCAACTCCTTCCCTTTCCAATCCTGAGAGCCTATCTATAGCATGAGATGTGATATCCAAGTCCTTTCCATTCCAATCCTTAGACCCTTCCTACAGCATGCAATATGATATCTCAATGATTCTAATAACAAACCTAAGACCCGTCCTATAACATGAGATGGGATATCCAACTCCTTCCATTTCCAATCCTGAGACACTTCCGATAGCAGAGATGTGATATCTCAATGCTTATACCAAACCTGAGACCCTTCCTATAACATGAGATGTGATATCCAACTCCTTCCCGTTCCAATCCTGAGACTCTTCCTTTAGCATGAGATGTGATATCCAGCTCCTTCCCATTCCAATCGTGAGACACTTCCGATAGCATGAGATGTGATATCTCAATGCTTCTAATATCAAAACTGAGACCCTCCCTATAGCATGATATTTGATATCTAAGTCCTTCCCATTCCAATCCTGAGACCCTTCCTATAGCATGAGATGTGATATCTCAATGCTTCTACCAAACCTGAGACCCTTCCTTTAGCATGAGATGTGATATCCAACTCCTTCCCATTCCAATCCTGAGACCCTTCCTATAGCATGAGATGTGATATCTCAATACTTCTAATACCAAACCTGAGATCCTTCCTATAGCATGAGATGTGATATCTCAATGCTTCTAATACCAAACCTGAGACCCTTCCTACAGCATGCGATGTGATATCTCACTGCTTATACCAAACCTGAGACCCTTCCTATAGCATGAGATGTGATATCCAACTCCTTCCCATTCCAATCCTGAGACCCTTCCTATAGCATGAGATGTGATATCTCAATGCTTCTAATATCAAACTTGAGAGCCTCCCTATAGCATGAGATGTGATATCCAAGTCCTTCCCATTCCAATCCTGAGACACTTCCTATAGCATGAGATGTGATATCTCAATGCTTCTAATACCAAACCTGAGACTCTTCCTATAACATGAGATGGGATATCCAACTCCTTCCCATTCCAATCCTGAGACCCTTCCGATAGCAGAGATGTGATATCTCAATGCTTATACCAAACCGGAGACCCTCCCTACGGCATGAGATGTCATATACAACTCCTTCCCATTCCAATCCTGAGACCCTTCCTATAGCATGAGATGTGATATCTCAATGCTTATACCAAACCTGAGACCCTTCCTATAGCATGAGATGTGATATCCAACTCCTTCCCATTCCAATCCTGAGACCCTTCCTATAGCATGAGATGTGATATCTCAATGCTTATACCAAACCTGAGACCCTTCCTACGGCATGAGATGTCATATACAACTCCTTCCCATTCCAATCCTGAGACCCTTCCTATAGCATGAGATGTGATATCTCAATGCTTATACCAAATCTGAGACCCTTCCTATAGCATGAGATGTGATATCCAACTCCTTCCCATTCCAATCCTGAGACCCTTCCTATAGCATGAGATGTGATATCTCAATGCTTATACCAAACCTGAGACCCTTCCTATAACATGAGATGGGATATCCAACTCCTTCCCATTCCAATCCTGAGACACTTCCGATAGCAGAGATGTGATATCTCAATGCTTATACCAGACCTTAGACCCTTCCTATAACATGAGATCGGATATCCAACTCCTTCCCGTTCCAAACCTGAGACCCTTCCTTTAGCATGAGATGTGATATCCAGCTCCTTCCCATTCCAATCCTGAGACCCTCCCTTTAGCATGAGATGTGATATCTCAATGCTTCTAATATCAAAACAGAAACCCTCCCTATAGCATGATATGTGATATCTAAGTCCTTCCCATTCCAATCCTGAGACCCTTCCTATAGCATGAGATGTGATATCTCAATGCTTCTAACAAACCTGAGACCCTTCCTTTAGCATGAGATGTGATATCCAACTCCTTCCCATTCCAATCCTGAGACCCTTCCTATAGCATGAGATGTGATATCTCAATGCTTATACCAAACCTGAGACCCTTCCTACGGCATGAGATGTCATATACAACTCCTTCCCATTCCAATCCTGAGACCCTTCCTATAGCATGAGATGTGATATCTCAATGCTTATACCAAACCTGAGACCCTTCTGTTAGGAAAGATTTCGTAATTGTAGGGAATTTTCCTTCCATGTGGCAACCCCTAAACTTTTTGCTATTGTTTTTAACCTTGTTCTTGACTTTGCCAGAGAAGTACAGCCTTCTGCCGCACTTCTCTGGGCTTTCGCTCCTTTCTTACGGGGAAACTGACATGCCCTTAAGACAGTCAGTACCGGGGAACGTTGTTTCCCGTAGTTTCTTTTATCGTGTCGCCGCTTTAGTGCAACACGACACAAGAGAGCACTGTAAGCTAAGTTACAGCTCTCTTGGGTCTCTAGCCTTCTACAGGCCCTAGATACTCTTTTAGGATGGTATTTGATCGGTGCAAGTCATTCAGGGACTGGAATGGTGGCAGCAATCGTTTTGTATATTTTGAGCTCCTTTTGCCGTTCTGAGCACGTTTTTGCACTGAACCCAAAATGGTGGCCTGGCTCCCCAAAATGGCCAGACCACGAGGCTCCTTTGTCCTGTCCACTGTCCGTCTTGCTCCCTTCACCTTCCCCAGGTCCAGCGACCCGGGGCCTTCCTTATTTGGGCATGTACTTTCCCGCGAAACGTGGTTGCTTTCGCGGGCTTCTACATGCCGTTTGTGTGCCTCCAGGGTGTGGGCTGGGATGTCTGGTCCCAATACACATCCTGGGTGCCAGAGAGTCTAGGGTGGTGAGAATGCCTGGGACCACCGTGGTCCGTGATTGGTCCACGTATGGTATGTGTTTTGATGAGCGGATCTCCCATTGGTTCCTCTCCGTTTTGGCGCGAAGGGAACCGTGGATAAGAGGGGGCTGGAAACACCACTACCATGTCGATCTCCTGAGTTCTCACGAACGAAGGAATACAGGAGCCAAGTATCCTGCAACCAAGAGGCTGGACCGAGGAATCGCTGGTGACCCGCTGAAGGAATCCTCCTTTGCACTGCTGTCGTCCTGTGAGCCACTGTCCTCCTTTGATCGAACCAGAAGGCCTGTATTGGTGCTTCGACCTATTGGAATAGCAGGAACAGCTATTCCCGGCATCTTCATCAACTCCTCGCAGTAAGCCTTCGGAAGCGTCTCTGGGCCATCCAGTTGACTGACCAGCTTACAAGGGAGTCCTGCTCTGTAACCGCCGCCAGGTTGTGCGGTATCTCGAGTCCTTGTCACTCTCCCACGCTTCGTACACTTGGCGTTCCCAAGTCTGAAGGGAGGAGTGTACTTTTGACTCAGATACGCACGGCCGCTTCGTTGTCCTGCTGCGGCAACAAAACTGTGCTGGTTTCGTCGATTGGGACGTCTTTTTGATCTACACGACTGGAAAGCGTTCCCTGCTCTTCTGAACCCGCCAGCTGCTGAAACTAACGTGGAGAAGCCTGGGTCTGCTTGCTTCGGGGACCGGTGAGTAGTATAGCTAGGATCTGGTCGCCCTCCTGCAGTAACCCATTGCTTTTCCCCGCTGTGTAAAACAGCACCCTTTTCGTCCGTACTAGCGCTCTGCTTCTACTTGCTGTGGAAGCTGCGTTTGAGTTGCGGAACCTGTTCTTCTTCTGCTGTGCACTAACCCGAACTGCCTGACTTCCTTCGAAGAGCTTCTCCTTTTGCCCGTTGGCACCAGCACTTGCAGGTACTTTGAGCACAAGGCTCCACTCTTCTCAGGGCTCGGACTTCCATCTAGTTAGGTGCCTCTGAAGGCGAACTGAGTCGAAAGCATTATCGCACTGCCTGTTTTCTTCCCTTTCAGGTGGACTACATATTTCGTGCTTTAAACGCTTGCGACTGTGTATTTGTATATATATTGTGTTGATTTGGTATGTGTTGGCTTAATACTGTGTTATTGTGATTTTCTCGCTACGGTCGTTGTTTTAAAGGCCTTAAAATAAATGTGTTTATATTTTTGATATAACACCTGTTTGGAGTAGTTTGTAAGCGCTCTTGCTTTGTGTGCTCATTGCGGGCTTTCAGTCACCCTCACCCCTCTTGAGACCTAGTCTTGACCGCCGCGATCGCTACCTTGATTGGTCTGGCTTGTCCAGAGGTTACCCTGTTCCAAGTAATTAGGTTGGCCTTCTGAACTTCTGCGCCACCAGGACAGAGTTCAGAAATCCGTCTTAACAAATTGGTGTACAGCGGTGGGATACGACTGAAGGTATCCAGTGTTGCGCACGGGCTAAGGCATTTCAGGTTATTCCAACCAGTACACGTAGTGGATTGTTGTAATATAACTTTAAAAAGGCCATAGTCCTATCACACAGTATGGAAACAAGTACGTTGTTAACTTTAAATGCTTCCAAATCAGAAACACTGAAAAAGATGTGTGCGGAGAGAGGTGTTTCCTCTCAAGGCACAAAATTGGAAATGATCCAAAGAATCGTGGCGTGGCAAGAAGCACAGCTTGACGCTATTACTTCTGAGGACAGTGCGGAAGGTGGTGGGGCTGCTCTCACTGGCAGAACCGACGGTTCTGCCGCCGCACTGATCCATCGCGACCACGAGGACAGGGAGGACGAGATGTCTAATGTTTCCTCTGCCAGTGCTGATGGGGAGGCTATGCTTGAATTCAAGAAGCAAGAGCTGCGGTTTAGGCAGCAGGAGCTTGAATTCAGCATAGCCAAACTAAAAATCGAACAGGCAGAAAAACAAAAAGACAGGGATCACCATTTGGAACTGGCCAAGCTTCAGGTTGCAAATGGGTCCACGGGTCCTGGACATGGGTCTGGGGCCTCCTCTCATCCACGGTTTCCAAAAGATCTGCTCAGTGTGTATGAGGAACGGAATGACATTATGGACTGGCTGAATGCGTTTGAGTATGCATGCGAAGTTCAGAAAGTTGACAATGCTGATAAGATTGCGTGGTTACTCAGTAGACTGCCCCATTCTGGCTGTACTGCCATTATGGAGATGTCGAAGGCTGAGCGAGCCAATTTCGCCATCTTAAAGCAGACTCTCATTTTAAAGTTTGTGAAGACTCCGGCCCAATATTTAAAGCGTTTTCGAGAGTATAAGAAAAAGGAAGGTGGTACTTGGGTATCTTATGTCACTGAATCTTTGAAAAACTTAACTGGCTGGGTCGAAGGCTATAAGGTTTCTACCTTCGCCGGCATGATAAATCTTGTCATGCTGGAACACATTTTTGCTTCTTCTTCCCCGGAGCTTAAGCAGCACTTGGCCGATTCGAAGGAGATAGATCCTAAGAAGCTGGCCATGGCCGCCGACTTATGGGTGTCACATCGAGTGTCCCATAAGGACAAAACTCATCCTGGTAAGCAGGAGGAAGGGAGAAAGTCCAAAGATATGGAGGGTGGGGAATCTGCTAAATCTTCTTCCCAAAAGAGCCACAAAAAGAAAAACAAGGGTAAGACACAAGAGAACTCACAGGGTAGTGGAGGTCAGCCTCCAAAACAGAACTCTGGTTACAATAAGCCTCCCTATGTAAACAGACCCAATGGATCTTGTTTTGCTTGTGGAGCAACTGACCATGTGAAGGGGGATCCCCGTTGTAAGGTTAGACCTTTGGGGGTCCACTCCGCTAATCTGGCCTTCTCCTCCTACGAGGAAGAAGAGATTACAGGAGCATCCTTCTCCTCAGACTCATTTCCCAGCGGAATAGAGGCTGAGGTAGTTTTAGTGTCCCTGGGTTCCTGGGAGCCTAAAGTCGCAGAGGCGTATGCTAGGATTCCGGATAATACCAAGCACTACTTTAAAGACAGTGTGCTGATCAATGGAGTAGATACTCCAGCTCTTAGGGATAGTGGGTGCAGTCGCACTGTAGTGGATTCTACCTTGGTAGACTCAGAGGAAGTTGCCAGAGCTACTCTGATGCCCACTAAGTTGGATGACGGCCCCCTCCGTATGTTTCCCGTGATCCCTGTAAATCTTACTTTAAATGGTACAGCAGTTAGGATTCCAGTGAGCATTCAGAGAAACGTCCCAGGAAAGGTCTTGTTAGGTAATGATCTCAGAGCTTTAGGGCTCGTATGAGACACTGCCGAAAGACCCTACACACGGTCTCAAGCACGGGCAGCATTGGCCAAGTCCAATACGCCGCCCCAGCCGAAGGGGAAACCCAAGGCGAAAGGAGTCTACAAGTCACGACGAGGGAAAGAGAATATTCCCCCGAGCTCGCCTACCACTGCGGTGGAGGAAGTTGGTCGATCGCCCGAGCCTGACGAGGAAGTGGCGATGCCTGAAGTATTCGACCCCAACGATCATCCTGAACTAAAAGACTTGTTAGTTGAAGGAGGTCCTGATAGGGACGAGTTCAGTAAAGGCCAACGTGAGTGCCCATCTCTGGAAGGCCTAAGGAGACAGGCCTGCTCCCAGCTTGAGGGTGAACCTCCTGGGACGCACAGGATTTATTGGGAAGGTGGACTCCTCTATAGTGAGCCCACAGAGTCTACAGAAGGAGACCATAGGAGGTTGGTGGTTCCCCTTGCTGTTAGGCCCTTCCTCCTGCAGTTGGCGCATGAAGTTCCCCTTGCTGGTCACCTTGGTATGAAGAGGACCAAGCAAAGGTTATCCATGCACTTCTACTGGCCCAAGATGGGGGTGCAAGTAGAAAGTCACTGCAGGAGTTGTGCCTCCTGCCAGTTGTCTGGTAAGGTTGGCGCGACAATCCAAGCTCCGTTGGTACCGCTCCCAGTTGTGGGGGTACCATTTGAAAGGGTAGGGATCGACATCGTCGGTCCCCTTGACCCGCAAACATCCTCGGGCAATAGGTTTATCCTGGTGCTGGTCGACCATGCAACCAGGTATCCTGAGGCCATCCCATTGAAAGCTGTAACTGCCAAGTCAGTTGCAAAAGCTTTACTCGGCATATTTACTAGGGTTGGCTTCCCTAAAGAAGTTGTGTCAGATCGTGGCAGCAACTTTATGTCGAAGTATATGCAGGCTATGTGGAAAGAATGTGGGGTCACCTACAAGTTCTCTTCTGCATACCACCCCCAGACCAATGGTCTGGTGGAACGTTTCAACAGAACGTTAAAGAGCATGATTGGGACTCTGGAGGAGCCTCAGAGAAGAAAATGGGATCTTCTTTTACCATGCTTGCTGTTTGCCTACCGAGAGGTACCACAGGAGGGTGTTGGCTTCAGCCCCTTCGAACTTCTGTTCGGTCATCCCGTACGGGGACCCTTAGCCATCGTCAAAGAGGGATGGGAGATGCCCACTCCCCCTGTTACTACCAACGTAGTTGATTATGTGCTAGGGCTCAGAAAACGGATGGTACTTCTGATGGGCTTGGCTAGTGAGAAATTGAAAGCAGGGCAAGCACTGGTGAAACATTGGTACGACCAGAAAGCTTCCCTCATCAACTTCACACCTGGTCAGCAAGTCCTGATCATGAATCCAATAAGGCCTTGAGCTTTACAGGACAAATGGTCAGGCCCTTACACAGTGGTGGAGCCCCTGGGTGAGGTGAACTATTTAGTGGACCTTGGAAGGCCTGGACAGGCTCCAAAAGTGTTTCACGTGAATAGGCTGAAGGCTTTCGTCCCAAGAGTCGAAATCGCAGCGCTGCTACTGGCTTCAGACGTTGAGGAAGAGGAGTCTGAACCTCTCCCCGACCTGTTCCAAGGCGGTCCTTCAGATTGCTCCTTTGAGGGTGTCCGAGTGGCCCCTCACCTGACTTCTGATCAGCAGGCTGAGGTGAAAAGTTTGCTTAGGCAGTTTTCCCCCCTGTTTTCACAGTCGCCTGGTTTGACACCTTGGTGCAAACATAACATTGACACAGGAGACAGTGTACCTACCAAAAGTAGGGGATACAGAATGTCGGATAAAGTACGGTTTTATATTAAGACCGAGGTCAACAAAATGTTAGACCTTGGGGTGATTGAACCCTCTAGTAGTCCTTGGTCCAGCCCTGTGGTTTTGGTTCCAAAGGCAGGCACTTCTGAATTGAGGTTCTGCGTGGATTACAGGGCTCTGAATGCTGTCACCAAGACAGATGCACACCCCTTGCCTCGAACAGATGAGCTGGTGGATACTTTGGGTGCCTCCAAGTACCTCAGCACGTTTGACCTTACTGCTGGCTATTGGCAAATAGCGTTAGCAGAACATGCTAAGGAGAAGACAGCATTTTCTACTCCAGACGGCCTTTACCAATTCCGGGTAATGCCGTTCGGGTTGAAGAATGCACCTGCCACTTTCCAGAGGCTTGTGAATCATGTGTTGAATGGGTTGGACGAATTCTGTCTCGCATATCTGGACGATATCGCAGTTTTCAGTGCCACCTGGGAAGACCATGTGAAACACCTCGGGATTGTGCTCCAGGCTCTTCAGAAAGCCCACTTGACCAGAAAGGCTAGTAAATGCCAGATTGGACAAGGCTCAGTGGTTTACCTTGGACATGAAGTAGGTGGAGGGAGGATACAGCCTCTTCCCAGTAAAGTACAAGCAGTACAAGACTGGCCTACCCCCACTACGCAAACCCAAGTGAGAGCCTTCTTAGGACTCACGGGGTATTATCGCAATTTTATGGCAGACTATGGCACCATAGCTGCTCCTCTGACTGCCCTCACAACTCCGAAGAAACCCAAGAAGGTAACTTGGACCGACGAGTGTGAGAAGGCCTTCAATGGCTTGAAAGACTCCTTGTGCCAGGCCCCTGTGCTCAGGGCCCCTGATTATCAAAGAACTTTTATCGTGCAGACGGACGCCTCTGACACTGGGATAGGAGCTGTACTATCACAAGTAGATGAGAAGGGTAAGGAACACCCTATCGGTTTTATTAGTCGCCAGCTTAAGGACAGAGAGCTCAGATGGTCCACGGTAGAGAAAGAATGTTTCTCTGTTGTGTGGGCCCTAAGGAAGCTGAGGCCCTACCTCTATGGGATCCACTTCACTGTGCAAACTGACCATAAGCCGTTAAAGTGGCTAATGAACATGAAGGGGGAGAATCCAAAGTTGCTTAGGTGGTCCATAAGTCTACAAGGCTTCGACTTCACTATTGAGCATAGGCCAGGTGTCCAACATAGCAATGCTGATGGGTTGTCCAGAATGTTTAACCGACCTGAACATGAGACTCATCCAGGGGTGGATTAGTTCCCCCTGTCCATAGTCTGGGAGGGGCGAGTGTTAGGAAAGATTTCGTAATTGTAGGGAATTTTCCTTCCATGTGGCAACCCCTAAACTTTTTGCTATTGTTTTTAACCTTGTTCTTGACTTTGCCAGAGAAGTACAGCCTTCTGCCGCACTTCTCTGGGCTTTCGCTCCTTTCTTACGGGGAAACTGACATGCCCTTAAGACAGTCAGTACCGGGGAACGTTGTTTCCCGTAGTTTCTTTTATCGTGTCGCCGCTTTAGTGCAACACGACACAAGAGAGCACTGTAAGCTAAGTTACAGCTCTCTTGGATCTCTAGCCTTCTAAAGGCCCTAGATACTCTTTTAGGATGGTATTTGATCGGTGCAAGTCATTCAGGGACTGGAATGGTGGCAGCGATCGTTTTGTATATTTTGAGCTCCTTTTGCCGTTCTGAGCACGTTTTTGCACTGAACCCAAAATGGTGGCCTGGCTCCCCAAAATGGCCAGACCACGAGGCTCCTTTGTCCTGTCCACTGTCCGTCTTGCTCCCTTCACCTTCCCCAGGTCCAGCGACCCGGGGCCTTCCTTATTTGGGCATGTACTTTCCCGCGAAACGTGGTTGCTTTCGCGGGCTTCTACATGCCGTTTGTGTGCCTCCAGGGTGTGGGCTGGGATGTCTGGTCCCAATACACATCCTGGGTGCCAGAGAGTCTAGGGTGGTGTGAATGCCTGGGACCACCGTGGTCCGTGATTGGTCCACGTATGGTATGTGTTTTGATGAGCGGATCTCCCATTGGTTCCTCTTCGTTTTGGCGCGAAGGGAACCGTGGATAAGAGGGGGCTGGAAACACCACTACCATGTCGATCTCCTGAGTTCTCACGAACGAAGGAATACAGGAGCCAAGTATCCTGCAACCAAGAGGCTGGACCGAGGAATCGCTGGTGACCCGCTGAAGGAATCCTCCTTTGCACTGCTGTCGTCCTGTGAGCCACTGTCCTCCTTTGATCGAACCAGAAGGCCTGTATTGGTGCTTTGACCTATTGGAATAGCAGGAACAGCTATTCCCGGCATCTTCATCAACTCCTTGCAGTAAGCCTTCGGAAGCGTCTCTGGGCCATCCAGTTGACTGACCAGCTTACAAGGGAGTCCTGCTCTGTAACCGCCGCCAGGTTGTGCCGTATCTCGAGTCCTTGTCACTCTCCCACGCTTCGTACACTTGGCGTTCCCAAGTCTGAAGGGAGGAGTGTACTTTTGACTCAGATACGCACGGCCGCTTCGTTGTCCTGCTGCGGCAACAAAACTGTGCTGGTTTCGTCGATTGGGACGTCTTTTTGATCTACACGACTGGAAAGCGTTCCCTGCTCTTCTGAACCCGCCAGCTGCTGAAACTAACGTGGAGAAGCCTGGGTCTGCTTGCTTCGGGGACCGGTGAGTAGTATAGCTAGGATCTGGTCGCCCTCCTGCAGTAACCCATTGCTTTTCCCCGCTGTGTAAAACAGCACCCTTTTCGTCCGTACTCGCGCTCTGCTTCTACTTGCTGTGGAAGCTGCGTTTGAGTTGCGGAACCTGTTCTTCTTCTGCTGTGCACTAACCCGAACTGCCTGACTTCCTTCGAAGAGCTTCTCCTTTTGCCCGTTGGCACCAGCACTTGCAGGTACTTTGAGCACAAGGCTCCACTCTTCTCAGGGCTCGGACTTCCATCTAGTTAGGTGCCTCTGAAGGCGAACTGAGTCGAAAGCATTATCGCACTGCCTGTTTTCTTCCCTTTCAGGTGGACTACATATTTCGTGCTTTAAACGCTTGCGACTGTGTATTTGTATATATATTGTGTTGATTTGGTATGTGTTGGCTTAATACTGTGTTATTGTGATTTTCTCGCTACGGTCGTTGTTTTAAAGGCCTTAAAATAAATGTGTTTATATTTTTGATATAACACCTGTTTGGAGTAGTTTGTAAGCGCTCTTGCTTTGTGTGCTCATTGCGGGCTTTCAGTCACCCTCACCCCTCTTGAGACCTAGTCTTGACCGCCGCGATCGCTACCTTGATTGGTCTGGCTTGTCCAGAGGTTACCCTGTTCCAAGTAATTAGGTTGGCCTTCTGAACTTCTGCGCCACCAGGACAGAGTTCAGAAATCCGTCTTAACAAACCTTCCTATTGCATGAGATGTGATATCCAACTCCTTCCCATTCCAATCCTGAGACCCTTCCTATAGCATGAGATGTGATATCTCAATGCTTATACCAAACCTGAGACCCTTCCTATAACATGAGATGGGATATCCAACTCCTTCCCATTCCAATCCTGAGACACTTCCGATAGCAGAGATGTGATATCTCAATGCTTATACCAGACCGTAGACCCTTCCTATAACATGAGATCGGATATCCAACTCCTTCCAGTTCCAAACCTGAGACCATTCCTTTAGCATGAGATGTGATATCCAGCTCCTTCCCATTCCAATCCTGAGACACTTCCGATAGCATGAGATGTGATATCTCAATGCTTCTAATATCAAAACGGAAACCCTCCCTATAGCATGATATGTGATATCTAAGTCCTTCCCATTCCAATCCTGAGACCCTTCCTATAGCATGAGATGTGATATCTCAATGCTTCTACCAAACCTGAGACCCTTCCTTTAGCATGAGATGTGATATACAACTCCTTCCCATTCCAATCCTGAGACCCTTCCTATAGCATGAGATGTGATATCTCAATACTTCTAATACCAAACCTGAGATCCTTCCGATAACATGAGATGTGATATCCAAATCCTTCCCCTTCCAAACCTGAGACCCTCCCTTTAGCATGAGATGTGATATCCATCTCCTTCCCATTCCAATCCTGAGACCCTTCTGATAGCATGAGATGTGATATCTCAATGCTTCTAATACCAAACCTGAGATCCTTCCGATAGCATGAGATGTGATATCTAACTCCTTCCCATTCCAATCCTGAGACCCTTCCTATAGCATGAGATGTGATATCTCAATGCTTCTAATATCAAACTTGAGAGCCTCCCTATAGCATGAGATGTGATATCTAACTCCTTCCCATTCCAATCCTGAGACCCTTCCTATAGCATGAGATGTGATATCTCAATGCTTCTAATATCAAACTTGAGAGCCTCCCTATAGCATGAGATGTGATATCCAAGTCCTTCCCATTCCAATCCTGAGACACTTCCTATAGCATGAGATGTGATATCTCAATGCTTCTAATACCAAACCTGAGACTCTTCCTATAACATGAGATGGGATATCCAACTCCTTCCCATTCCAATCCTGAGACCCTTCCGATAGCAGAGATGTGATATCTCAATGCTTATACCAAACCTGAGACCCTTCATACGGCATGAGATGTCATATACAACTCCTTCCCATTCCAATCCTGAGACCCTTCCTATAGCATGAGATGTGAAATCTCAATGCTTATACCAAACCTGAGACCCTTCCTATAGCATGAGATGTGATATCCAACTCCTTCCCATTCCAATCCTGAGACCCTTAGTATAGCATGAGATGTGATATCTCAATGCTTATACCAAACCTGAGACCCTTCCTATAGCATGAGATGTGATATCCAACTCCTTCCCATTCCAATCCTGAGACCCTTCCTATAGCATGAGATGTGATATCTCAATGCTTATACCAAACCTGTGACCCTTCCTATAACATGAGATGGGATATCCAACTCCTTCCCATTCCAATCCTGAGACACTTCCGATAGCAGAGATGTGATATCTCAATGCTTATACCAGACCTTAGACCCTTCCTATAACATGAGATCGGATATCCAACTCCTTCCCGTTCCAAACCTGAGACCCTTCCTTTAGCATGAGATGTGATATCCAGCTCCTTCACATTCCAATCCTGAGACACTTCCGATAGCATGAGATGTGATATCTCAATGCTTCTAATATCAAAACGGAAACCCTCCCTATCGCATGATATGTGATATCTAAGTCCTTCCCATTCCAATCCTGAGACCCTTCCTATAGCATGAGATGTGATATCTCAATGCTTCTAATACCAAACCTGAGATCCTTCCGATAGCATGAGATCGGATATCCAACTCCTTCCCATTCCAATCCTGAGACACTTCCGATAGCAGAGATGTGATATCTCAATGCTTATACCAGACCTTAGACCCTTCCTATAACATGAGATCGGATATCCAACTCCTTCCCGTTCCAAACCTGAGACCCTTCCTTTAGCATGAGATGTGATATCCAGCTCCTTCCCATTCCAATCCTGAGACACTTCCTATAGCATGAGATGTGATATCTCAATGCTTCTACCAAACCTGAGACCCTTCCTTTAGCATGAGATGTGATATCCAACTCCTTCCCATTCCAATCCTGAGACCCTTCCTATAGCATGAGATGTGATATCTCAATACTTCTAATACCAAACCTGAGATCCTTTCCGATAACATGAGATGTGATATCCAAATCCTTCCCCTTCCAAACCTGAGACCCTCCCTTTAGCATATGTGATATCCATCTCCTTCCCATTCCAATCCTGAGACCCTTCTGATAGCATGAGATGTGATATCTCAATGCTTCTAATACCAAACCTGAGATCCTTCCGATAGCATGAGATGTGATATCTCAATGCTTCTAATACCAAACCTGAGATCCTTCCTATAACATGAGATGTGATATCCAAATCCTTCCCCTTCCAATTCTGAGACCCTCCCTTTAACATGAGATGTGATATCCAACTCCTTCCCATTCCAAACTGAGACCCTTCCTATAGCATGAGATGTGATATCCAAGTCCTTCCCATTCCAATCCTTAGACCCTTCCTACAGCATGCAATATGATATCTCAATGCCTCTAATACCAAACCTGAGATCCTTCCTCTAACATGAAATGTGATATCCAACTCCTTCCCTTTCCAAACCTGAGAGCCTATCTATAGCATGAGATGTGATATCCAAGTCCTTTCCATTCCAATCCTTAGACCCTTCCTACAGCATGCAATATGATATCTCAATGATTCTAATAACAAACCTAAGACCCGTCCTATAACATGAGATGGGATATCCAACTCCTTCCATTTCCAATCCTGAGACACTTCCGATAGCAGAGATGTGATATCTCAATGCTTATACCAAACCTGAGACCCTTCCTATAACATGAGATGTGATATCCAACTCCTTCCCGTTCCAATCCTGAGACTCTTCCTTTAGCATGAGATGTGATATCCAGCTCCTTCCCATTCCAATCGTGAGACACTTCCGATAGCATGAGATGTGATATCTCAATGCTTCTAATATCAAAACTGAGACCCTCCCTATAGCATGATATTTGATATCTAAGTCCTTCCCATTCCAATCCTGAGACCCTTCCTATAGCATGAGATGTGATATCTCAATGCTTCTACCAAACCTGAGACCCTTCCTTTAGCATGAGATGTGATATCCAACTCCTTCCCATTCCAATCCTGAGACCCTTCCTATAGCATGAGATGTGATATCTCAATACTTCTAATACCAAACCTGAGATCCTTCCTATAGCATGAGATGTGATATCTCAATGCTTCTAATACCAAACCTGAGACCCTTCCTACAGCATGCGATGTGATATCTCACTGCTTATACCAAACCTGAGACCCTTCCTATAGCATGAGATGTGATATCCAACTCCTTCCCATTCCAATCCTGAGACCCTTCCTATAGCATGAGATGTGATATCTCAATGCTTCTAATATCAAACTTGAGAGCCTCCCTATAGCATGAGATGTGATATCCAAGTCCTTCCCATTCCAATCCTGAGACACTTCCTATAGCATGAGATGTGATATCTCAATGCTTCTAATACCAAACCTGAGACTCTTCCTATAACATGAGATGGGATATCCAACTCCTTCCCATTCCAATCCTGAGACCCTTCCGATAGCAGAGATGTGATATCTCAATGCTTATACCAAACCTGAGACCCTTCCTACGGCATGAGATGTCATATACAACTCCTTCCCATTCCAATCCTGAGACCCTTCCTATAGCATGAGATGTGATATCTCAATGCTTATACCAAACCTGAGACCCTTCCTATAGCATGAGATGTGATATCCAACTCCTTCCCATTCCAATCCTGAGACCCTTCCTATAGCATGAGATGTGATATCTCAATGCTTATACCAAACCTGAGACCCTTCCTACGGCATGAGATGTCATATACAACTCCTTCCCATTCCAATCCTGAGACCCTTCCTATAGCATGAGATGTGATATCTCAATGCTTATACCAAATCTGAGACCCTTCCTATAGCATGAGATGTGATATCCAACTCCTTCCCATTCCAATCCTGAGACCCTTCCTATAGCATGAGATGTGATATCTCAATGCTTATACCAAACCTGAGACCCTTCCTATAACATGAGATGGGATATCCAACTCCTTCCCATTCCAATCCTGAGACACTTCCGATAGCAGAGATGTGATATCTCAATGCTTATACCAGACCTTAGACCCTTCCTATAACATGAGATCGGATATCCAACTCCTTCCCGTTCCAAACCTGAGACCCTTCCTTTAGCATGAGATGTGATATCCAGCTCCTTCCCATTCCAATCCTGAGACCCTCCCTTTAGCATGAGATGTGATATCTCAATGCTTCTAATATCAAAACAGAAACCCTCCCTATAGCATGATATGTGATATCTAAGTCCTTCCCATTCCAATCCTGAGACCCTTCCTATAGCATGAGATGTGATATCTCAATGCTTCTAACAAACCTGAGACCCTTCCTTTAGCATGAGATGTGATATCCAACTCCTTCCCATTCCAATCCTGAGACCCTTCCTATAGCATGAGATGTGATATCTCAATACTTCTAATACCAAACCTGAAATCCTTCCGATAACATGAGATGTGATATCCAAATCCTTCCCCTTCCAAACCTGAGACCCTCCCTTTAGCATGAGATGTGATATCCAACTCCTTCCCATTCCAATCCTGAGACCCTTCTGATAGCATGAGATGTGATATCTCATTGCTTCTAATACCAAACCTGAGATCCTTCCGATAGCATGAGATGTGATATCTCAATGCTTCTAATACCAAACCTGAGATCCTTCCTATAACATGAGATGTGATATCCAAATCCTTCCCCTTCCAATTCTGACACTTCCTATAGCATGAGATGTGATATCTCACTGCTTATACCAAACCTGAGACCCTTCCTATAGCATGAGATGTGATATCCAACTCCTTCCCATTCCAATCCTGAGACCCTTCCTATAGAATGAGATGTGATATCTCAATGCTTCTAATATCAAACTTGAGACCCTCCCTATAGCATGAGATGTGATATCCAAGTCCTTCCCATTCCAATCCTGAGACACTTCCTATAGCATGAGATGTGATATCTCAATGCTTCTAATACCAAACCTGAGACTCTTCCTATAACATGAGATGGGATATCCAACTCCTTCCCATTCCAATCCTGAGACCCTTCCGATAGCAGAGATGTGATATCTCAATGCTTATACCAAACCTGAGACCCTTCCTACGGCATGAGATGTCATATACAACTCCTTCCCATTCCAATCCTGAGACCCTTCCTATAGCATGAGATGTGATATCTCAATGCTTATACCAAACCTGAGACCCTTCCTATAGCATGAGATGTGATATCCAACTCCTTCCCATTCCAATCCTGAGACCCTTCCTATAGCATGAGATGTGATATCTCAATGCTTCTAATATCAAACTTGAGACCCTCCCTATAGCATGAGATGTGATATCCAAGTCCTTCCCATTCCAATCCTGAGACACTTCCTATAGCATGAGATGTGATGTCTCAATGCTTCTAATACCAAACCTGAGATCCTTCCTATAACATGAGATGGGATATCCAACTCCTTCCCATTCCAATCCTGAGACACTTCCGATAGCAGAGATGTGATATCTCAATGCTTATACCAGACCTTAGACCCTTCCTATAACATGAGATCGGATATCCAACTCCTTCCCGTTCCAAACCTGAGACCCTTCCTTTAGCATGAGATGTGATATCCAGCTCCTTCACATTCCAATCCTGAGACACTTCCGATAGCATGAGATGTGATATCTCAATGCTTCTAATATCAAAACGGAAACCCTCCCTATCGCATGATATGTGATATCTAAGTCCTTCCCATTCCAATCCTGAGACCCTTCCTATAGCATGAGATGTGATATCTCAATGCTTCTAATACCAAACCTGAGATCCTTCCGATAGCATGAGATCGGATATCCAACTCCTTCCCATTCCAATCCTGAGACACTTCCGATAGCAGAGATGTGATATCTCAATGCTTATACCAGACCTTAGACCCTTCCTATAACATGAGATCGGATATCCAACTCCTTCCCGTTCCAAACCTGAGACCCTTCCTTTAGCATGAGATGTGATATCCAGCTCCTTCCCATTCCAATCCTGAGACACTTCCTATAGCATGAGATGTGATATCTCAATGCTTCTACCAAACCTGAGACCCTTCCTTTAGCATGAGATGTGATATCCAACTCCTTCCCATTCCAATCCTGAGACCCTTCCTATAGCATGAGATGTGATATCTCAATACTTCTAATACCAAACCTGAGATCCTTTCCGATAACATGAGATGTGATATCCAAATCCTTCCCCTTCCAAACCTGAGACCCTCCCTTTAGCATATGTGATATCCATCTCCTTCCCATTCCAATCCTGAGACCCTTCTGATAGCATGAGATGTGATATCTCAATGCTTCTAATACCAAACCTGAGATCCTTCCGATAGCATGAGATGTGATATCTCAATGCTTCTAATACCAAACCTGAGATCCTTCCTATAACATGAGATGTGATATCCAAATCCTTCCCCTTCCAATTCTGAGACCCTCCCTTTAACATGAGATGTGATATCCAACTCCTTCCCATTCCAAACTGAGACCCTTCCTATAGCATGAGATGTGATATCCAAGTCCTTCCCATTCCAATCCTTAGACCCTTCCTACAGCATGCAATATGATATCTCAATGCCTCTAATACCAAACCTGAGATCCTTCCTCTAACATGAAATGTGATATCCAACTCCTTCCCTTTCCAAACCTGAGAGCCTATCTATAGCATGAGATGTGATATCCAAGTCCTTTCCATTCCAATCCTTAGACCCTTCCTACAGCATGCAATATGATATCTCAATGATTCTAATAACAAACCTAAGACCCGTCCTATAACATGAGATGGGATATCCAACTCCTTCCATTTCCAATCCTGAGACACTTCCGATAGCAGAGATGTGATATCTCAATGCTTATACCAAACCTGAGACCCTTCCTATAACATGAGATGTGATATCCAACTCCTTCCCGTTCCAATCCTGAGACTCTTCCTTTAGCATGAGATGTGATATCCAGCTCCTTCCCATTCCAATCGTGAGACACTTCCGATAGCATGAGATGTGATATCTCAATGCTTCTAATATCAAAACTGAGACCCTCCCTATAGCATGATATTTGATATCTAAGTCCTTCCCATTCCAATCCTGAGACCCTTCCTATAGCATGAGATGTGATATCTCAATGCTTCTACCAAACCTGAGACCCTTCCTTTAGCATGAGATGTGATATCCAACTCCTTCCCATTCCAATCCTGAGACCCTTCCTATAGCATGAGATGTGATATCTCAATACTTCTAATACCAAACCTGAGATCCTTCCTATAGCATGAGATGTGATATCTCAATGCTTCTAATACCAAACCTGAGACCCTTCCTACAGCATGCGATGTGATATCTCACTGCTTATACCAAACCTGAGACCCTTCCTATAGCATGAGATGTGATATCCAACTCCTTCCCATTCCAATCCTGAGACCCTTCCTATAGCATGAGATGTGATATCTCAATGCTTCTAATATCAAACTTGAGAGCCTCCCTATAGCATGAGATGTGATATCCAAGTCCTTCCCATTCCAATCCTGAGACACTTCCTATAGCATGAGATGTGATATCTCAATGCTTCTAATACCAAACCTGAGACTCTTCCTATAACATGAGATGGGATATCCAACTCCTTCCCATTCCAATCCTGAGACCCTTCCGATAGCAGAGATGTGATATCTCAATGCTTATACCAAACCTGAGACCCTTCCTACGGCATGAGATGTCATATACAACTCCTTCCCATTCCAATCCTGAGACCCTTCCTATAGCATGAGATGTGATATCTCAATGCTTATACCAAACCTGAGACCCTTCCTATAGCATGAGATGTGATATCCAACTCCTTCCCATTCCAATCCTGAGACCCTTCCTATAGCATGAGATGTGATATCTCAATGCTTATACCAAACCTGAGACCCTTCCTACGGCATGAGATGTCATATACAACTCCTTCCCATTCCAATCCTGAGACCCTTCCTATAGCATGAGATGTGATATCTCAATGCTTATACCAAATCTGAGACCCTTCCTATAGCATGAGATGTGATATCCAACTCCTTCCCATTCCAATCCTGAGACCCTTCCTATAGCATGAGATGTGATATCTCAATGCTTATACCAAACCTGAGACCCTTCCTATAACATGAGATGGGATATCCAACTCCTTCCCATTCCAATCCTGAGACACTTCCGATAGGAGAGATGTGATATCTCAATGCTTATACCAGACCTTAGACCCTTCCTATAACATGAGATCGGATATCCAACTCCTTCCCGTTCCAAACCTGAGACCCTTCCTTTAGCATGAGATGTGATATCCAGCTCCTTCCCATTCCAATCCTGAGACCCTCCCTTTAGCATGAGATGTGATATCTCAATGCTTCTAATATCAAAACAGAAACCCTCCCTATAGCATGATATGTGATATCTAAGTCCTTCCCATTCCAATCCTGAGACCCTTCCTATAGCATGAGATGTGATATCTCAATGCTTCTAACAAACCTGAGACCCTTCCTTTAGCATGAGATGTGATATCCAACTCCTTCCCATTCCAATCCTGAGACCCTTCCTATAGCATGAGATGTGATATCTCAATACTTCTAATACCAAACCTGAAATCCTTCCGATAACATGAGATGTGATATCCAAATCCTTCCCCTTCCAAACCTGAGACCCTCCCTTTAGCATGAGATGTGATATCCAACTCCTTCCCATTCCAATCCTGAGACCCTTCTGATAGCATGAGATGTGATATCTCATTGCTTCTAATACCAAACCTGAGATCCTTCCGATAGCATGAGATGTGATATCTCAATGCTTCTAATACCAAATCTGAGATCCTTCCTATAACATGAGATGTGATATCCAAATCCTTCCCCTTCCAATTCTGACACTTCCTATAGCATGAGATGTGATATCTCACTGCTTATACCAAACCTGAGACCCTTCCTATAGCATGAGATGTGATATCCAACTCCTTCCCATTCCAATCCTGAGACCCTTCCTATAGAATGAGATGTGATATCTCAATGCTTCTAATATCAAACTTGAGACCCTCCCTATAGCATGAGATGTGATATCCAAGTCCTTCCCATTCCAATCCTGAGACACTTCCTATAGCATGAGATGTGATATCTCAATGCTTCTAATACCAAACCTGAGACTCTTCCTATAACATGAGATGGGATATCCAACTCCTTCCCATTCCAATCCTGAGACCCTTCCGATAGCAGAGATGTGATATCTCAATGCTTATACCAAACCTGAGACCCTTCCTACGGCATGAGATGTCATATACAACTCCTTCCCATTCCAATCCTGAGACCCTTCCTATAGCATGAGATGTGATATCTCAATGCTTATACCAAACCTGAGACCCTTCCTATAGCATGAGATGTGATATCCAACTCCTTCCCATTCCAATCCTGAGACCCTTCCTATAGCATGAGATGTGATATCTCAATGCTTCTAATATCAAACTTGAGACCCTCCCTATAGCATGAGATGTGATATCCAAGTCCTTCCCATTCCAATCCTGAGACACTTCCTATAGCATGAGATGTGATGTCTCAATGCTTCTAATACCAAACCTGAGATCCTTCCTATAACATGAGATGTGATATCCAACTCCTTCCATTCCAATCCTGAGACCCTTCCTATAGCATGAGATTTGATATCTCAATGCTTATACCAAACCTGAGACCCTTCCTATAGCATGAGATGTGATACCCAAGTCCTTCCCATTCCAATCCTTAGACCCTTCCTACAGCATGCAATATGATATCTCAATGATTCTAATAACAATCCTGAGACCCGTCCTATAACATGAGATGGGATATCCAATTCCTTCCCATTCCAATCCTGAGACCCTTCCGATAGCAGAGATGTGATATCTCAATGCTTATACCAAACCTGAGACCCTTCCTACGGCATGAGATGTCATATACAACTCCTTCCCATTCCAATCCTGAGACCCTTCCTATAGCATGAGATGTGATATCTCAATGCTTATACCAAACCTGAGACCCTTCCTATAGCATGAGATGTGATATCCAACTCCTTCCCATTCCAATCCTGAGACCCTTCCTATAGCATGAGATGTGATATCTCAATGCTTCTAATATCAAACTTGAGACCCTCCCTATAGCATGAGATGTGATATCCAAGTCCTTCCCATTCCAATCCTGAGACACTTCCTATAGCATGAGATGTGATGTCTCAATGCTTCTAATACCAAACCTGAGATCCTTCCTATAACATGAGATGTGATATCCAACTCCTTCCATTCCAATCCTGAGACCCTTCCTATAGCATGAGATTTGATATCTCAATGCTTATACCAAACCTGAGACCCTTCCTATAGCATGAGATGTGATACCCAAGTCCTTCCCATTCCAATCCTTAGACCCTTCCTACAGCATGCAATATGATATCTCAATGATTCTAATAACAATCCTGAGACCCGTCCTATAACATGAGATGGGATATCCAATTCCTTCCCATTCCAATCCTGAGACACTTCCGATAGCAGAGATGTGATATCTCAATGCTTATACCAAACCTGAGACCCTTCCTATAACATGAGATCGGATATCCAACTCCTTCCCGTTCCAAACCTGAGACCCTTCCTTTAGCATGAGATGTGATATCCAGCTCCTTCCCATTCCAATCCTGAGACACTTCCGATAGCATGAGATGTGATATCTCAATGCTTCTAATATCAAAACTGAAACCCTCCCTATAGCATGATATGTGATATCTAAGTCCTTCCCATTCCAATCCTAAAACCCTTCCTATAGCATGAGATGTGATATCTCAATGCTTCTACCAAACCTGAGACCCTTCCTATAGCATGAGATGTGATATCCAACTCCTTCCCATTCCAATCCTGAGACCCTTCCTATAGCATGAGATGTGATATCTCAATGCTTCTAATATCAAACTTGAGACCCTCCCTATAGCATGAGATGTGATATCCAAGTCCTTCCCATTCCAATCCTGAGACACTTCCTATAGCATGAGATGTGATGTCTCAATGCTTCTAATACCAAACCTGAGATCCTTCCTATAACATGAGATGTGATATCCAACTCCTTCCATTCCAATCCTGAGACCCTTCCTATAGCATGAGATTTGATATCTCAATGCTTATACCAAACCTGAGACCCTTCCTATAGCATGAGATGTGATACCCAAGTCCTTCCCATTCCAATCCTTAGACCCTTCCTACAGCATGCAATATGATATCTCAATGATTCTAATAACAATCCTGAGACCCGTCCTATAACATGAGATGGGATATCCAATTCCTTCCCATTCCAATCCTGAGACACTTCCGATAGCAGAGATGTGATATCTCAATGCTTATACCAAACCTGAGACCCTTCCTATAACATGAGATCGGATATCCAACTCCTTCCCGTTCCAAACCTGAGACCCTTCCTTTAGCATGAGATGTGATATCCAGCTCCTTCCCATTCCAATCCTGAGACACTTCCGATAGCATGAGATGTGATATCTCAATGCTTCTAATATCAAAACTGAAACCCTCCCTATAGCATGATATGTGATATCTAAGTCCTTCCCATTCCAATCCTAAAACCCTTCCTATAGCATGAGATGTGATATCTCAATGCTTCTACCAAACCTGAGACCCTTCCTATAGCATGAGATGTGATATCCAACTCCTTCCCATTCCAATCCTGAGACCCTTCCTATAGCATGAGATGTGATATCTCAATGCTTCTAATATCAAACTTGAGACACTCCCTATAGCATGAGATGTGATATCCAAGTCCTTCCCATTCCAATCCTGAGACACTTCCTATAGCATGAGATGTGATGTCTCAATGCTTCTAATACCAAACCTGAGATCCTTCCTATAACATGAGATGTGATATCCAACTCCTTCCATTCCAATCCTGAGACCCTTCCTATAGCATGAGATTTGATATCTCAATGCTTATACCAAACCTGAGACCCTTCCTATAGCATGAGATGTGATACCCAAGTCCTTCCCATTCCAATCCTTAGACCCTTCCTACAGCATGCAATATGATATCTCAATGATTCTAATAACAATCCTGAGACCCGTCCTATAACATGAGATGGGATATCCAATTCCTTCCCATTCCAATCCTGAGACACTTCCGATAGCAGAGATGTGATATCTCAATGCTTATACCAAACCTGAGACCCTTCCTATAACATGAGATCGGATATCCAACTCCTTCCCGTTCCAAACCTGAGACCCTTCCTTTAGCATGAGATGTGATATCCAGCTCCTTCCCATTCCAATCCTGAGACACTTCCGATAGCATGAGATGTGATATCTCAATGCTTATACCAAACCTGAGACCCTTCCTATAGCATGAGATGTGATATCCAACTCCTTCCCATTCCAATCCTGAGACCCTTCCTATAGCATGAGATGTGATATCTCAATGCTTCTAATATCAAACTTGAGACCCTCCCTATAGCATGAGATGTGATATCCAAGTCCTTCCCATTCCAATCCTGAGACACTTCCTATAGCATGAGATGTGATGTCTCAATGCTTCTAATACCAAACCTGAGATCCTTCCTATAACATGAGATGTGATATCCAACTCCTTCCATTCCAATCCTGAGACCCTTCCTATAGCATGAGATTTGATATCTCAATGCTTATACCAAACCTGAGACCCTTCCTATAGCATGAGATGTGATACCCAAGTCCTTCCCATTCCAATCCTTAGACCCTTCCTACAGCATGCAATATGATATCTCAATGATTCTAATAACAATCCTGAGACCCGTCCTATAACATGAGATGGGATATCCAATTCCTTCCCATTCCAATCCTGAGACCCTTCCGATAGCAGAGATGTGATATCTCAATGCTTATACCAAACCTGAGACCCTTCCTACGGCATGAGATGTCATATACAACTCCTTCCCATTCCAATCCTGAGACCCTTCCTATAGCATGAGATGTGATATCTCAATGCTTATACCAAACCTGAGACCCTTCCTATAGCATGAGATGTGATATCCAACTCCTTCCCATTCCAATCCTGAGACCCTTCCTATAGCATGAGATGTGATATCTCAATGCTTCTAATATCAAACTTGAGACCCTCCCTATAGCATGAGATGTGATATCCAAGTCCTTCCCATTCCAATCCTGAGACACTTCCTATAGCATGAGATGTGATGTCTCAATGCTTCTAATACCAAACCTGAGATCCTTCCTATAACATGAGATGTGATATCCAACTCCTTCCATTCCAATCCTGAGACCCTTCCTATAGCATGAGATTTGATATCTCAATGCTTATACCAAACCTGAGACCCTTCCTATAGCATGAGATGTGATACCCAAGTCCTTCCCATTCCAATCCTTAGACCCTTCCTACAGCATGCAATATGATATCTCAATGATTCTAATAACAATCCTGAGACCCGTCCTATAACATGAGATGGGATATCCAATTCCTTCCCATTCCAATCCTGAGACACTTCCGATAGCAGAGATGTGATATCTCAATGCTTATACCAAACCTGAGACCCTTCCTATAACATGAGATCGGATATCCAACTCCTTCCCGTTCCAAACCTGAGACCCTTCCTTTAGCATGAGATGTGATATCCAGCTCCTTCCCATTCCAATCCTGAGACACTTCCGATAGCATGAGATGTGATATCTCAATGCTTCTAATATCAAAACTGAAACCCTCCCTATAGCATGATATGTGATATCTAAGTCCTTCCCATTCCAATCCTAAAACCCTTCCTATAGCATGAGATGTGATATCTCAATGCTTCTACCAAACCTGAGACCCTTCCTATAGCATGAGATGTGATATCCAACTCCTTCCCATTCCAATCCTGAGACCCTTCCTATAGCATGAGATGTGATATCTCAATGCTTCTAATATCAAACTTGAGACCCTCCCTATAGCATGAGATGTGATATCCAAGTCCTTCCCATTCCAATCCTGAGACACTTCCTATAGCATGAGATGTGATGTCTCAATGCTTCTAATACCAAACCTGAGATCCTTCCTATAACATGAGATGTGATATCCAACTCCTTCCATTCCAATCCTGAGACCCTTCCTATAGCATGAGATTTGATATCTCAATGCTTATACCAAACCTGAGACCCTTCCTATAGCATGAGATGTGATACCCAAGTCCTTCCCATTCCAATCCTTAGACCCTTCCTACAGCATGCAATATGATATCTCAATGATTCTAATAACAATCCTGAGACCCGTCCTATAACATGAGATGGGATATCCAATTCCTTCCCATTCCAATCCTGAGACACTTCCGATAGCAGAGATGTGATATCTCAATGCTTATACCAAACCTGAGACCCTTCCTATAACATGAGATCGGATATCCAACTCCTTCCCGTTCCAAACCTGAGACCCTTCCTTTAGCATGAGATGTGATATCCAGCTCCTTCCCATTCCAATCCTGAGACACTTCCGATAGCATGAGATGTGATATCTCAATGCTTCTAATATCAAAACTGAAACCCTCCCTATAGCATGATATGTGATATCTAAGTCCTTCCCATTCCAATCCTAAAACCCTTCCTATAGCATGAGATGTGATATCTCAATGCTTCTACCAAACCTGAGACCCTTCCTATAGCATGAGATGTGATATCCAACTCCTTCCCATTCCAATCCTGAGACCCTTCCTATAGCATGAGATGTGATATCTCAATGCTTCTAATATCAAACTTGAGACCCTCCCTATAGCATGAGATGTGATATCCAAGTCCTTCCCATTCCAATCCTGAGACACTTCCTATAGCATGAGATGTGATGTCTCAATGCTTCTAATACCAAACCTGAGATCCTTCCTATAACATGAGATGTGATATCCAACTCCTTCCATTCCAATCCTGAGACCCTTCCTATAGCATGAGATTTGATATCTCAATGCTTATACCAAACCTGAGACCCTTCCTATAGCATGAGATGTGATACCCAAGTCCTTCCCATTCCAATCCTTAGACCCTTCCTACAGCATGCAATATGATATCTCAATGATTCTAATAACAATCCTGAGACCCGTCCTATAACATGAGATGGGATATCCAATTCCTTCCCATTCCAATCCTGAGACACTTCCGATAGCAGAGATGTGATATCTCAATGCTTATACCAAACCTGAGACCCTTCCTATAACATGAGATCGGATATCCAACTCCTTCCCGTTCCAAACCTGAGACCCTTCCTTTAGCATGAGATGTGATATCCAGCTCCTTCCCATTCCAATCCTGAGACACTTCCGATAGCATGAGATGTGATATCTCAATGCTTCTAATATCAAAACTGAAACCCTCCCTATAGCATGATATGTGATATCTAAGTCCTTCCCATTCCAATCCTAAAACCCTTCCTATAGCATGAGATGTGATATCTCAATGCTTCTACCAAACCTGAGACCCTTCCTATAGCATGAGATGTGATATCCAACTCCTTCCCATTCCAATCCTGAGACCCTTCCTATAGCATGAGATGTGATATCTCAATGCTTCTAATATCAAACTTGAGACCCTCCCTATAGCATGAGATGTGATATCCAAGTCCTTCCCATTCCAATCCTGAGACACTTCCTATAGCATGAGATGTGATGTCTCAATGCTTCTAATACCAAACCTGAGATCCTTCCTATAACATGAGATGTGATATCCAACTCCTTCCATTCCAATCCTGAGACCCTTCCTATAGCATGAGATTTGATATCTCAATGCTTATACCAAACCTGAGACCCTTCCTATAGCATGAGATGTGATACCCAAGTCCTTCCCATTCCAATCCTTAGACCCTTCCTACAGCATGCAATATGATATCTCAATGATTCTAATAACAATCCTGAGACCCGTCCTATAACATGAGATGGGATATCCAATTCCTTCCCATTCCAATCCTGAGACACTTCCGATAGCAGAGATGTGATATCTCAATGCTTATACCAAACCTGAGACCCTTCCTATAACATGAGATCGGATATCCAACTCCTTCCCGTTCCAAACCTGGGACCCTTCCTTTAGAATGAGATGTGATATCCAGCTCCTTCCCATTCCAATCCTGAGACACTTCCGATAGCATGAGATGTGATATCTCAATGCTTCTAATATCAAAACTGAAACCCTCCCTATAGCATGATATGTGATATCTAAGTCCTTCCCATTCCAATCCTAAAACCCTTCCTATAGCATGAGATGTGATATCTCAATGCTTCTACCAAACCTGAGACCCTTCCTTTAGCATGAGATGTGATATCCAACTCCTTCCCATTCCAATCCTGAGACCCTTCCTATAGCATGAGATGTGATATCTCAATACTTCTAATACCAAACCTGAGATCCTTCCGATAACATGAGATGTGATATCCAAATCCTTCCCCTTCCAAACCTGAGACCCTCCCTTTAGCATGAGATGTGATATCCAACTCCTTCCCATTCCAATCCTGAGACCCTTCTGATAGCATGAGATGTGATATCTCAATGCTTCTAATACCAAACCTGAGATCCTTCCGATAGCATGAGATGTGATATCTCAATGCTTCTAATACCTGTTAGGAAAGATTTCGTAATTGTAGGGAATTTTCCTTCCATGTGGCAACCCCTAAACTTTTTGCTATTGTTTTTAACCTTGTTCTTGACTTTGCCAGAGAAGTACAGCCTTCTGCCGCACTTCTCTGGGCTTTCGCTCCTTTCTTACGGGGAAACTGACATGCCCTTAAGACAGTCAGTACCGGGGAACGCTGTTTCCCGTAGTTTCTTTTATCATGTTGCGGCTTTAGTGCAACATGACACAAGAGGGCACTGTAAGATAAGTTACAGCTCTCTTGGGTCTCTAGCCTTCTACAGGCCCTAGATACTCGTTTAGGATGGTATTTGATCGGTGCAAGTCATTCAGGGACTGGAATGGTGGCAGCGATCGTTTTGTTTATTTTGAGCTCCTTTTGGCGTTCTGAGCACGTTTTTCGCACTGAACCCAAAATGGTGGCCTGGCTCCCAAAATGGCCAGACCACGAGGCTCCTTTGTCCTGTCCACTGACCGTCTTGCTCCCTTCACCTTCCCCAGGTCGAGCGACCCGGGGCCTTCCTTATTTGGGCATGTACTTTCCCGCGAAACGCAGATGCTTTCGCGGGCTTCTACATGTCGTTTGTGTGGCTCCAGGGTGTGGGCTGGGATGTCTGGTCCCAATACACATCCTGGGTGCCAGAGAGTCTAGGGTGGTGTGAATGCCTGGGACCACCGTGGTCCGTGATTGGTCCACGTATGGTATGTGTGTTGATGAGCGGATCTCCCATTGGCTCCCCTCCGTTTTGGCGCGAAGGGAACCGTGGATAAGAGGGGGCTGGAAACACCACTACCATGTCGATCTCCTGAGTTCTCACGAACGAAGGAATACAGGAGCCAAGTATCCTGCAACCACGAGGCTGGACCGAGGAATCGCTGGTGACCCGCTGAAGGAATCCTCCTTTGCACTGCTGTCGTCCTGTGAAACCCTTTCCTCCTTGATCGAACCAGAAGGCCTGTACTGGTGCTTCGACCTTTGGAATAGCAGGAACAGCTATTCCCGGCATCTTCAACCATCTCCTGCCAAGTAAGCCTTCGGAAGCGTCTCTGGGCCATCCAGTTGACTGACCAGCTTACAAGGGAGTCTTGCTCTGTAACCGCCGCCAGGTTGTGCAGTATCTCGAGTCCTTGTCACTCTCCCACGCTTCGTGCACTTGGCGTTCCCAGGTCTGAAGGGAGGAGTGTACTTTTGACTCAGGTACGCACGGCCGCTCCGTTGTCCTGCTGCGGCAACAAACTGTGCCGGTTTTCGTCGATTGGGACGTCTTTTTGCTCTACACGACTACAAGGCGTTCCCTGCTCTTCTGAACCTGCCAGCTGCTGAAACTAACGTGGAGAAGCCTGGGTCTGCTTGCTTCGGGGACCGGTGAGTAGTATATCTAGGATCTGGTCGCCCTCCTGCAGTATCCCATTGCTTTTCCCTGCTGTGTAAAAACAGCACCCTTTTGCCGTACTCGCGCTCTGCTTCTGCCCGCTGTGGAGGCTGCGCTTGAGTTGCGGAACCTGTTCTTCTTCTGCTGTGCACTAACCCGAACTGCCTGACTTCCTCCGAAGAGCTTCTCCTTTTGCCCGTTGGCACCAGCGTGTGCAGGTACTTTGAGCACAAGGCTCCACTCTTCGCAGGGCTCGGACTTCCATCTAGTTAGGTGCCTATGAAGGCGAACTGAGTCGAAAGCATTATCGCACTGCCTGTTTTCCTTCCCTTTCAGGTGGACTACATATTTCGTGCTTTAAACGCTTGCGACTGTGTATTTGTATATATATTGTGTGGATATGGTATGTGTTGGCTTAGTATTGTGATATTGTGATTTTCTCGCTACGGTCATTATTTTAAAGGCCTTAAAATAAATGTGTATCTATTTTTGATATAACAACTGTTTGGAGTAGTTTGTAAGCGCTCTTGCTTTGTGTGCTCATTGCGAGCTTTCAGTCACCCTCACCCCTCTTGAGACCTAGTCTTGACCGCCGCGATCGCTACCTTGATTGGTCTGGCTTGTCCAGAGGTTACCCTGTTCCAAGTAATTAGGTTGGCCTTCTGAACTTCTGCGCCGCCAGGACAGAGTTCAGAAATCCGTCTTAACAAATTGGTGTACAGCGGTGGGATACGACTGAAGGTATCCAGTGTTGCGCTCGAACTAAGGCATTTCAGGTTATTCCAACCAGTACACGTAGTGAATTGTTATAGTATAACTTTAAAAAGGCCATAGTCCTATCAAACAGTATGGAAACAAGTACCTTGTTAACTTTGAATGCTTCTAAATCAGAAACACTAAAAAAGATGTGTGCGGAGAGAGGGGTTTCCTCTCAAGGCACGAAATTGGAAATGATCCAAAGAATCGTGGCGTGGCAAGAAGCGCAGCTTGACGCTATCACTTCTGAGGACAGTGCGGAAGGTGGTGGGGCTGCTCTCACTGGTAGAACCGACGGTTCTGCCACTGCACTGATCCACCGCGACCACGAGGACAGGGAGGACGAGATGTCTAATGTTTCCTCTGCCAGTGCTGATGGGGAGGCTATGCTTGAATTCAAGAAGCAAGAACTGCGGTTTAGGCAGCAGGAGCTTGAATTCAGCATAGCCAAACTAAAAATCGAACAGGCAGAAAAACAGAAAGACAGGGATCACCAGTTGGAACTGGCCAAGATTCAGGTTGCAAATGGATCCAAGGGTCCTGGACATGGGTCTGGGGCCTCCTCTCATCCACGGTTTCCGAAAGATCTGCTCAGTGTGTATGAGGAAAGGAATGACATTATGGACTGGCTGAATGCGTTTGAGTATGCATGCGAGGTTCAAGAAGTTGACAATGCTGATAAAATTGCATGGTTACTCAGTAGACTGCCCCATTCTGGCTGTAGTGCCATCATGGAAATGTCGAAGGCTGAGCGAGCTGATTTCGCAATGTTAAAGCAAACTCTCATTTTAAAGTTTGGGAAGACTCCGGCCCAATATTTAAAGCGTTTTCGAGAGTATAAGAAAAAGGAAGGTGGTACTTGGGTATCTTATGTCGCTGAATCCTTGAAAAACTTAACTGGCTGGGTCGAAGGCTATAAGGTCTCTACCTTCGAAGGCATGATAAATCTTGTCATGCTGGAACACATTTTTGCTTCTTCTTCCCCGGAGCTTAAGCAGCATTTGGCCGATTCGAAGGAGATAGATCCTAAGAAGCTGGCCATTGCAGCAGACTTATGGGTGTCACATCGAGTGTCCCATAAGGACAAAACTCATCCTGGTAAGCAGGAGGAAGGGAAAAAGTCCAAAGATATGGAGGGTGGGGAATCTGCTAAATCTTCTTCCCATAAGGGCCACAAAAAGAAAAACAAGGGTAAGACACAAGAGAACTCACAGGGTAGTGGAGGTCAGCCTCCGAAACTGAACTCCGGTTACAATAAGCCTCCCTATGTAAATAGACCCATTGGAACCTGTTTTGCTTGTGGAGCAACTGACCATGTGAAGGGGGATCCCCGTTGTAAGGTTAGACCTTTGGGGGTCCACTCCGCTAATCTGGCCTTCTCCTCCTACGAGGAAGAAGAGATTACAGGAGCATCCTTCTCCTCAGACTCATTTCCCAGCGGAATAGAGGCTGAGGTAGTTTTAGTGTCCCTGGGTTCCTGGGAGCCTAAAGTCGCAGAGGCTTATGCTAGGATTCCGGATAATACCAAGCACTACTTTAAAGACAGTGTGCTGATCAATGGAGTAGATACTCCAGCTCTTAGGGATAGTGGGTGCAGTCGCACTGTAGTGGATTCTACCTTGGTAGACTCAGAGGAAGTTGCCAGAGCTACTCTGATGCCCACTAAGTTGGCTGACGGCCCCCTCCGTATGTTTCCCGTGATCCCTGTAAATCTTACTTTAAATGGTACAGCAGTCAGGATTCCAGTGAGCATTCCGAGAAACGTCCCGGGAAAGGTCTTGTTAGGCAATGATCTTAGAGCTTTAGGGCTCGTAGGAGACACTGCCGAAAGACCCTACACACGGTCTCAAGCACGGGCAGCATTGGCCAAGTCCAATACGCCGCCCCAGCCGAAGGGGAAACCCAAGGCGAAAGGAGTCGACAAGTCAAGACGGGGGAAAGAGAATATTCCCCCGAGCTCGCCTACCACTGCGGTGGAGGAAGTTGGTCGATCGCCCGAGCCTGACGAGGAAGTGGCGATGCCTGAAGTATTCGACCCCAACGATCATCCTGAACTAAAGGACTTGTTAGTTGAAGGAGGTCCTGATAGGGACGAATTCAGTAAAGGCCAACGTGAGTGCCCATCTCTGGAAGGCCTAAGGAGACAGGCCTGCTCCCAGCTTGAGGGTGAACCTCCTGGGACGCATAGGATTTATTGGGAAGGTGGACTCCTGTATAGTGAGCCCACAGAGTCTACAGAAGGAGACCATAGGAGGTTGGTGGTTCCCCTTGCTGTTAGGCCCTTCCTCCTGCAGTTGGCGCATGAAGTTCCCCTTGCTGGTCACCTTGGTATGAAGAGGACCAAGCAAAGGTTATCCATGCACTTCTACTGGCCCAAGATGGGGGTGCAAGTAGAAAGTCACTGCAGGAGTTGTGCCTCCTGCCAGTTGTCTGGTAAGGTTGGCGCGACAATCCAAGCTCCGTTGGTACCGCTCCCAGTTGTGGGGGTACCATTTGAAAGGGTAGGGATCGACATCGTTGGTCCCCTTGACCCGCAAACATCCTCGGGCAATAGGTTTATCCTGGTGCTGGTCGACCATGCAACCAGCTATCCTGAGGCCATCCCATTGAAAACTGTAACTGCCAAGTCAGTTGCAAAAGCTTTACTCGGCATATTTACTAGGGTTGGCTTCCCTAAAGAAGTTGTGTCAGATCGTGGCAGCAACTTTATGTCGAAGTATATGCAGGCTATGTGGAAAGAATGTGGGGTCACCTACAAGTTCTCTTCTGCATACCCCCCCCAGACCAATGGTCTGGTGGAACGTTTCAACAGAACGTTAAAGAGCATGATTGGGGCTCTGGAGGAGCCCCAGAGAAGAAAATGGGATCTTCTTTTACCATGCTTACTGTTTGCCTACCGAGAGGTACCACAGGAGGGTGTTGGCTTCAGCCCCTTCGAACTTCTGTTCGGTCATCCCGTACGGGGACCCTTAGCCATCGTCAAAGAGGAATGGGAGATGCCCACTCCCCCTGTTACTACCAACATAGTTGATTATGTGCTAGGGCTCAGAAAACGGATGGTACTTCTGATGGGCTTGGCTAGTGATAAATTGAAGGCAGGGCAAGCGCTGGTGAAACATTGGTACGACCAGAAAGCTTCCCTCATCAACTTTACACCTGGTCAGCAAGTCCTGATCATGAATGCCATAAGGCCTCGAGCTTTACAGGACAAATGGTCAGGCCCTTACACAGTGGTGGAGCCCCTGGGTGAGGTTAACTATTTAGTGGACCTTGGAAGGCCTGGACAGGCTCCAAAAGTGTTCCACGTGAATAGGCTGAAGGCTTTCGTCCCAAGAGTCGAAATCGCAGCACTGCTACTGGCTTCAGACGTTGAGGAAGAGGAGTCAGAACCTCTCCCCGACCTGTTCCAAAGCGGTCCTTCAGATAGCTCCATTGAGGGTGTCCGAGTGGCCCCTCACCTGACTTCTGATCAGCAGGCTGAGGTGAAAAGTTTGCTTAGGCAGTTTTCCCCCCTGTTCTCACAGTCGCCTGGTTTGACACCTTGGTGCAAACATAACATTGACACAGGAGACAGTGTACCTACCAAAAGTAGGGGATACAGGATGTCAGATAAAGTACGGTCTTATATTAAGACCGAGGTCAACAAAATGTTAGACCTTGGGGTGATTGAACCCTCTAGTAGTCCTTGGTCCAGTCCTGTGGTCTTGGTTCCAAAGGCAGGCACTTCTGAATTGAGGTTCTGCGTGGATTACAGGGCTCTGAATGCTGTCACCAAGACAGATGCACACCCCTTGCCTCGAACAGATGAGCTGGTGGATACTTTGGGTGCCTCCAAGTACCTCAGCACGTTTGACCTCAC
This sequence comes from Ambystoma mexicanum, assembly GCF_040938575.1. Lineage (NCBI taxonomy): Eukaryota > Metazoa > Chordata > Amphibia > Caudata > Ambystomatidae > Ambystoma > Ambystoma mexicanum. The sequence continues at coordinate 3,111,667 of NW_027182424.1, forward strand.
TGCTGGCTATTGGCAAATAGCTCTAGCAGAACATGCCAGGGAGAAGACAGCATTTTCTACTCCAGACGGCCTTTACCAATTCCGGGTAATGCCGTTCGGGTTGAAGAATGCACCTGCCACTTTCCAGAGGCTTGTGAATCATGTGTTGAATGGGTTGGACGAATTCTGTCTTGCATATCTGGACGATATAGCAGTTTTCAGTGCCACCTGGGAAGACCATGTGAAACACCTCGGGATTGTGCTCCAGGCTCTTCAGAAAGCCCACTTGACCATAAAGGCTAGTAAATGCCAGATTGGACAAGGCTCAGTGGTTTACCTTGGACATGAAGTAGGTGGAGGGAGGATACAGCCTCTACCCAGTAAAGTACAAGCAGTACAAGACTGGCCTACCCCCACTACGCAAACCCAAGTGAGAGCCTTCTTAGGACTCACGGGGTATTACCGCAATTTTGTGGCAGACTATGGTACCATAGCTGCCCCTCTGACTGCCCTCACAACTCCGAAGAAACCCAAGAAGGTAACTTGGACCGACGAGTGTGAGAAGGCCTTCAATGGCTTAAAAGACTCCTTGTGTCAGGCCCCTGTGCTCAGGGCCCCTGATTATCAAAGACCTTTTATCGTGCAGACGGACGCCTCTGACACTGGGATAGGAGCTGTACTATCACAAGTAGATGAGAAGGGTAAGGAACACCCTATCGGTTTTATTAGTCGCCAGCTTAAGGACAGAGAGCTCAGATGGTCCACGGTAGAGAAAGAATGTTTCTCTGTTGTGTGGGCCCTAAGGAAGCTGAGGCCCTACCTCTATGGGACCCACTTCACTGTGCAAACTGACCATAAGCCGTTAAAGTGGCTAATGAAAATGAAGGGGGAGAATCCAAAGTTGCTTAGGTGGTCCATAAGTCTACAAGGCTTCGACTTCACTATTGAGCATAGGCCAGGTGTCCAACATAGCAATGCTGATGGGTTGTCCAGAATGTTTAACCGACCTGAACAAGAGACTCATCCAGGGGTGGATTAGTTCCCCCTGTCCATAGTCTGGGAGGGGCGAGTGTTAAGAAAGATTTCGTAATTGTAGGGAATTTTCCTTCCATGTGGCAACCCCTAAACTTTTTGCTATTGTTTTTAACCTTGTTCTTGACTTTGCCAGAGAAGTACAGCCTTCTGCCGCACTTCTCTGGGCTTTCGCTCCTTTCTTACGGGGAAACTGACATGCCCTTAAGAGAGTCAGTACCGGGGAACGCTGTTTCCCGTAGTTTCTTTTATCATGTTGCGGCTTTAGTGCAACATGACACAAGAGGGCACTGTAAGCTAAGTTACAGCTCTCTTGGGTCTCTAGCCTTCTACAGGCCCTAGATACTCGTTTAGGATGGTATTTGATCGGTGCAAGTCATTCAGGGACTGGAATGGTGGCAGCGATCGTTTTGTTTATTTTGAGCTCCTTTTGGCGTTCTGAGCACGTTTTTCGCACTGAACCCAAAATGGTGGCCTGGCTCCCAAAATGGCCAGACCACGAGGCTCCTTTGTCCTGTCCACTGACCGTCTTGCTCCCTTCACCTTCCCCAGGTCGAGCGACCCGGGGCCTTCCTTATTTGGGCATGTACTTTCCCGCGAAACGCAGATGCTTTCGCGGGCTTCTACATGTCGTTTGTGTGCCTCCAGGGTGTGGGCTGGGATGTCTGGTCCCAATACACATCCTGGGTGCCAGAGAGTCTAGGGTGGTGTGAATGCCTGGGACCACCGTGGTCCGTGATTGGTCCACGTATGGTATGTGTGTTGATGAGCGGATCTCCCATTGGCTCCCCTCCGTTTTGGCGCGAAGGGAACCGTGGATAAGAGGGGGCTGGAAACACCACTACCATGTCGATCTCCTGAGTTCTCACGAACGAAGGAATACAGGAGCCAAGTATCCTGCAACCACGAGGCTGGACCGAGGAATCGCTGGTGACCCGCTGAAGGAATCCTCCTTTGCACTGCTGTCGTCCTGTGAAACCCTTTCCTCCTTGATCGAACCAGAAGACCTGTACTGGTGCTTCGACCTTTGGAATAGCAGGAACAGCTATTCCCGGCATCTTCAACCATCTCCTGCCAAGTAAGCCTTCGGAAGCGTCTCTGGGCCATCCAGTTGACTGACCAGCTTACAAGGGAGTCTTGCTCTGTAACCGCCGCCAGGTTGTGCAGTATCTCGAGTCCTTGTCACTCTCCCACGCTTCGTGCACTTGGCGTTCCCAGGTCTGAAGGGAGGAGTGTACTTTTGACTCAGGTACGCACGGCCGCTCCGTTGTCCTGCTGCGGCAACAAACTGTGCCGGTTTCGTCGATTGGGACGTCTTTTTGCTCTACACGACTACAAGGCGTTCCCTGCTCTTCTGAACCTGCCAGCTGCTGAAACTAACGTGGAGAAGCCTGGGTCTGCTTGCTTCGGGGACCGGTGAGTAGTATATCTAGGATCTGGTCGCCCTCCTGCAGTATCCCATTGCTTTTCCCTGCTGTGTAAAAACAGCACCCTTTTGCCGTACTCGCGCTCTGCTTCTGCCCGCTGTGGAGGCTGCGCTTGAGTTGCGGAACCTGTTCTTCTTCTGCTGTGCACTAACCCGAACTGCCTGACTTCCTCCGAAGAGCTTCTCCTTTTGCCCGTTGGCACCAGCGTGTGCAGGTACTTTGAGCACAAGGCTCCACTCTTCGCAGGGCTCGGACTTCCATCTAGTTAGGTGCCTATGAAGGCGAACTGAGTCGAAAGCATTATCGCACTGCCTGTTTTCCTTCCCTTTCAGGTGGACTACATATTTCGTGCTTTAAACGCTTGCGACTGTGTATTTGTATATATATTGTGTGGATATGGTATGTGTTGGCTTAGTATTGTGATATTGTGATTTTCTCGCTACGGTCATTATTTTAAAGGCCTTAAAATAAATGTGTATCTATTTTTGATATAACAACTGTTTGGAGTAGTTTGTAAGCGCTCTTGCTTTGTGTGCTCATTGCGAGCTTTCAGTCACCCTCACCCCTCTTGAGACCTAGTCTTGACCGCCGCGATCGCTACCTTGATTGGTCTGGCTTGTCCAGAGGTTACCCTGTTCCAAGTAATTAGGTTGGCCTTCTGAACTTCTGCGCCGCCAGGACAGAGTTCAGAAATCCGTCTTAACAATACCAAACCTGAGATCCTTCCTATATCATGAGATGTGAGATCCAAATACTTCCCCTTCCAAACCTGAGACCCTCCATTTAGCATGAGATGTGATATCCAACTCCTTCCCATTCCAATCCTGAGACCTTTCTGATAGCATGAGATGTGATATCTCAATGCCTCTAATACCAAACCTGAGATCCTACCTCTCACATGAAATGTGATATCCAACTCCTTCCCATTCCAATCCTGAGACCCTTCCTATAGCATGAGATGTGATATCTCAATGCTTCTAATATCAAACTTGAGACAATCCCTATAGCATGAGATGTGATATCCAAGTCCTTCCCATTCCAATCCTGAGACACTTCCTATAGCATGAGATGTGATATCTCAATGCTTCTAAAACCAAACCTGAGACTCTTCCTATAACATGAGATGGGATATCCAACTCCTTCCCATTCCAATCCTGAGACCCTTCCGATAGCAGAGATGTGATATCTCAATGCTTATACCAAACCTGAGACCCTTCCTACGGCATGAGATGTCATATACAACTCCTTCCCATTCCAATCCTGAGACCCTTCCTATAGCATGAGATGTGATATCTCAATGCTTATACCAAACCTGAGACCCTTCCTATAGCATGAGATGTGATATCCACCTCCTTCCCATTCCAATCCTGAGACCCTTCCTATAGCATGAGATGTGATGTCTCAATGCTTCTAATACCAAACCTGAGATCCTTCCTATAACATGAGATGTGATATCCAACTCCTTCCCGTTCCAAACCTGAGACCCTTCCTTTAGCATGAGATGTGATATCCAGCTCCTTCCCATTCCAATCCTGAGACACTTCCAATAGCATGAGATGTGATATCTCAATGCTTCTAATATCAAAACTGAAACCCTCCCTATAGCATGATATGTGATATCTAAGTCCTTCCCATTCCAATCCTAAGACCCTTCCTATAGCATGAGATGTGATATCTCAATGCTTCTACCAAACCTGAGACCCTTCCTTTAGCATGAGATGTGATATCCAACTCCTTCCCATTCCAATCCTGAGACCCTTCCTATAGCATGAGATGTGATATCTCAATACTTCTAATACCAAACCTGAGATCCTTCCGATAACATGAGATGTGATATCCAAATCCTTCCCCTTCCAAACCTGAGACCCTCCCTTTAGCATGAGATGTGATATCCAACTCCTTCCCATTCCAATCCTGAGACCCTTCTGATAGCATGAGATGTGATATCTCAATGCTTCTAATACCAAACCTGAGATCCTTCCTATAGCATGAGATGTGATATCTCAATGCTTCTAATACCAAACCTGAGATCCTTCCTATATCATGAGATGTGAGATCCAAATCCTTCCCCTTCCAAACCTGAGACCCTCCCTTTAGCATGAGATGTGATATCCAAGTCCTTCCCATTCCAATCCTGAGACCTTTCTGATAGCATGAGATGTGATATCTCAATGCCTCTAATACCAAACCTGAGATCCTACCTCTCACATGAAATGTGATATCCAACTCTTTCCCCTTCCAAACCTGAGAGCCTTCCTATAACATGAGATGTGATATCCAACTCCTTCCCATTCCAACCTCAGACCCTTCCTATAGCATGAGATGTGATATCTCAATGCCTCTAATACCAAACCTGAGATCCTTCCTCTAACATGAAATGTGATATCCAACTCCTTCCCTTTCCAAACCTGAGAGCCTATCTATAGCATGAGATGTGATATCCAAGTCCTTCCCATTCCAATCCTTAGACCCTTCCTACAGCATGCAATATGATATCTCAATGATTCTAATAACAAACCTGAGACCCGTCCTATAACATGAGATGGGATATCCAACTCCTTCCCATTCCAATCCTGAGACACTTCCGATAGCAGAGATGTGATATCTCAATGCTTATACCAAACCTGAGACCCTTCCTATAACATGAGATGTGATATCCAACTCCTTCCCGTTCCAAACCTGAGACCCTTCCTTTAGCATGAGATGTGATATCCAGCTCCTTTCCATTCCAATACTGAGACACTTCCGATAGCATGAGATGTGATATCTCAATGCTTCTGATATCAAAACTGAGACCAACAAAAATGATATGTGATATCTAAGTCCTTCCCATTCCAATCCCGAGACCCTTCCTATAGCATGAGATGTGATATCGCAATGCTTATACCAAACCTGAGACCCTTCCTACGGCATGAGATGTCATATACAACTCCTTCCCATTCCAATCCTGAGACCCTTCCTATAGCATGAGATGGGATATCTCAATGCTTATACCAAACCTGAGACCCTTCCTATAGCATGAGATGTGATATCCAACTCCTTCCCATTCCAATCCTGAGACCCTTCCTATAGCATGAGATGTGATGTCTCAATGCTTCTAATACCAAACCTGAGATCCTTCCTATAACATGAGATGTGATATCCAACTCCTTCCATTCCAATCCTGAGACCCTTCCTATAGCATGAGATTTGATATCTCAATGCTTATACCAAACCTGAGACCCTTCCTATAGCATGAGATGTGATATCCAAGTCTTTCCCATTCCAATCCTTAGACCCTTCCTACGGCATGCAATATGATATCTCAATGATTCTAATAACAATCCTGAGACCCGTCCTATAACATGAGATCGGATATCCAACTCCTTCCCGTTCCAAACCTGAGACCCTTCCTTTAGCATGAGATGTGATATCCAGCTCCTTCCCATTCCAATCCTGAGACACTTCCGATAGCATGAGATGTGATATCTCAATGCTTCTAATATCAAAACTGAAACCCTCCCTATAGCATGATATGTGATATCTAAGTCCTTCCCATTCCAATCCTAAGACCCTTCCTATAGCATGAGATGTGATATCTCAATGCTTCTACCAAATCTGAGACCCTTCCTTTAGCATGAGATGTGATATCCAACTCCTTCCCATTCCAATCCTGAGACCCTTCCTATAGCATGAGATGTGATATCTCAATACTTCTAACACCAAACCTGAGATCCTTCCGATAACATGAGATGTGATATCCAAATCCTTCCCCTTCCAAACCTGAGACCCTCCCTTTAGCATGAGATGTGATATCCAACTCCTTCCCATTCCAATCCTGAGACCCTTCTGATAGCATGAGATGTGATATCTCAATGCTTCTAATACCAAACCTGAGATCCTTCCGATAGCATGAGATGTGATATCTCAATGCTTCTAATACCAAACCTGAGATCCTTCCTATAACATGAGATGTGATATCCAAATCCTTCCCCTTCCAAACCTGAGACCCTCCCTTTAGCATGAGATGTGATATCCAACTCCTTCCCATTCCAATCCTGAGACCCTTCTGATAGCATGAGATGTGATATCTCAATGCCTCTAATACCAAACCTGAGATCCTACCTCTAACATGAAATGTGATATCCAACTCTTTCCCCTTCCAAACCTGAGAGCCTTCCTATAACATGAGATGTGATATCCAACTCCTTCCCATTCCAACCTCAGACCCTTCCTATAGCATGAGATGTGATATCTCAATGCCTCTAATACCAAACCTGAGATCCTTCCTCTAACATGAAATGTGATATCCAACTCCTTCCCTTTCCAAACCTGAGAGCCTATCTATAGCATGAGATGTGATATCCAAGTCCTTCCCATTCCAATCCTTAGACCCTTCCTACAGCATGCAATATGATATCTCAATGATTCTAATAACAAACCTGAGACCCGTCCTATAACATGAGATGGGATATCCAACTCCTTCGCATTCCAATCCTGAGACACTTCCGATAGCAGAGATGTGATATCTCAATGCTTATACCAAACCTGAGACCCTTCCTATAACATGAGATGTGATATCCAACTCCTTCCCGTTCCAAACCTGAGACCCTTCCTTTAGCATGAGATGTGACATCCAGCTCCTTCCCATTCCAATCCTGAGACCCTTCCTATAGCATGAGATGTGATATCTCAATGCTTCTAATATCAAACTTGAGACCCTCCCAATAGCATGAGATGTGATATCCAAGTCCTTCCCATTCCAATCCTGAGACACTTCCTATAGCATGAGATGTGATATCTCAATGCTTCTAATACCAAACCTGAGACTCTTCCTATAACATGAGATGGGATATCCAACTCCTTCCCATTCCAATCCTGAGACTCTTCCGATAGCAGAGATGTGATATCTCAATGCTTATACCAAACCTGAGACCCTTCCTACGGCATGAGATGTCATATACAACTCCTTCCCATTCCAATCCTGAGACCCTTCCTATAGCATGAGATGTGATATCTCAATGCTTATACCAAACCTGAGACCCTTCCTATAGCATGAGATGTGATATCCAACTCCTTCCCATTCCAATCCTGAGACCCTTCCTATAGCATGAGATGTGATGTCTCAATGCTTCTAATACCAAACCTGAGATCCTACCTCTAACATGAAATGTGATATCCAACTCTTTCCCCTTCCAAACCTGAGAGCCTTCCTATAACATGAGATGTGATATCCAACTCCTTCCCATTCCAACCTCAGACCCTTCCTATAGCATGAGATGTGATATCTCAATGCCTCTAATACCAAACCTGAGATCCTTCCTCTAACATGAAATGTGATATCCAACTCCTTCCCTTTCCAAACCTGAGAGCCTATCTATAGCATGAGATGTGATATCCAAGTCCTTCCCATTCCAATCCTTAGACCCTTCCTACAGCATGCAATATGATATCTCAATGATTCTAATAACAAACCTGAGACCCGTCCTATAACATGAGATGGGATATCCAACTCCTTCGCATTCCAATCCTGAGACACTTCCGATAGCAGAGATGTGATATCTCAATGCTTATACCAAACCTGAGACCCTTCCTATAACATGAGATGTGATATCCAACTCCTTCCCGTTCCAAACCTGAGACCCTTCCTTTAGCATGAGATGTGACATCCAGCTCCTTCCCATTCCAATCCTGAGACCCTTCCTATAGCATGAGATGTGATATCTCAATGCTTCTAATATCAAACTTGAGACCCTCCCAATAGCATGAGATGTGATATCCAAGTCCTTCCCATTCCAATCCTGAGACACTTCCTATAGCATGAGATGTGATATCTCAATGCTTCTAATACCAAACCTGAGACTCTTCCTATAACATGAGATGGGATATCCAACTCCTTCCCATTCCAATCCTGAGACTCTTCCGATAGCAGAGATGTGATATCTCAATGCTTATACCAAACCTGAGACCCTTCCTACGGCATGAGATGTCATATACAACTCCTTCCCATTCCAATCCTGAGACCCTTCCTATAGCATGAGATGTGATATCTCAATGCTTATACCAAACCTGAGACCCTTCCTATAGCATGAGATGTGATATCCAACTCCTTCCCATTCCAATCCTGAGACCCTTCCTATAGCATGAGATGTGATGTCTCAATGCTTCTAATACCAAACCTGAGATCCTTCCTATAACATGAGATGTGATATCCAACTCCTTCCATTCCAATCCTGAGACCCTTCCTATAGCATGAGATTTGATATCTCAATGCTTATACCAAACCTGAGACCCTTCCTATAGCATGAGATGTGATATCCAAGTCTTTCCCATTCCAATCCTTAGACCCTTCCTACAGCATGCAATATGATATCTCAATGATTCTAATAACAATCCTGAGACCCGTCCTATAACATGAGATGGGATATCCAATTCCTTCGCATTCCAATCCTGAGACACTTCCGATAGCAGAGATGTGGTATCTCAATGCTTATACCAAACCTGAGACCCTTCCTATAACATGAGATCGGATATCCAACTCCTTCCCGTTCCAAACCTGAGACCCTTCCTTTAGCATGAGATGTGATATCCAGCTCCTTCCCATTCCAATCCTGAGACACTTCCGATAGCATGAGATGTGATATCTCAATGCTTCTAATATCAAAACTGAAACCCTCCCTATAGCAGGATATGTGATATCTAAGTCCTTCCCATTCCAATCCTGAGACCCTTCCTATAGCATGAGATGTGATATCTCAATGCTTCTACCAAACCTGAGACCCTTCCTTTAGCATGAGATGTGATATCCAACTCCTTCCCATTCCAACCTGAGACCCTTCCTATAGCATGAGAAGGGATATCCAACTCCTTCCCAATCCAATCCTGAGACCCTTCCGATAGCAGAGATGTGATATCTCAATGCTTATACCAAACCTGAGACCCTTCCTATGGCATGAGATGTGATATCCAACTCTTTGCCATTCAAATCCTGAGATCCTCCCTATAACACGAGATGTCATATCCAACTCCTTCCCATTCCAAACCTGAGACCCTTCCTTTAGCATGAGATGTGATATCCAAATCCTTCACATTCCAATCTGGAGACCCTTCCTATAACATGAGATGTGATATCCAACTCCTTCCCAATCCAATCCTGAGACCCTTCCGATAGCAGAGATGTGATATCTCAATGCTTATACCAAACCTGAGACCCTTCCTATGGCATGAGATGTGATATCCAACTCCTTGCCATTCAAATCCTGAGACCCTCCCTATAACAAGAGATGTCATATCCAACTCCTTCCCATTCCAAACCTGAGACCCTTCCTTTAGCATGAGATGTGATATATCAATGCTTCTAATACCAAACCTGAGACCCTTCCGATAGCATGAGATGTGATATCTCAATGCTTCAAAAACCAAACATGAGAACCATCCTATAACATGAGATGTGAAATCCAAATCCTTCCCTTCCCAAACCTGAGACTCTTCCTATAGCATGAGATGTGATATCTCAATGCTTCTACCAAACCTGAAACCCTTCCTATAGCATGAGATGTGATATCCAACTCCTTCCCATTCCAATCCTGAGACACTTCCTATAGCATGAGATGTGATATCACAATGCTTCTAATACCAAACCTGAGACCCATCCTATAACATGAGATGTGATATCCAAATCCTTCCCCTTCCAAACCTGAGACCCTTCCTTTAGCATGAGATGTGATATCCAGCTCCTCCCATTCCAATCCTGAGACCCTTCCGATAGCATGAGATGTGATATCTCAATGCTTCTAATATCAAAACTGAGACCCTCCCTATAGCATGAGATGTGATATCTAAGTCCTTCCGATTCCAATCCTGAGACCCTTCCGATAGCAGAGATGTGATATTTCAATTCTTACACCAAACCTGAGACCCTTCCTATAGCATGAGATGTGATATCCAACTCCTTCCGATTCCAATCCTGAGACCCTTCCTATAGCATGAGATGTGATATCGCAATGCTTCTATCAAAACTGAGACCCTTCCTTTAGCATGAGATGTGATATCCAACTCCTTCCCATTCCAATCCTGAGACCCTTCCTATAGCATGAGATGTGATATCTCAATGCTTCTAATACCAAACCTGAGATCCTTCTGATAGCATGAGATGTGATATCTCAATGCTTCTAATACCAAACCTGAGATCCTTCCTATAACATGAGATGTGATATCCAAATCCTTTCCCTTCCAAACCTGAGACCCTCCCTTTAGCATGAGATGTGATATCCAACTCCTTCCCATTCCAATCCTGATACCCTTCTGATAGCATGAGATGTGATATCTCAATGCCTCTAATACCAAACCTGAGATCCTACCTCTAACATGAAATGTGATATCCAACTCCTTCCCTTTCCAAACCTGAGAGCCTTCCTACAGCATGAGATGTGATATCCAAGTCCTTCCCATTCCAATCCTGAGACCCTTCCTATAACATGAGATGTGATATCCAACTCTTTCCCATTCCAACCTGAGACCCTTCCTATAGCATGAGATGGGATATCCAACTCCTTCCAAATCCAATCCTGATACCCTTCCGATAGCATGAGATGTAATATCCCAATGCTTCTACAAAACCTGAGACCCATACCATGGCATGATGTGATATCAAACTCCCGTCCTATACCATGAGACTTGATATCTCAATGCTTCTAATACCAAACCTGAGACCGGTCCAATAACATGAGATGTGATATCCAAATCCTTCCCCTTCCGAACCTTAGACCCTTCCTTTATCATGAGATGTGATATCCAAGTCCTTCCCATTCCATTCCTGAGACCCTTCCTATAGCATGAGATGTGATATCTCAATGCTTCTAATACCAAACCTGAGACCCTTCCTATAACATGAGATGTGATATCCAAGTCCTTCCCATTCCAATCCTGAGACCCTTCCCATAGCATGAGATGTGATATCTCAATGCTTCTAATACCAAACCTGAGACCCTTCCTATAACATGAATTGTGATATCCAAGTCCTTCCCATTCCAATCCTGAGACCCTTCCGATAGCAGAGATGTGATATCTCAATGCTTATACCAAACCTGAGACCCTTCCGATAGCATGAGATGTGATATCTCAATGCTTCTAATACCAAACCTGAGATCCTTCATATAACATGAGATGTGATGTCCAAATCCTTCCCCTTCCAAATCTTAGACCCTTCCTTTATCATGAGATGTGATATCCAAGTCCTTCCCATTCCATTCCTGAGACCCTTCCTATAGCATGAGATGTGATATCTCAATGCTTCTAATACCAAACCTGAGACCCTTCCTATAACATGAGATGTGATATCCAAGTCCTTCCCATTCCAATCCTGAGACCCTTCCTATAGCATGAGATGTGATATCTCAATGCTTCTAATACCAAACCTGAGACTCTTCCTATAACATGAGATGGGATATCCAACTCCTTCCCATTCCAATCCTGAGACTCTTCCGATAGCAGAGATGTGATATCTCAATGCTTATACCAAACCTGAGACCCTTCCTACGGCATGAGATGTCATATACAACTCCTTCCCATTCCAATCCTGAGACCCTTCCTATAGCATGAGATGTGATATCTCAATGCTTATACCAAACCTGAGACCCTACCTATAGCATGAGATGTGATATCCAACTCCTTCCCATTCCAATCCTGAGACCCTTCCTATAGCATGAGATGTGATGTCTCAATGCTTCTAATACCAAACCTGAGATCCTTCCTATAACATGAGATGTGATATCCAACTCCTTCCATTCCAATCCTGAGACCCTTCCTATAGCATGAGATTTGATATCTCAATGCTTATACCAAACCTGAGACCCTTCCTATAGCATGAGATGTGATATCCAAGTCTTTCCCATTCCAATCCTTAGACCCTTCCTACAGCATGCAATATGATATCTCAATGATTCTAATAACAATCCTGAGACCCGTCCTATAACATGAGATGGGATATCCAATTCCTTCGCATTCCAATCCTGAGACACTTCCGATAGCAGAGATGTGGTATCTCAATGCTTATACCAAACCTGAGACCCTTCCTATAACATGAGATCGGATATCCAACTCCTTCCCGTTCCAAACCTGAGACCCTTCCTTTAGCATGAGATGTGATATCCAGCTCCTTCCCATTCCAATCCTGAGACACTTCCGATAGCATGAGATGTGATATCTCAATGCTTCTAATATCAAAACTGAAACCCTCCCTATAGCATGATATGTGATATCTAAGTCCTTCCCATTCCAATCCTGAGACCCTTCCTATAGCATGAGATGTGATATCTCAATGCTTCTACCAAACCTGAGACCCTTCCTTTAGCATGAGATGTGATATCCAACTCCTTCCCATTCCAACCTGAGACCCTTCCTATAGCATGAGAAGGGATATCCAACTCCTTCCCAATACAATCCTGAGACCCTTCCGATAGCAGAGATGTGATATCTCAATGCTTATACCAAACCTGAGACCCTTCCTATGGCATGAGATGTGATATCCAACTCTTTGCCATTCAAATCCTGAGATCCTCCCTATAACACGAGATGTCATATCCAACTCCTTCCCATTCCAAACCTGAGACCCTTCCTTTAGCATGAGATGTGATATCCAAATCCTTCACATTCCAATCCGGAGACCCTTCCTATAACATGAGATGTGATATCCAACTCCTTCCCAATCCAATCCGGAGACCCTTCCGATAGCAGAGATGTGATATCTCAATGCTTATACCAAACCTGAGACCCTTCCTATGGCATGAGATGTGATATCCAACTCCTTGCCATTCAAATCCTGAGACCCTCCCTATAACAAGAGATGTCATATCCAACTCCTTCCCATTCCAAACCTGAGACCCTTCCTTTAGCATGAGATGTGATATCTCAATGCTTCTAATACCAAACCTGAGACCCTTCCGATAGCATGAGATGTGATATCTCAATGCTTCAAAAACCAAACATGAGAACCATCCTATAACATGAGATGTGAAATCCAAATCCTTCCCTTCCCAAACCTGAGACTCTTCCTATAGCATGAGATGTGATATCTCAATGCTTCTACCAAACCTGAAACCCTTCCTATAGCATGAGATGTGATATCCAACTCCTTCCCATTCCAATCCTGAGACACTTCCTATAGCATGAGATGTGATATCACAATGCTTCTAATACCAAACCTGAGACCCATCCTATAACATGAGATGTGATATCCAAATCCTTCCCCTTCCAAACCTGAGACCCTTCCTTTAGCATGAGATGTGATATCCAGCTCCTCCCATTCCAATCCTGAGACCCTTCCGATAGCATGAGATGTGATATCTCAATGCTTCTAATATCAAAACTGAGACCCTCCCTATAGCATGAGATGTGATATCTAAGTCCTTCCGATTCCAATCCTGAGACTCTTCCGATAGCAGAGATGTGATATTTCAATTCTTACACAAAACCTGAGACCCTTCCTATAGCATGAGATGTGATATCCAACTCCTTCCGATTCCAATCCTGAGACCCTTCCTATAGCATGAGATGTGATATCGCAATGCTTCTACCAAAACTGAGACCCTTCCTTTAGCATGAGATGTGATATCCAACTCCTTCCCATTCCAATCCTGAGACCCTTCCTATAGCATGAGATGTGATATCTCAATGCTTCTAATACCAAACCTGAGATCCTTCTGATAGCATGAGATGTGATATCTCAATGCTTCTAATACCAAACCTGAGATCCTTCCTATAACATGAGATGTGATATCCAAATCCTTTCCCTTCCAAACCTGAGACCCTCCCTTTAGCATGAGATGTGATATCCAACTCCTTCCCATTCCAATCCTGAGACCCTTCCTATAGCATGAGATGTGATATCGCAATGCTTCTACCAAAACTGTGACCCTTCCTTTAGCATGAGATGTGATATCCAACTCCTTCCCATTCCAATCCTGAGACCCTTCCTATAGCATGAGATGTGATATCTCAATGCTTCTAATACCAAACCTGAGATCCTTCTGATAGCATGAGATGTGATATCTCAATGCCTCTAATACCAAACCTGAGATCCTACCTCTAACATGAAATGTGATATCCAACTCCTTCCCTTTCCAAACCTGAGAGCCTTCCTACAGCATGAGATGTGATATCCAAGTCCATCCCATTCCAATCCTGAGACCCTTCCTATAACATGAGATGTGATATCCAACTCTTTCCCATTCCAACCTGAGACCCTTCCTATAGCATGAGATGGGATATCCAACTCCTTCCAAATCCAATCCTGATACCCTTCCGATAGCATGAGATGTGATATCCCAATGCTTCTACAAAACCTGAGACCCATACCATGGCATGATGTGATATCAAACTCCCGTCCTATACCATGAGACTTGATATCTCAATGCTTCTAATACCAAACCTGAGACCGGTCCAATAACATGAGATGTGATATCAAAATCCTTCCCCTTCCGAACCTTAGACCCTTCCTTTATCATGAGATGTGATATCCAAGTCCTTCCCATTACATTCCTGAGACCCTTCCTATAGCATGAGATGTGATATCTCAATGCTTCTAATACCAAACCTGAGACCCTTCCTATAACATGAATTGTGATATCCAAGTCCTTCCCATTCCAAACCTGAGACCCTTCCGATAGCATGAGATGTGATATCTCAATGCTTCTAATACCAAACCTGAGATCCTTCATATAACATGAGATGTGATGTCCAAATCCTTCCCCTTCCAAATCTTAGACCCTCCCTTTAGCATGAGATGTGATATCCAACTCCTTCCCATTCCAATCCTGAGACCCTTCTGATAGCATGAGATGTGATATCTCAATGCCTCTAATACCAAACCTGAGATCCTACCTCTACATGAAATGTGATATCCAACTCCTTCCCCTTCCAACCCTGAGAGCCTTCCTATAGAATGAGATGTGATATCCAAGTCCTTCCCATTCCAATCCTGAGACCCTTCCTATAACATGAGATGTGATATCCAACTCCTTCACATTCCAACCTTAGGCCCTTCCTATAGCATGAGATGGGATATCCAACTCCTTCCAAATCCAATCCCGATACCCTTCTGATAGCATGAGATGTGATATCCCAATGCTTCTACAAAACCTGAGACCCATACAATGGCATGAGATGTGATATCAAACTCCTTCCCATTCCAATCCTGAGACCCTTCCTATAGCTTGAGATGTGATATCCAACTCCTTCCCATTCCAATTCTGAGACCCGTCCTATACCATGAGACTTGATATCTCAATGCTTCTAATACCAAACCTGAGACCGGTCCTATAACATGAGATGTGATACCCAAATCCTTCCCCTTCCAAACCTTAGACCCTTCCTATAGCATGAGATGTGATATCTCAATGCTTCTAATACCAAACCTGAGATCCTTCCTATAACATGAGATGTGATATCCAACTCCTTCCCATTCCAATCCTGAGACACTTCCTATAGCATGAGATGTGATATCTCACTGCTTATACCAAACCTGAGACCCTTCCTATAGCATGAGATGTGATATCCAACTCCTTCCCATTCCAATCCTGAGACCCTTCCTATAGCATGAGATGTGATATCTCAATGCTTCTAATATCAAACTTTAGAGCCTCCCTATAGCATGAGATGTGATATCCAAGTCCTTCCCATTCCAATCCTGAGACACTTCCTATAGCATGAGATGTGATATCTCAATGCTTCTAATACCAAACCTGAGACTCTTCCTATAACATGAGATGGGATATCCAACTCCTTCCCATTCCAATCCTGAGACCCTTCCGATAGCAGAGATGTGATATCTCAATGCTTATACCAAACCTGAGACCCTTCCTACGGCATGAGATGTCATATACAACTCCTTCCCATTCCAATCCTGAAACCCTTCCTATAGCATGAGATGTGATATCTCAATGCTTATACCAAACCTGAGACCCTTCCTATAGCATGAGATGTGATATACAACTCCTTCCCATTCCAATCCTGAGACCCTTCCTATAGCATGAGATGTGATATCTCAATGCTTATACCAAACCTGAGACCCTTCCTACGGCATGAGATGTCATATACATCTCCTTCCCATTCCAATCCTGAGACCCTTCCTATAGCATGAGATGTGATATCTCAATGCTTATACCAAACCTGAGACCCTTCCTATAGCATGAGATGTGATATCAAACTCCTTCCCATTCCAATCCTGAGACCCTTCCTATAGCATGAGATGTGATATCTCAATGCTTCTACCAAACCTGAGACCCTTCCTTTAGCATGAGATGTGATATCTCAATGCTTATACCAAACCTGAGACCCTTCCTATAACATGAGATGTGATACCCAAATCCTTCCCCTTCCAAACCTTAGACCCTTCCTATAGCATGAGATGTGATATCTCAATGCTTCTAATACCAAACCTGAGATCCTTCCTATAACATGAGATGTGATACCCAGCTCCTTCCCATTCCAATCCTGAGACACTTCCGATAGCATGAGATGTGATATCTCAATGCTTATACCAAACCTGAGACTCTTCCTATAACATAAGATGTGATATCCAACTCCTTCCCGTTCAAAACCTGAGACCCTTCCGATAGCATGAGATGTGATATCTCAATGCTTCTAATACCAAAAATGAGACCCTCCCTATAGCATGATATGTGATATCTAAGTCCTTCCCATTCCAATCCTGAGACCCTTCCTATAGCATGAGATGTGATATCTCAATGCTTCTACCAAACCTGAGACCCTTCCTTTAGCATGAGATGTGATATCCAACTCCTTCCCATTCCAATCCTGAGACCCTTCCTATAGCATGAGATGTGATATCGCAATGCTTCTACCAAAACTGAGACCCTTCCTTTAGCATGAGATGTGATATCCAACTCCTTCCCATTCCAATCCTGAGACCCTTCCTATAGCATGAGATGTGATATCTCAATGCTTCTAATACCAAACCTGAGATCCTTCTGATAGCATGAGATGTGATATCTCAATGCCTCTAATACCAAACCTGAGATCCTACCTCTAACATGAAATGTGATATCCAACTCCTTCCCTTTCCAAACCTGAGAGCCTTCCTACAGCATGAGATGTGATATCCAAGTCCTTCCCATTCCAATCCTGAGACCCTTCCTATAACATGAGATGTGATATCCAACTCTTTCCCATTCCAACCTGAGACCCTTCCTATAGCATGAGATGGGATATCCAACTCCTTCCAAATCCAATCCTGATACCCTTCCGATAGCATGAGATGTGATATCCCAATGCTTCTACAAAACCTGAGACCCATACCATGGCATGATGTGATATCAAACTCCCGTCCTATACCATGAGACTTGATATCTCAATGCTTCTAATACCAAACCTGAGACCGGTCCAATAACATGAGATGTGATATCAAAATCCTTCCCCTTCCGAACCTTAGACCCTTCCTTTATCATGAGATGTGATATCCAAGTCCTTCCCATTACATTCCTGAGACCCTTCCTATAGCATGAGATGTGATATCTCAATGCTTCTAATACCAAACCTGAGACCCTTCCTATAACATGAGATGTGATATCCAAGTCCTTCCCATTCCAATCCTGAGACCCTTCCTATAGCATGAGATGTGATATCTCAATGCTTCTAATACCAAACCTGAGACCCTTCCTATAACATGAATTGTGATATCCAAGTCCTTCCCATTCCAATCCTGAGACCCTTCCGATAGCAGAGATGTGATATCTCAATGCTTATACCAAACCTGAGACCCTTCCGATAGCATGAGATGTGATATCTCAATGCTTCTAATACCAAACCTGAGATCCTTCATATAACATGAGATGTGATGTCCAAATCCTTCCCCTTCCAAATCTTAGACCCTCCCTTTAGCATGAGATGTGATATCCAACTCCTTCCCATTCCAATCCTGAGACCCTTCTGATAGCATGAGATGTGATATCTCAATGCCTCTAATACCAAACCTGAGATCCTACCTCTACATGAAATGTGATATCCAACTCCTTCCCCTTCCAACCCTGAGAGCCTTCCTATAGAATGAGATGTGATATCCAAGTCCTTCCCATTCCAATCCTGAGACCCTTCCTATAACATGAGATGTGATATCCAACTCCTTCACATTCCAACCTTAGGCCCTTCCTATAGCATGAGATGGGATATCCAACTCCTTCCAAATCCAATCCCGATACCCTTCTGATAGCATGAGATGTGATATCCCAATGCTTCTACAAAACCTGAGACCCATACAATGGCATGAGATGTGATATCAAACTCCTTCCCATTCCAATCCTGAGACCCTTCCTATAGCTTGAGATGTGATATCCAACTCCTTCCCATTCCAATTCTGAGACCCGTCCTATACCATGAGACTTGATATCTCAATGCTTCTAATACCAAACCTGAGACCGGTCCTATAACATGAGATGTGATACCCAAATCCTTCCCCTTCCAAACCTTAGACCCTTCCTATAGCATGAGATGTGATATCTCAATGCTTCTAATACCAAACCTGAGATCCTTCCTATAACATGAGATGTGATATCCAACTCCTTCCCATTCCAATCCTGAGACACTTCCTATAGCATGAGATGTGATATCTCACTGCTTATACCAAACCTGAGACCCTTCCTATAGCATGAGATGTGATATCCAACTCCTTCCCATTCCAATCCTGAGACCCTTCCTATAGCATGAGATGTGATATCTCAATGCTTCTAATATCAAACTTTAGAGCCTCCCTATAGCATGAGATGTGATATCCAAGTCCTTCCCATTCCAATCCTGAGACACTTCCTATAGCATGAGATGTGATATCTCAATGCTTCTAATACCAAACCTGAGACTCTTCCTATAACATGAGATGGGATATCCAACTCCTTCCCATTCCAATCCTGAGACCCTTCCGATAGCAGAGATGTGATATCTCAATGCTTATACCAAACCTGAGACCCTTCCTACGGCATGAGATGTCATATACAACTCCTTCCCATTCCAATCCTGAAACCCTTCCTATAGCATGAGATGTGATATCTCAATGCTTATACCAAACCTGAGACCCTTCCTATAGCATGAGATGTGATATACAACTCCTTCCCATTCCAATCCTGAGACCCTTCCTATAGCATGAGATGTGATATCTCAATGCTTATACCAAACCTGAGACCCTTCCTACGGCATGAGATGTCATATACATCTCCTTCCCATTCCAATCCTGAGACCCTTCCTATAGCATGAGATGTGATATCTCAATGCTTATACCAAACCTGAGACCCTTCCTATAGCATGAGATGTGATATCAAACTCCTTCCCATTCCAATCCTGAGACCCTTCCTATAGCATGAGATGTGATATCTCAATGCTTCTACCAAACCTGAGACCCTTCCTTTAGCATGAGATGTGATATCTCAATGCTTATACCAAACCTGAGACCCTTCCTATAACATGAGATGTGATACCCAAATCCTTCCCCTTCCAAACCTTAGACCCTTCCTATAGCATGAGATGTGATATCTCAATGCTTCTAATACCAAACCTGAGATCCTTCCTATAACATGAGATGTTATACCCAGCTCCTTCCCATTCCAATCCTGAGACACTTCCGATAGCATGAGATGTGATATCTCAATGCTTATACCAAACCTGAGACTCTTCCTATAACATAAGATGTGATATCCAACTCCTTCCCGTTCAAAACCTGAGACCCTTCCGATAGCATGAGATGTGATATCTCAATGCTTCTAATACCAAAAATGAGACCCTCCCTATAGCATGATATGTGATATCTAAGTCCTTCCCATTCCAATCCTGAGACCCTTCCTATAGCATGAGATGTGATATCTCAATGCTTCTACCAAACCTGAGACCCTTCCTTTAGCATGAGATGTGATATCCAACTCATTCCCATTCCAATCCTGAGACCCTTCCTATAGCCTGAGATGTGATATCTCAATACTTCTAATACCAAACCTGAGATCCTTCCGATAACATGAGATGTGATATCCAAATCCTTCCCCTTCCAAACCTGAGACCCTCCCTTTAGCATGAGATGTGATATCCAACTCCTTCCCATTCCAATCCTGAGACCGTTCTGATAGCATGAGATGTGATATCTCAATGCTTCTAATACCAAACCTGAGACCCTTCCTACAGCATGCAATGTGATATCTCAATGCTTCTAATATCAAACCTGAGACCCGTCCTATAACATGAGATGGGATATCCAACTCCTTCCCGTTCCAAACCTGATACCCTTCCTATAGCATGAGATGTGATATCCAATTCCTTCCCATCCCAATCCTGAGACACCTCCGATAGCAGAGATGTGATATCTCAATGCTTATACCAAACCTGAGACTCTTCCTATAACATAAGATGTGATATCCAACTCCTTCCCGTTCAAAACCTGAGACCCTTCCGATAGCATGAGATGTGATATCTCAATGCTTCTAATACCAAACCTGAGACCCTTCCTATAACATGAGATGTGATATCCAACTCCTTCCCATTCCAATCCTGAGACCGTTCTGATAGCATGAGATGTGATATCTCAATGCTTCTAATACCAAACCTGAGACCCTTCCTACAGCATGCAATGTGATATCTCAATGCTTCTAATATCAAACCTGAGACCCGTCCTATAACATGAGATGGGATATCCAACTCCTTCCCGTTCCAAACCTGATACCCTTCCTATAGCATGAGATGTAATATCCAATTCCTTCCCATCCCAATCCTGAGACACCTCCGATAGCAGAGATGTGATATCTCAATGCTTATACCAAACCTGAGACTCTTCCTATAACATAAGATGTGATATCCAACTCCTTCCCGTTCAAAACCTGAGACCCTTCCGATAGCATGAGATGTGATATCTCAATGCTTCTAATACCAAACCTGTGATCCTTCCTATAACAAGAGATGTGATATCAACATCCTTCCCCTTCCAAACCTGAGACCCTCCCTTTAGCATGAGATGTGATATCTCAATGCCTCTAATACCAAACCTGAGATCCTTCCGATAGCATGAGATGTGATATCTCAATGCTTCTAATACCAAACCTGAGATCCTTCCTATAACATGAGATGTGATATCCAAATCCTTCCCCTTCCATTCCTGAGACCTCCCATTCCAATACTGAGATCCTTCCTATACCATGAGATGTGATATCTCAATGTTTCTGATACCAAACCTGAGGGCCTTCCTATAGCAAGAGATGTGATATACAAATCATTCCCATTCCAAACCTGAGACCTTTCCTATAGCATGGGATGTGATATCCGACTCCTTCCCAATCCAATCCTGAGACCCTTCCTATAGCATGAGATGTGATTTCCAACTCGTTCCCATTCCAATCCTGAGACCCTTCCTATAGCATGAGATGTGATATCTCAATGCTTCTAATACCAAAACTGAGACCCTTCTTAAAGCATGAGATGTGATATCCAACTCCTTCCCATGTTCCAAACCTGAGACCCTTCCTATAGCATATGTGCTACCCTTCCTATGGCATGAGATGTCATATACAACTACTTCCCATTCCAATCCGGAGACCCTTCCTATAGCATGAGATGTGATATCTCAATGCTTCTACCAAACATGAGACCCTTCCTTTAGCATGAGATGTGATATCCATCTCCTTCCCATTCCAATCCTGAGACCCTTCCTATAGCATGAGATGTGATATCTCAATGCTTCTAATACCAAACCTGAGATCCTTCCGATAACATGAGATGTGATATCCAAATCCTTCCCCTTCCAAACCTGAGACCCTCCCTTTAGCATGAGATGTGATATCCAACTCCTTCCCATTCCAATCCTGAGACCCTTCTGATAGCATGAGATGTGATATCTCAGTGCTTCTAATACCAAACCTGGGACCCGTCCTATAACATGAGATATGATATCCAAATCCTTCCCATTCGAATCCTGAAACCCTTTCTTTAGCATGAGATGTGATATCTCAATGTGTCTAATAAAAAACCTGAGACCCTTCCTATAGCAAGAGATGTGATATCCAAATCCTTCGCATTCCAATCCTGAGACCCTTCCTATAACATGGATGTGATATCCAACTCCTTCCCATTCCAATTCTGAGACCCTTCCTATACCATGAGAATTGATATCTCAATGCTTCTAATACCAAACCTGAGACCCTTCCTATAGCATGAGATGTGATATCCTACTCCTTCCCATTCCAATCCTGAGACCCTTCCTATAGCACGAGATGTGATATCTCAATGCTTCTAATACCAAACCTGACACCCTTCATATAGCATGAGATGGGATATCCAACTCCTTCCCAATCCAATCCTGAGACCCTTCCGATAGCATGAGATGTCATTTCTCAATGCTTCTACCAAAACTGAGACCCTTCCTATGGCATGAGATGTGATATCAAACTCCTTCCCATTCCAATCCTGAGACCCTTCCTATAGCTTGAGATGTGATATCCAACTCCTTCCCATTCCAATCCTGAGACCCTTCCTATACCATGAGATGTGATATCTCAATGCTTGTAGTACCAAACCTGAGACCCGTCCTACAACATGAGATGTGATATCCAAATCCTTCCCCTTCCAAGCCTGAGACCCTTCCTTTAGCATGAGATGTGATATCCAACTCCTTCCCATTCCAATCCTGAGACCCTTCCGATAGCATGAGATGTGATATCTCAATGCTTCTAATATCAAACCTGAGACCCTCCCTATAGCATGAGATGTGATATCCAAGTCCTTCCCATTCCAATCCTGAGATCCTTCCTATAGCATGAGATGTGATATCTCAATGCTTCTAATACCAAACATGATATCCTTCCTATAACATGAGATGTGATATATAAACTCCTTACCATTCCAATCCCGAGACCCTTCCGATAGCAGAGATGTGATATCTCAATGCTTATACCAAACCTGAGACCCTTCCTATGGCATGAGATGTCATATACTACTGCTTCCCATTCCAATCCTGGGACCCTTCCTATAGCATGAGATGTGATATCTCAATGCTTCTACCAAACTTGAGACCCTTCCTATAGCATGAGATGTGATATACAACTCCTTCCCATTCCAATCCTGAGACCCTTCCTATAGCATGAGATGTGATGTCTCAATGCTTCTAATACCAAACCTGATATTCTTCCTATAACATGAGATGTGATATCCAACTCCTTTCCATTCCAATACTGAGATCCTTCCTAAACCATGAGATGTAATATCTCAATGTTTCTCATACCAAACCTGAGGCCCTTCCTATAGCAAGAGATGTGATATACAAATCCTTCCCATTCCAAACCTGAGACCCTTCCTATAGCATGAGATGTGATATCCGACTCTTTCCCAATCCAATCCTGAGACCCTTCCTATAGCATGAGATGTAATATCACAATGCTTGTAATACCAAACCTGAGACCATTCCTATAGCATGAGATGTGATATCCAACTCCTTCCCATTCCAATCCTGAGACCCTTCCTATAGCATGAGATGTGATATCTCAATGCTTTTAATACCAAAACTGAGACCCTTCTTAAAGCATGAGATGTGATATCCAACTACTTCCTGTTCCAAACCTGAGACCCTTCCTATAGCATATGTGACATCCAACTCCTTCCCATTCCAAACCTGAGACCCTTCATATAGCAAGAATGTAATATCCAACTCCTTCCCATTCCAATCCTGAGACCATTCCTATAGCATGAGAAGTGATATCTCAATGCTTCTAATAGCAAACCTGAGATCCTTCCTATAGCATGAGATGTGATATCCAACTCCTTCCCACTCCAAACCTGAGACCCTTCCTATGGCATGAGATGTGATATCACAATGCTTCTAATACCAGACCTGAGATCCTTCCGATAACATGAGATGTGATATCCAATTCCTTCCCATTCCAAACCTGAGACCCTTCCTGTAGCATGAGATGTGATATCCAACTCCTTCCCATTCCAATACTGAGACCCTTCCTATAGCATGAGATGTGATATCTCAATGCTTCTAATACCAAACCTGAGAACCTTCCTATAGCATGAGACGTGATATCCAACTCCTTCCCTTTCCAAACCTGAGACCCTTCCGATAGCAGAGATGTGATATCTCAATGCTTGTACCAAACCTGAGACCCTCCCTATGGCATGAGAGGTCATATACTACTCCTTCCCATTCCAATCCTGAGACCCTTCCTATAGCATGAGATGTGATATCTCAATGCTTCTACCAAACCTGAGACCCTTCCTATAGCATGAGATGTGATATCTCAATGCTTCTAATACCAAACTTGATATCCTTCCTATAACACGAGATGTGATATCCAACTCCTTCACATTCCCATCCTGAGATCCTTCCTATACCATGAGATGTGATATTTCAATGTTTCTCATACCAAACCTGAGGCCCTTCCTATAGCAAGACATGTGATGTACAAATCCTTCCCATTCCAAACCTGAGACCTTTCCTATAGCATCAGATGTGATATCCAACTCCTTCCCAATCCAATCCTGAGACCCTTCCTATAGCATGAGATGTAATATCACAATGCTTGTAATACCAAACCTGAGACCCTTCCTATAGCATGTGTGATATCCAACTCCTTCCCATTCCAATCCTTAGACCCTTCCTATAGCATGAGATGTGATATCTCAATGCTTCTAATACCAAACCTGAGACCCTTCTTAAAGCATGAGATGGGATATCCAACTCCTTCCTATTCCAATCCTGAGACCCTTACGATAGCATGAGATGTGATATCCAACTCCTTCCCATTTCAATCCTGAGACCCTTCCTATAGCATGAGATGTGATATCTCAATGCTTCTAATACCAAACCTGAGATCCTTCCTATAACATGAGATGTGATACCCAGCTCCTTCCCATTCCAATCCTGAGACACTTCCGATAGCATGAGATGTGATATCTCAATGCTTATACCAAACCTGAGACTCTTCCTATAACATAAGATGTGATATCCAACTCCTTCCCGTTCAAAACCTGAGACCCTTCCGATAGCATGAGATGTGATATCTCAATGCTTCTAATACCAAAAATGAGACCCTCCCTATAGCATGATATGTGATATCTAAGTCCTTCCCATTCCAATCCTGAGACCCTTCCTATAGCATGAGATGTGATATCTCAATGCTTCTACCAAACCTGAGACCCTTCCTTTAGCATGAGATGTGATATCCAACTCATTCCCATTCCAATCCTGAGACCCTTCCTATAGCCTGAGATGTGATATCTCAATACTTCTAATACCAAACCTGAGATCCTTCCGATAACATGAGATGTGATATCCAAATCCTTCCCCTTCCAAACCTGAGACCCTCCCTTTAGCATGAGATGTGATATCCAACTCCTTCCCATTCCAATCCTGAGACCGTTCTGATAGCATGAGATGTGATATCTCAATGCTTCTAATACCAAACCTGAGACCCTTCCTACAGCATGCAATGTGATATCTCAATGCTTCTAATATCAAACCTGAGACCCGTCCTATAACATGAGATGGGATATCCAACTCCTTCCCGTTCCAAACCTGATACCCTTCCTATAGCATGAGATGTGATATCCAATTCCTTCCCATCCCAATCCTGAGACACCTCCGATAGCAGAGATGTGATATCTCAATGCTTATACCAAACCTGAGACTCTTCCTATAACATAAGATGTGATATCCAACTCCTTCCCGTTCAAAACCTGAGACCCTTCCGATAGCATGAGATGTGATATCTCAATGCTTCTAATACCAAACCTGAGACCCTTCCTATAACATGAGATGTGATATCCAACTCCTTCCCATTCCAATCCTGAGACCGTTCTGATAGCATGAGATGTGATATCTCAATGCTTCTAATACCAAACCTGAGACCCTTCCTACAGCATGCAATGTGATATCTCAATGCTTCTAATATCAAACCTGAGACCCGTCCTATAACATGAGATGGGATATCCAACTCCTTCCCGTTCCAAACCTGATACCCTTCCTATAGCATGAGATGTAATATCCAATTCCTTCCCATCCCAATCCTGAGACACCTCCGATAGCAGAGATGTGATATCTCAATGCTTATACCAAACCTGAGACTCTTCCTATAACATAAGATGTGATATCCAACTCCTTCCCGTTCAAAACCTGAGACCCTTCCGATAGCATGAGATGTGATATCTCAATGCTTCTAATACCAAACCTGTGATCCTTCCTATAACAAGAGATGTGATATCAACATCCTTCCCCTTCCAAACCTGAGACCCTCCCTTTAGCATGAGATGTGATATCTCAATGCCTCTAATACCAAACCTGAGATCCTTCCGATAGCATGAGATGTGATATCTCAATGCTTCTAATACCAAACCTGAGATCCTTCCTATAACATGAGATGTGATATCCAAATCCTTCCCCTTCCATTCCTGAGACCTCCCATTCCAATACTGAGATCCTTCCTATACCATGAGATGTGCTATCTCAATGTTTCTGATACCAAACCTGAGGGCCTTCCTATAGCAAGAGATGTGATATACAAATCATTCCCATTCCAAACCTGAGACCTTTCCTATAGCATGGGATGTGATATCCGACTCCTTCCCAATCCAATCCTGAGACCCTTCCTATAGCATGAGATGTGATTTCCAACTCGTTCCCATTCCAATCCTGAGACCCTTCCTATAGCATGAGATGTGATATCTCAATGCTTCTAATACCAAAACTGAGACCCTTCTTAAAGCATGAGATGTGATATCCAACTCCTTCCCATGTTCCAAACCTGAGACCCTTCCTATAGCATATGTGCTACCCTTCCTATGGCATGAGATGTCATATACAACTACTTCCCATTCCAATCCGGAGACCCTTCCTATAGCATGAGATGTGATATCTCAATGCTTCTACCAAACATGAGACCCTTCCTTTAGCATGAGATGTGATATCCATCTCCTTCCCATTCCAATCCTGAGACCCTTCCTATAGCATGAGATGTGATATCTCAATGCTTCTAATACCAAACCTGAGATCCTTCCGATAACATGAGATGTGATATCCAAATCCTTCCCCTTCCAAACCTGAGACCCTCCCTTTAGCATGAGATGTGATATCCAACTCCTTCCCATTCCAATCCTGAGACCCTTCTGATAGCATGAGATGTGATATCTCAGTGCTTCTAATACCAAACCTGGGACCCGTCCTATAACATGAGATATGATATCCAAATCCTTCCCATTCGAATCCTGAAACCCTTTCTTTAGCATGAGATGTGATATCTCAATGTGTCTAATAAAAAACCTGAGACCCTTCCTATAGCAAGAGATGTGATATCCAAATCCTTCGCATTCCAATCCTGAGACCCTTCCTATAACATGGATGTGATATCCAACTCCTTCCCATTCCAATTCTGAGACCCTTCCTATACCATGAGAATTGATATCTCAATGCTTCTAATACCAAACCTGAGACCCTTCCTATAGCATGAGATGTGATATCCTACTCCTTCCCATTCCAATCCTGAGACCCTTCCTATAGCACGAGATGTGATATCTCAATGCTTCTAATACCAAACCTGACACCCTTCATATAGCATGAGATGGGATATCCAACTCCTTCCCAATCCAATCCTGAGACCCTTCCGATAGCATGAGATGTCATTTCTCAATGCTTCTACCAAAACTGAGACCCTTCCTATGGCATGAGATGTGATATCAAACTCCTTCCCATTCCAATCCTGAGACCCTTCCTATAGCTTGAGATGTGATATCCAACTCCTTCCCATTCCAATCCTGAGACCCTTCCTATACCATGAGATGTGATATCTCAATGCTTGTAGTACCAAACCTGAGACCCGTCCTACAACATGAGATGTGATATCCAAATCCTTCCCCTTCCAAGCCTGAGACCCTTCCTTTAGCATGAGATGTGATATCCAACTCCTTCCCATTCCAATCCTGAGACCCTTCCGATAGCATGAGATGTGATATCTCAATGCTTCTAATATCAAACCTGAGACCCTCCCTATAGCATGAGATGTGATATCCAAGTCCTTCCCATTCCAATCCTGAGATCCTTCCTATAGCATGAGATGTGATATCTCAATGCTTCTAATACCAAACATGATATCCTTCCTATAACATGAGATGTGATATATAAACTCCTTACCATTCCAATCCCGAGACCCTTCCGATAGCAGAGATGTGATATCTCAATGCTTATACCAAACCTGAGACCCTTCCTATGGCATGAGATGTCATATACTACTGCTTCCCATTCCAATCCTGGGACCCTTCCTATAGCATGAGATGTGATATCTCAATGCTTCTACCAAACTTGAGACCCTTCCTATAGCATGAGATGTGATATCCAACTCCTTCCCATTCCAATCCTGAGACCCTTCCTATAGCATGAGATGTGATGTCTCAATGCTTCTAATACCAAACCTGATATCCTTCCTATAACATGAGATGTGATATCCAACTCCTTTCCATTCCAATACTGAGATCCTTCCTAAACCATGAGATGTAATATCTCAATGTTTCTCATACCAAACCTGAGGCCCTTCCTATAGCAAGAGATGTGATATACAAATCCTTCCCATTCCAAACCTGAGACCCTTCCTATAGCATGAGATGTGATATCCGACTCTTTCCCAATCCAATCCTGAGACCCTTCCTATAGCATGAGATGTAATATCACAATGCTTGTAATACCAAACCCGAGACCATTCCTATAGCATGAGATGTGATATCCAACTCCTTCCCATTCCAATCCTGAGACCCTTCCTATAGCATGATATGTGATATCTCAATGCTTTTAATACCAAAACTGAGACCCTTCTTAAAGCATGAGATGTGATATCCAACTACTTCCTGTTCCAAACCTGAGACCCTTCCTATAGCATATGTGACATCCAACTCCTTCCCATTCCAAACCTGAGACCCTTCATATAGCAAGAATGTAATATCCAACTCCTTCCCATTCCAATCCTGAGACCATTCCTATAGCATGAGAAGTGATATCTCAATGCTTCTAATAGCAAACCTGAGATCCTTCCTATAGCATGAGATGTGATATCCAACTCCTTCCCACTCCAAACCTGAGACCCTTCCTATGGCATGAGATGTGATATCACAATGCTTCTAATACCAGACCTGAGATCCTTCCGATAACATGAGATGTGATATCCAATTCCTTCCCATTCCAAACCTGAGACCCTTCCTGTAGCATGAGATGTGATATCCAACTCCTTCCCATTCCAATACTGAGACCCTTCCTATAGCATGAGATGTGATATCTCAATGCTTCTAATACCAAACCTGAGAACCTTCCTATAGCATGAGACGTGATATCCAACTCCTTCCCTTTCCAAACCTGAGACCCTTCCGATAGCAGAGATGTGATATCTCAATGCTTGTACCAAACCTGAGACCCTCCCTATGGCATGAGAGGTCATATACTACTCCTTCCCATTCCAATCCTGAGACCCTTCCTATAGCATGAGATGTGATATCTCAATGCTTCTACCAAACCTGAGACCCTTCCTATAGCATGAGATGTGATATCTCAATGCTTCTAATACCAAACTTGATATCCTTCCTATAACACGAGATGTGATATCCAACTCCTTCACATTCCCATCCTGAGATCCTTCCTATACCATGAGATGTGATATTTCAATGTTTCTCATACCAAACCTGAGGCCCTTCCTATAGCAAGAGATGTGATGTACAAATCCTTCCCATTCCAAACCTGAGACCTTTCCTATAGCATCAGATGTGATATCCAACTCCTTCCCAATCCAATCCTGAGACCCTTCCTATAGCATGAGATGTAATATCACAATGCTTGTAATACCAAACCTGAGACCCTTCCTATAGCATGTGTGATATCCAACTCCTTCCCATTCCAATCCTTAGACC
The DNA here is from genome assembly GCF_040938575.1 of Ambystoma mexicanum. Classification (NCBI taxonomy): domain Eukaryota; kingdom Metazoa; phylum Chordata; class Amphibia; order Caudata; family Ambystomatidae; genus Ambystoma; species Ambystoma mexicanum. Next base: position 3,141,999 of record NW_027182424.1, read on the forward strand.
CTTCCTATAGCATGAGATGTGATATCTCAATGCTTCTAATACCAAACCTGAGACCCTTCTTAAAGCATGAGATGGGATATCCAACTCCTTCCTATTCCAATCCTGAGACCCTTACGATAGCATGAGATGTGATATCCAACTCCTTCCCATTTCAATCCTGAGACCCTTCCTATAGCATGAGATGTGTTATCTCAATGTTTCTAATACCAAACCTGAGATCCTTCCTATAACATGAGATGTGATATCCAACTCCTTCCCATTCCAAACCGGAGACCCTTCCTTTAGCATGAGATGTGATATTAAACTCCTTCCCATGCCAATCCTGAGACCCTTACTATAGCATGAGATGTGATATCTCAATGCTTCTAATACCAAACCTGAGAGCCTTCATATAACATGATATGTGATATCCAACTCCTTCTCATTCCAAACCTGAGATCCTTCCTATAGCCTGAGATGTGATATCCAACTCCTTCCCATTCCAAACCTGAGACCCTTCCTATAGCATGAGATGTGATATCTCAATGCTTCTAATACCAAACCTGAGACCCTTGTTATAGCATGAGATGTGATATCCAACTCCTTCCCATCCCAAACCAGAGACCCTTCCTATAGTATGAAATGTGATATCTCAAAGCTTCTAATACCAAACCTGTGACCCTTCATATAGCATGAGATGTTATCTCCAACTCCTTCCCATCCCAAAACAGAGACCCTTCCTATAGCATGAGATGTGATATCTCAATGCTTCTAATACCAAACCTGATATCCTTCCTATAACATGAGATGTGATATCCAACTCCTTCCCATTCCAATCCTGAGATCCTTCCTATACCATGAGATGTGATATCTCAATGTTTCTCATACCAAACCTGAGGCCCTTCCTATAGCAAGAGATGTGATATACAAATCCTCCCCATTCCAAACCTGAGACCCTTCCTATAGCATGAGATGTAATATCGCAATGCTTGTAATACCAAACCTGAGACCCTTCCTATAGCATGAGATGTGATATCCAACTCCTTCCCATTCCAATCCTGAGACCCTTCCTAGAGCATGAGATGTGATATCTCAATGCTTCTAATACCAAAACTGAGACCCTTCTTAAAGCATGAGATGTGATATCCAACTCCTTCCCGTTCCAAACCTGAGACCCTTCCTATAGCAAGAATGTAATATCCAACTCCTTCCCATTCCAATCCTGAGACCATTCCTATAGCATGAGATGTGATATCTCAGTGCTTCTAATAGCAAACCTGAGATCCTTCCTATGACATGAGATGGGATATCCAACTCCTTCCCGTTCCAAACCTGAGACCCTTCCTATAGCAAGAATGTAATATCCAACTCCTTCCCATTCCAATCCCGAGACCCTTCCGATAGCAGAGATGTGATATCTCAATGCTTATACCAAACCTGAGACCCTTCCTATGGCATGAGATGTCATATACTACTCCTTCCCATTCCAATCCTGAGACCCTTCCTATAGCATGAGATGTGATATCTTAATGCTTCTACCAAACCTGAGACCCTTCCTATAGCATGAGATGTGATATCCAACTCCTTCCCATTCCAATCCTGAGACCCTTCCTATAGCATTAGATGTGATATCTCAATGCTTCTAATACCAAACCTGATATCCTTACTATAACATGAGATGTGATATCCAACCCCTTTCCATTCCAATACTGAGATCCTTCCTATACCATGAGATGTGATATCTCAATGTTTCTGATACCAAACCTGAGGCCCTTCCTATAGCAAGAGATGTGATATACAAATCATTCCCATTCCAAACCTGAGACCTTTCCTATTGCATGGGATGTGATATCCGACTCCTTCCCAATCCAATCCTGAGACCCTTCCTATAGCATGAGATGTGATATCTCAATGCTTCTAATACCAAAACTGAGACCCTTCTTAAAGCATGAGATGTGATATCCAACTCCTTCCCGTGTTCCAAACCTGAGACCCTTCCTATAGCATATGTGCTACCCTTCCTATGGCATGAGATGTCATATACAACTACTTCCCATTCCAATCCAGAGACCCTTCCTATAGCATGAGATGTGATATCTCAATGCTTCTACCAAACCTGAGACCCTTCCTATAGCATGAGATGTGATATCCAACTCCTTCCCATTCCAATCCTGAGACCCTTCCTATAGCATTAGATGTGATATCTCAATGCTTCTAATACCAAAACTGAGACCCTTCTTAAAGCATGAGATGTGATATCCAACTCCTTCCCGTGTTCCAAACCTGAGACCCTTCCTATAGCATATGTGCTACCCTTCCTATGGCATGAGATGTCATATACAACTACTTCCCATTCCAATCCAGAGACCCTTCCTATAGCATGAGATGTGATATCTTAATGCTTCTACCAAACCTGAGACCCTTCCTATAGCATGAGATGTGATATCCAACTCCTTCCCATTCCAATCCTGAGACCCTTCCTATAGCATTAGATGTGATATCTCAATGCTTCTAATACCAAACCTGATATCCTTACTATAACATGAGATGTGATATCCAACCCCTTTCCATTCCAATACTGAGATCCTTCCTATACCATGAGATGTGATATCTCAATGTTTCTGATACCAAACCTGAGGCCCTTCCTATAGCAAGAGATGTGATATACAAATCATTCCCATTCCAAACCTGAGACCTTTCCTATTGCATGGGATGTGATATCCGACTCCTTCCCAATCCAATCCTGAGACCCTTCCTATAGCATGAGATGTGATATCTCAATGCTTCTAATACCAAAACTGAGACCCTTCTTAAAGCATGAGATGTGATATCCAACTCCTTCCCGTGTTCCAAACCTGAGACCCTTCCTATAGCATATGTGCTACCCTTCCTATGGCATGAGATGTCATATACAACTACTTCCCATTCCAATCCTGAAACCCTTCCTATACCATGAGATGTGATATCTCAATGTTTCTAATACCAAACCTGAGACCCGTCCTAAACCATGAGATGTGAAATCCAAATCCTTCCCCTTCCAAACTTGAGACCCTTCCTATAGCATTAGATGTGATATCTCAATGCTTCTAATACCAAACCTGATATCCTTACTATAACATGAGATGTGATATCCAACCCCTTTCCATTCCAATACTGAGATCCTTCCTATACCATGAGATGTGATATCTCAATGTTTCTGATACCAAACCTGAGGCCCTTCCTATAGCAAGAGATGTGATATACAAATCATTCCCATTCCAAACCTGAGACCCTTCCTATAGCATGAGATGTGATATCCAACTCGTTCCCATTCCAATCCTGAGACCCTTCCTATAGCATGAGATGTGATATCTCAATGCTTCTAATACCAAAACTGAGACCCTTCTTAAAGCATGAGATGTGATATCCAACTCCTTCCCGTGTTCCAAACCTGAGACCCTTCCTATAGCATATGTGCTACCCTTCCTATGGCATGAGATGTCATATACAACTACTTCCCATTCCAATCCAGAGACCCTTCCTATAGCATGAGATGTGATATCTCAATGCTTCTACCAAACCTGAGACCCTTCCTATAGCATGAGATGTGATATCCAACTCCTTCCCATTCCAATCCTGAGACCCTTCCTATATCATGAGATGTGATATCTCAATGCTTCTAATACCAAACCTGATATCCTTCCTATAACATGAGATGTGATATCTCAATGTTTCTCATACCAAACCTGAGGCCCTTCCTATAGCAAGAGATGTGATGTACAAACCCTTCCCATTCCAAACCTGAGACCCTTCCTATAGCATGAGATGTGATATATAACTCCTTCCCAATCCAATCCTGAGACCCTTCCTATAGCATGAGATATAATATCACAATGCTTGTAATACCAAACCTGAGACCCTTCCTATAGCATAAGATGTGATATCCAACTCCTTCCCATTCCAATCCTTAGACCCTTCCTATAGCATGAGATGTGATATCTCAATGCTTCTAATACCAAACCTGAGACCCTTCTTAAAGCATGAGATGGGATATCCAACTCCTTCCTATTCCAATCCTGAGACCCTTACGATAGCAGAGATGTGATATCTCAATGCTTATACCAAACCTGAGACTCTTCCTATGGCATGAGATGTGATATCCAACTCCTTCCCATTCCAATCCTGAGACCCTTCCTATAGCATGAGATGTGATATCTCAATGCTTCTATCAAACCTGAGACCCTTCCTATTGCATGAGATGTGATATCCAACTCCTTCCCATTCCAATCCTGAAACCCTTCCTATACCATGAGATGTGATATCTCAATGTTTCTAATACCAAACCTGAGACCCGTCCTAAACCATGAGATGTGAAATCCAAATCCTTCCCCTTCCAAACTTGAGACCCTTCCTATAGCTTGAGATGTGATATCAAACTCCTTCCCATTCCAATCCTGAGATAGCTTGAGATGTGATATCCAACTCCTTCCCATTCCAATCCTGAGACCCTTCCGATAGCATGAGATGTGATATCTTAATGTTTCTCTTACCAAACCTGAGGCCCTTCCTATAGCAAGAGATGTGATGTACAAATCCTTCCCATTCCAAACCTGAGACCCTTCCTATAGCATGAGATGTGATATCCAACTCCTTCCCAATCCAATCCTGAAACCCTTCCTATAGCATGAGATGTAATATCACAATGTTTGTAATACCAAACCTGAGACCCTTCCTATAGCATGAGATGTGATATCCAACTCCTTCCCATTCCAATCCTGAGACCCTTCCTATAGCATGAGATGTGATATCTCAATGCTTCTAATACCAAACCTGAGATCCTTCCGATAGCATGAGATGTGATATCTCAATGCTTCTAATACCAAACCTGAGATCTTCCTATAACATGAGATGTGATATCCAAATCCTTCCACTTCCAAACCTGAAACCCTCCCTTTAGCATGAGATGTGATATCCGACTCCTTCCCATTCCAATCCTGAGACCCTTCTGGTAGCATGAGATGTGATATCTCAATGCTTCTAATACCAAACCTGAGATCCTTCCGATAGCATGAGATCTGATATCTCAATGCTTCTAACACCAAACCTGAGATCCTTCCTATAGCATGAGATGTGATATCCAACTCCTTCCCATTCCAAACCTGAGACCCTTCCTATAGCATGAGATGTGATATCTCAATGCTTCTAATACCAAACCTGAGATCCTTCCTATAACATGAGATGTGATATCCCAATGCTTCTAAAACCAAACATGAGAACTATCCTGTAACATGTGAAATCCAAATCATTCCCTTTCCAAACCTGAGACCCTTCCTATAGCTTGAGATGTGATATCAAACTCCTTCCCATTCCAATCCTGAGATAGCTTGAGATGTGCTATCCAACTCCTTCCCATTCCAATCCTGAGACCCATCCTATACCATGAGATGTGATATCTCAATGCTTCTAATACCAAACCTGACACCCGTCCTAAAACATATGTGAGATCCAAATCCTTCCCCTTCCAAACCTGAGACCTTTCCTTTAGCATGTGATGTGATATCCAACTCCTTCCCATTCCAATCCTGAGACCTTTCCTATAGCATGATATGTGATATCTCAATTCTTCTAATACCAAACCTGAGATCCTTCCTATAACATGAGATTTGTATCCAACTCCTTCCCATTCCAAACCTGAGACCCTTCCGATAGCATGAGATGTGATATCTCAGTGCTTCTAATAGCAAACCTGAGATCCTTCCTATGACATGAGATGGGATATCCAAATCCTTCCCCTTCCAAACCTGAGACCTTTCCTTTAGCATGTGATGTGATATCCAACTCCTTCCCATTCCAATCCTGAGACCTTTCCTATAACATGAGATGTGATATCTTACTGCTTCTAAAACCAAACCTGAGAACCATCCTATAACATATGTGAAATCCAAATCCTTCCCTTTCCAAACCTGAGACCCTTCCGATAGCATGAGATGTGATATCTCAATGCTTCTAAAACCAAACATGAGAACCATCCTACAACATGAGATGTGAAATCCAAATCCTTCCCTTTCCAAACCTGAGACCCTTCCTATAGCTTGAGAAGTGATATCTCAATGCTTCTAATAGCAAACCTGAGATCCTTCCTATGACATGAGATGTGATATCCAATTCCTTCCCATTCCAAACCTGAGACCCTTCCTACAGCATGCGATGTGATATCTCAATCCTTCTAATACCACACCTGAGACCCGTCCTATAACATGAGATGAGATATCCAAGTCCTTCCCATCCCAATCCTGAGACCTTTCCTATAGCCTGAGATGTGATATCTCAATGCTTCTAATACCAAACCTGAGACCCTTCCTATAACATGAGATGGGATATCCAACTCCTTCCCATTCCAATCCTGAGACCCTTCCGATAGCAGAGATGTGATATCTCAATGCTTATACCAAACCTGAGACCCTTCCTATGGCATGAGATGTAATATACAACTACTACCCATTCCAATCCGGAGACCCTTCCTATAGCATGAGATGTGATATCTCAATGCTTCTACCAAACCTGAGACCCTTCCTATAGCATGAGATGTGATATCCAACTCCTTCCCACTCCAAACCTGAGACCCTTCCTATGGCATGAGATGTGATATCACAATGCTTCTAATACCAGACCTGAGATCCTTCCTATAACATGAGATGTGATATCCAATTCCTTCCCATTCCAAACCTGAGACCCTTCCTGTAGCATGAGATGTGATATCCAACTCCTTCCCATTCCAATACTGAGACCCTTCCTATAGCATGAGATGTGATATCTCAATGCTTCTAATACCAAACCTCAGAACCTTCCTATAGCATGAGACGTGATATCCAACTCCTTCCCTTTCCAAACCTGAGACCCTTCCGATAGCAGAGATGTGATATCTCAATGCTTGTACCAAACCTGAGACCATTCCTATGGCATGAGAGGTCATATACTACTCCTTCCCATTCCAATCCTGAGACCCTTCCTATAGCATGAGATGTGATATCTCAATGCTTCTACCAAACCTGAGACCCTTCCTATAGCATGAGATGTGATATCTCAATGATTCTAATACCAAACTTGATATCCTTCCTATAACACGAGATGTGATATCCAACTCCTTCACATTCCAATCCTGAGATCCTTCCTATACCATGAGATGTGATATTTCAATGTTTCTCATACCAAACCTGAGGCCCTTCCTATAGCAAGAGATGTGATGTACAAATCCTTCCCATTCCAAACCTGAGACCCTTCCTATAGCATCAGATGTGATATCCAACTACTTCCCAATCCAATCCTGAGACCCTTCCTATAGCATGAGATGTAATATCACAATGCTTGTAATACCAAACCTGAGACCCTTCCTATAGCATGTGTGATATCCAACTCCTTCCCATTCCAATCCTTAGACCCTTCCTATAGCATGAGATGTGATATCTCAATGCTTCTAATACCAAACCTGAGACCCTTCTTAAAGCATGAGATGGGATATCCAACTCCTTCCTATTCCAATCCTGAGACCCTTACGATAGCATGAGATGTGATATCCAACTCCTTCCCATTTCAATCCTGAGACCCTTCCTATAGCATGAGATGTGTTATCTCAATGTTTCTAATACCAAACCTGAGATCCTTCCTATAACATGAGATGTGATATCCAACTCCTTCACATTCCAAACCGGAGACCCTTCCTTTAGCATGAGATGTGATATCATACTCCTTCCCATTCCAATCCTGAGACCCTTCCTATAGCATGAGATGTGATATCTCAATGCTTCTACCAAACCTGAGACCCTTCCTATAGCATGAGATGTGATATCTCAATGCTTCTAATACCAAACTTGATATCCTTCCTATAACACGAGATGTGATATCCAACTCCTTCACATTCCAATCCTGAGATCCTTCCTATACCATGAGATGTGATATTTCAATGTTTCTCATACCAAACCTGAGGCCCTTCCTATAGCAAGAGATGTGATGTACAAATCTTTCCCATTCCAAACCTGAGACCCTTCCTATAGCATCAGATGTGATATCCAACTACTTCCCAATCCAATCCTGAGACCCTTCCTATAGCATGAGATGTAATATCACAATGCTTGTAATACCAAACCTGAGACCCTTCCTATAGCATGTGTGATATCCAACTCCTTCCCATTCCAATCCTTAGACCCTTCCTATAGCATGAGATGTGATATCTCAATGCTTCTAATACCAAACCTGAGACCCTTCTTAAAGCATGAGATGGGATATCCAACTCCTTCCTATTCCAATCCTGAGACCCTTACGATAGCATGAGATGTGATATCCAACTCCTTCCCATTTCAATCCTGAGACCCTTCCTATAGCATGAGATGTGTTATCTCAATGTTTCTAATACCAAACCTGAGATCCTTCCTATAACATGAGATGTGATATCCAACTCCTTCCCATTCCAAACCGGAGACCCTTCCTTTAGCATGAGATGTGATATCAAACTCCTTCCCATGCCAATCCTGAGACCCTTACTATAGCATGAGATGTGATATCTCAATGCTTCTAATACCAAACCTGAGAGCCTTCATATAACATGATATGTGATATCCAACTCCTTCTCATTCCAAAACTGAGATCCTTCCTATAGCCTGAGATGTGATATCCAACTCCTTCCCATTCCAAACCTGAGACCCTTCCTATAGCATGAGATGTGATATCTCAATGCTTCTAATACCAAACCTGAGACCCTTCATATAGCATGAGATGTTATCTCCAACTCCTTCCCATCCCAAAACAGAGACACTTCCTATAGCATGAGATGTGATATCTCAATGCTTCTAATACCAAACCTGATATCCTTCCTATAACATGAGATGTGATATCCAACTCCTTCCCATTCCAATCCTGAGATCCTTCCTATACCATGAGATGTGATATCTCAATGTTTCTCATACCAAACCTGAGGCCCTTCCTATAGCAAGAGATGTGATATACAAATCCTCCCCATTCCAAACCTGAGACCCTTCCTATAGCATGAGATGTAATATCGCAATGCTTGTAATACCAAACCTGAGACCCTTCCTATAGCATGAGATGTGATATCCAACTCCTTCCCATTCCAATCCTGAGACCCTTCCTATAGCATGAGATGTGATATCTCAATTCTTCTAATACCAAAACTGAGACCCTTCTTAAAGCATGAGATGTGATATCCAACTCCTTCCCGTTCCAAACCTGAGACCCTTCCTATAGCAAGAATGTAATATCCAACTCCTTCCCATTCCAATCCTGAGACCATTCCTATAGCATGAGATGTGATATCTCAGTGCTTCTAATAGCAAACCTGAGATCCTTCCTATGACATGAGATGGGATATCCAACTCATTCCCATTCCAAACCTGAGACCCTTCCTATAGCAAGAATGTAATATCCAACTCCTTCCCATTCCAATCCTGAGACCATTCCTATAGCATGAGATGTGATATCTCAGTGCTTCTAATAGCAAACCTGAGATCCTTCCTATGACATGAGATGGGATATCCAATTCCTTCCCATTCCAATCCTGAGACACTTCCGATAGGAGAGATGTGATATCTCAATGCTTATACCAAACCTGAGACCCTTCCTATGGCATGAGATGTCATATACTACTCCTTCCCATTCCAATCCTGAGACCCTTCCTATAGCATGAGATGTGATATCTCAATGCTTCTACCAAACCTGAGACCCTTCCTATAGCATGAGATGTGATATCCAACTCCTTCCCATTCCAATCCTGAGACCCTTCCTATAGCATGAGATGTGATATCTCAATGCTTCTAATACCAAACCTGATATCCTTCCTATAACATGAGATGTGATATCCAACCCCTTTCCATTCCAATACTGAGATCCTTCCTATACCATGAGATGTGATATCTCAATGTTTCTGATACCAAACCTGAGGCCCTTCCTATAGCAAGAGATGTGATATACAAATCATTCCCATTCCAAACCTGAGACCTTTCCTATAGCATGGGATGTGATATCCGACTCCTTCCCAATCCAATCCTGAGACCCTTCCTATAGCATGAGATGTGATATCCAACTCGTTCCCATTCCAATCCTGAGACCCTTCCTATAGCATGAGATGTGATATCTCAATGCTTCTAATACCAAAACTGAGACCCTTCTTAAAGCATGAGATGTGATATCCAACTCCTTCCCGTGTTCCAAACCTGAGACCCTTCCTATAGCATATGTGCTACCCTTCCTATGGCATGAGATGTCATATACAACTACTTCCCATTCCAATCCGGAGACCCTTCCTATAGCATGAGATGTGATATCTCAATGCTTCTACCAAACCTGAGACCCTTCCTATAGCATGAGATGTGATATCCAACTCCTTCCCATTCCAATCCTGAGACCCTTCCTATATCATGAGATGTGATATCTCAATGCTTCTAATACCAAACCTGATATCCTTCCTATAACATGAGATGTGATATCTCAATGTTTCTCATACCAAACCTGAGGCCCTTCCTATAGCAAGAGATGTGATGTACAAACCCTTCCCATTCCAAACCTGAGACCCTTCCTATAGCATGAGATGTGATATCCAACTCCTTCCCAATCCAATCCTGAGACCCTTCCTATAGCATGAGATATAATATCACAATGCTTGTAATACCAAGCCTGAGACCCTTCCTATAGCATAAGATGTGATATCCAACTCCTTCCCATTCCAATCCTTAGACCCTTGCTATAGCATGAGATGTGATATCTCAATGCTTCTAATACCAAACCTGAGACCCTTCTTAAAGCATGAGATGGGATATCCAACTCCTTCCTATTCCAATCCTGAGACCCTTACGATAGCAGAGATGTGATATCTCAATGCTTATACCAAACCTGAGACTCTTCCTATGGCATGAGATGTGATATCCAACTCCTTCCCATTCCAATCCTGAGACCCTTCCTATAGCATGAGATGTGATATCTCAATGCTTCTATCAAACCTGAGACCCTTCCTATTGCATGAGATGTGATATCCAACTCCTTCCCATTCCAATCCTGAACCCCTTCCTATACCATGAGATGTGATATCTCAATGTTTCTAATACCAAACCTGAGACCCCTCCTAAAACATGAGATGTGAAATCCAAATCCTTCCCCTTCCAAACTTGAGACCCTTCCTATAGCTTGAGATGTGATATCAAACTCCTTCCCATTCCAATCCTGAGATAGCTTGAGATGTGATATCCAACTCCTTCCCATTCCAATCCTGAGACCCTTCCGATAGCATGAGATGTGATATCTTAATGTTTCTCTTACCAAACCTGAGGCCCTTCCTATAGCAAGAGATGTGATGTACAAATCCTTCCCATTCCAAACCTGAGACCCTTCCTATAGCATGAGATGTGATATCCAACTCCTTCCCAATCCAATCCTGAAACCCTTCCTATAGCATGAGATGTAATATCACAATGTTTGTAATACCAAACCTGAGACCCTTCCTATAGCATGAGATGTGATATCCAACTCCTTCCCATTCCAATCCTGAGACCCTTCCTATAGCATGAGATGTGATATCTCAATGCTTCTAATACCAAACCTGAGATCCTTCCGATAGCATGAGATGTGATATCTCAATGCTTCTAATACCAAACCTGAGATCTTCCTATAACATGAGATGTGATATCCAAATCCTTCCACTTCCAAACCTGAAACCCTCCCTTTAGCATGAGATGTGATATCCGACTCCTTCCCATTCCAATCCTGAGACCCTTCTGGTAGCATGAGATGTGATATCTCAATGCTTCTAATACCAAACCTGAGATCCTTCCGATAGCATGAGATCTGATATCTCAATGCTTCTAACACCAAACCTGAGATCCTTCCTATAGCATGAGATGTGATATCCAACTCCTTCTCATTCCAAACCTGAGACCCTTCCTATAGCATGAGATGTGATATCTCAATGCTTCTAATACCAAACCTGAGATCCTTCCTATAACATGAGATGTGATATCTCAATGCTTCTAAAACCAAACATGAGAACTATCCTGTAACATGTGAAATCCAAATCATTCCCTTTCCAAACCTGAGACCCTTCCTATAGCTTGAGATGTGATATCAAACTCCTTCCCATTCCAATCCTGAGATAGCTTGAGATGTGCTATCCAACTCCTTCCCATTCCAATCCTGAGACCCTTCCTATACCATGAGATGTGATATCTCAATGCTTCTAATACCAAACCTGACACCCGTCCTAAAACATGTGAGATCCAAATCCTTCCCCTTCCAAACCTGAGACCTTTCCTTTAGCATGTGATGTGATATCCAACTCCTTCCCATTCCAATCCTGAGACCTTTCCTATAGCATGATATGTGATATCTCAATGCTTCTAATACCAAACCTGAGATCCTTCCTATAACATGAGATTTGTATCCAACTCCTTCCCATTCCAAACCTGAGACCCTTCCTATAGCATGAGATGTGATATCATACTGCTTCTAAAACCAAACCTGAGAACCATCCTATAACATATGTGAAATCCAAATCCTTCCCTTTCCAAACCTGAGACCCTTCCGATAGCAGGAGATGTGATATCTCAATGCTTCTAAAACCAAACATGAGAACCATCCTACAACATGAGATGTGAAATCCAAATCCTTCCCTTTCCAAACCTGAGACCCTTCCTATAGCTTGAGAAGTGATATCTCAATGCTTCTAATAGCAAACCTGAGATCCTTCCTATGACATGAGATGTGATATCCAATTCCTTCCCATTCCAAACCTGAGACCCTTCCTACAGCATGCGATGTGATATCTCAATCCTTCTAATACCACACCTGAGACCCGTCCTATAACATGAGATGAGATATCCAAGTCCTTCCCATCCCAATCCTGAGACCGTTCCTATAGCATGAGATGTGATATCTCAATGCTTCTAATACCAAACCTGAGACCCTTCCTATAACATGAGATGGGATATCCAACTCCTTCCCATTCCAATCCTGAGACCCTTCCGATAGCAGAGATGTGATATCTCAATGCTTATACCAAACCTGAGACCCTTCCTATGGCATGAGATGTAATATACAACTACTACCCATTCCAATCCGGAGACCCTTCCTATAGCATGAGATGTGATATCTCAATGCTTCTACCAAACCTGAGACCCTTCCTATAGCATGAGATGTGATATCCAACTCCTTCCCACTCCAAACCTGAGACCCTTCCTATGGCATGAGATGTGATATCACAATGCTTCTAATACCAGACCTGAGATCCTTCCTATAACATGAGATGTGATATCCAATTCCTTCCCATTCCAAACCTGAGACCCTTCCTGTAGCATGAGATGTGATATCCAACTCCTTCCCATTCCAATACTGAGACCCTTTCTATAGCATGAGATGTGATATCTCAATGCTTCTAATACCAAACCTGAGAACCTTCCTATAGCATGAGACGTGATATCCAACTCCTTCCCTTTCCAAACCTGAGACCCTTCCGATAGCAGAGATGTGATATCTCAATGCTTGTACCAAACCTGAGACCATTCCTATGGCATGAGAGGTCATATACTACTCCTTCCCATTCCAATCCTGAGACCCGTCCTATAGCATGAGATGTGATATCTCAATGCTTCTACCAAACCTGAGACCCTTCCTATAGCATGAGATGTGATATCTCAATGCTTCTAATACCAAACTTGATATCCTTCCTATAACACGAGATGTGATATCCAACTCCTTCACATTCCAATCCTGAGATCCTTCCTATACCATGAGATGTGATATTTCAATGTTTCTCATACCAAACCTGAGGCCCTTCCTATAGCAAGAGATGTGATGTACAAATCCTTCCCATTCCAAACCTGAGACCCTTCCTATAGCATCAGATGTGATAGCCAACTACTTCCCAATCCAATCCTGAGACCCTTCCTATAGCATGAGATGTAATATCACAATGCTTGTAATACCAAACCTGAGACCCTTCCTATAGCATGTGTGATATCCAACTCCTTCCCATTCCAATCCTTAGACCCTTCCTATAGCATGAGATGTGATATCTCAATGCTTCTAATACCAAACCTGAGACCCTTCTTAAAGCATGAGATGGGATATCCAACTCCTTCTTATTCCAATCCTGAGACCCTTACGATAGCACGAGATGTGATATCCAACTCCTTCCCATTTCAATCCTGAGACCCTTCCTATAGCATGAGATGTGTTATCTCAATGTTTCTAATACCAAACCTGAGATCCTTCCTATAACATGAGATGTGATATCCAACTCCTTCCCATTCCAAACCGGAGACCCTTCCTTTAGCATGAGATGTAATATCAAACTCCTTCCCATGCCAATCCTGAGACCCTTACTATAGCATGAGATGTGATATCTCAATGCTTCTAATACCAAACCTGAGAGCCTTCATATAACATGATATGTGATATCCAACTCCTTCTCATTCCAAAACTGAGATCCTTCCTATAGCCTGAGATGTGATATCCAACTCCTTCCCATTCCAAACCTGAGACCCTTCCTATAGCATGAGATGTGATATCTCAATGCTTCTAATACCAAACCTGAGACCCTTGTTATAGCATGAGATGTGATATCCAACTCCTTCCCATCCCAAACCAGAGACCCTTCCTATAGTATGAAATGTGATATCTCAAAGCTTCTAATACCAAACCTGAGACCCTTCATATAGCATGAGATGTTATCTCCAACTCCTTCCCATCCCAAAACAGAGACACTTCCTATAGCATGAGATGTGATATCTCAATGCTTCTAATACCAAACCTGATATCCTTCCTATAACATGAGATGTGATATCCAACTCCTTCCCATTCCAATCCTGAGATCCTTCCTATACCATGAGATGTGATATCTCAATGTTTCTCATACCAAACCTGAGGCCCTTCCTGTAGCAAGAGATGTGATATACAAATCCTCCCCATTCCAAACCTGAGACCCTTCCTATAGCATGAGATGTAATATCGCAATGCTTGTAATACCAAACCTGAGACCCTTCCTATAGCATGAGATGTGATATCCAACTCCTTCCCATTCCAATCCTGAGACCCTTCCTATAGCATGAGATGTGATATCTCAATGCTTCTAATACCAAAACTGAGACCCTTCTTAAAGCATGAGATGTGATATCCAACTCCTTCCCGTTCCAAACCTGAGACGCTTCCTATAGCAAGAATGTAATATCCAACTCCTTCCCATTCCAATCCTGAGACCATTCCTATAGCATGAGATGTGATATCTCAGTGCTTCTAATAGCAAACCTGAGATCCTTCCTATGACATGAGATGGGATATTCAACTCCTTCCCATTCCAAACCTGAGACCCTTCCTATAGCAAGAATGTAATATCCAACTCCTTCCCATTCCAATCCCGAGACCCTTCCGATAGCAGAGATGTGATATCTCAATGCTTATACCAAACCTGAGACCCTTCCTATGGCATGAGATGTCATATACTACTCCTTCCCATTCCAATCCTGAGACCCTTCCTATAGCATGAGATGTGATATCTCAATGCTTCTACCAAACCTGAGACCCTTCCTATAGCATGAGATGTGATATCCAACTCCTTCCCATTCCAATCCTGAGACCCTTCCTATAGCATGAGATGTGATATCTCAATGCTTCTAATACCAAACCTGATATCCTTCCTATAACATGAGATGTGATATCCAACCCCTTTCCATTCCAATACTGAGATCCTTCCTATACCATGAGATGTGATATCTCAATGTTTCTGATACCAAACCTGAGGCCCTTCCTATAGCAAGAGATGTGATATACAAATCATTCCCATTCCAAACCTGAGACCTTTCCTATAGCATGGGATGTGATATCCGACTCCTTCCCAATCCAATCCTGAGACCCTTCCTATAGCATGAGATGTGATATCCAACTCGTTCCCATTCCAATCCTGAGACCCTTCCTATAGCATGAGATGTGATATCTCAATGCTTCTAATACCAAAACTGAGACCCTTCTTAAAGCATGAGATGTGATATCCAACTCCTTCCCGTGTTCCAAACCTGAGACCCTTCCTATAGCATATGTGCTACCCTTCCTATGGCATGAGATGTCATATACAACTACTTCCCATTCCAATCCGGAGACCCTTCCTATAGCATGAGATGTGATATCTCAATGCTTCTAATACCAAACCTGATATCCTTCCTATAACATGAGATGTGATATCCAACCCCTTTCCATTCCAATACTGAGATCCTTCCTATACCATGAGATGTGATATCTCAATGTTTCTGATACCAAACCTGAGGCCCTTCCTATAGCAAGAGATGTGATATACAAATCATTCCCATTCCAAACCTGAGACCTTTCCTATAGCATGGGATGTGATATCCGACTCCTTCCCAATCCAATCCTGAGACCCTTCCTATAGCATGAGATGTGATATCCAACTCGTTCCCATTCCAATCCTGAGACCCTTCCTATAGCATGAGATGTGATATCTCAATGCTTCTAATACCAAAACTGAGACCCTTCTTAAAGCATGAGATGTGATATCCAACTCCTTCCCGTGTTCCAAACCTGAGACCCTTCCTATAGCATATGTGCTACCCTTCCTATGGCATGAGATGTCATATACAACTACTTCCCATTCCAATCCAGAGACCCTTCCTATAGCATGAGATGTGATATCTCAATGCTTCTACCAAACCTGAAACCCTTCCTATAGCATGAGATGTGATATCCAACTCCTTCCCATTCCAATCCTGAGACCCTTCCTATATCATGAGATGTGATATCTCAATGCTTCTAATACCAAACCTGATATCCTTCCTATAACATGAGATGTGATATCTCAATGTTTCTCATACCAAACCTGAAGCCCTTCCTATAGCAAGGGATGTGATGTACAAACCCTTCCCATTCCAAACCTGAGACCCTTCCTATAGCATGAGATGTGATATCCAACTCCTTCCCAATCCAATCCTGAGACCCTTCCTATAGCATGAGATATAATATCACAATGCTTGTAATACCAAACCTGAGACCCTTCCTATAGCATAAGATGTGATATCCAACTCCTTCCCATTCCAATCCTTAGACCCTTCCTATAGCATGAGATGTGATATCTCAATGCTTCTAATACCAAACCTGAGACCCTTCTTAAAGCATGAGATGGGATATCCAACTCCTTCCTATTCCAATCCTGAGACCCTTACGATAGCAGAGATGTGATATCTCAATGCTTATACCAAACCTGAGACTCTTCCTATGGCATGAGATGTGATATCCAACTCCTTCCCATTCCAATCCTGAGACCCTTCCTATAGCATGAGATGTGATATCTCAATGCTTCTATCAAACCTGAGAACCTTCCTATTGCATGAGATGTGATATCCAACTCCTTCCCATTCCAATCCTGAAACCCTTCCTATACCATGAGATGTGATATCTCAATGTTTCTAATACCAAACCTGAGACCCGTCCTAAAACATGAGATGTGAAATCCAAATCCTTCCCCTTCCAAACATGAGACCCTTCCTATAGCTTGAGATGTGATATCAAACTCCTTCCCATTCCAATCCTGAGATAGCTTGAGATGTGATATCCAACTCCTTCCCATTCCAATCCTGAGACCCTTCCGATAGCATGAGATGTGATATCTTAATGTTTCTCTTACCAAACCTGAGGCCCTTCCTATAGCAAGAGATGTGATGTACAAATCCTTCCCATTCCAAACCTGAGACCCTTCCTATAGCATGAGATGTGATATCCAACTCCTTCCCAATCCAATCCTGAAACCCTTCCTATAGCATGAGATGTAATATCACAATGTTTGTAATACCAAACCTGAGACCCTTCCTATAGCATGAGATGTGATATCCAACTCCTTCCCATTCCAATCCTGAGACCCTTCCTATAGCATGAGATGTGATATCTCAATGCTTCTAATACCAAACCTGAGATCCTTCCGATAGCATGAGATGTGATATCTCAATGCTTCTAATACCAAACCTGAGATCTTCCTATAACATGAGATGTGATATCCAAATCCTTCCACTTCCAAACCTGAAACCCTCCCTTTAGCATGAGATGTGATATCCGACTCCTTCCCATTCCAATCCTGAGACCCTTCTGGTAGCATGAGATGTGATATCTCAATGCTTCTAATACCAAACCTGAGATCCTTCCGATAGCATGAGATCTGATATCTCAATGCTTCTAACACCAAACCTGAGATCCTTCCTATAGCATGAGATGTGATATCCAACTCCTTCCCATTCCAAACCTGAGACCCTTCCTATAGCATGAGATGTGATATCTCAATGCTTCTAATACCAAACCTGAGATCCTTCCTATAACATGAGATGTGATATCTCAATGCTTCTAAAACCAAACATGAGAACTATCCTGTAACATGTGAAATCCAAATCATTCCGTTTCCAAACCTGAGACCCTTCCTATAGCTTGAGATGTGATATCAAACTCCTTCCCATTCCAATCCTGAGATAGCTTGAGATGTGCTATCCAACTCCTTCCCATTCCAATCCTGAGACCCTTCCTATACCATGAGATGTGATATCTCAATGCTTCTAATACCAAACCTGACACCCGTCCTAAAACATATGTGAGATCCAAATCCTTCCCCTTCCAAACCTGAGACCTTTCCTTTAGCATGTGATGTGATATCCAACTCCTTCCCATTTCAATCCTGAGACCTTTCCTATAGCATGATATGTGATATCTCAATGCTTCTAATACCAAACCTGAGATCCTTCCTATAACATGAGATTTGTATCCAACTCCTTCCCATTCCAAACCTGAGACCCTTCCTATAGCATGAGATGTGATATCTTACTGCTTCTAAAACCAAACCTGAGAACCATCCTATAACATATGTGAAATCCAAATCCTTCCCTTTCCAAACCTGAGACCCTTCCGATAGCATGAGATGTGATATCTCAATGCTTCTAAAACCAAACATGAGAACCATCCTACAACATGAGATGTGAAATCCAAATCCTTCCCTTTCCAAACCTGAGACCCTTCCTATAGCTTGAGATGTGATATCAAACTCCTTCCCATTCCAATCCTGAGATAGCTTGAGATGTGATATCCAACTCCTTCCCATTCCAATCCTGGGACCCTTCCGATAGCATGAGATGTGATATCTCAATGCTTCTAATATCAAAACTGAGACCCTCCCTATAGCATGAGATGTGATATCTAAGTCCTTCCCATTCCTATCCTGAGACCCTTCCGATAGCAGAGATGTGATATCTCAATGCTTATACCAAATCTGAGACCCTTCCTATGGCATGAGATGTGATATCCAACTCCTTCCCATTCCAATCCTGAGACCCTTCCTATAGCATGAGATGTGAAATCTCAATGCTTCTATCAAACCTGAAACCCTTCCTTTAGCATGACATGTGATATCCAACTCCTTCCCATTCCAATCCTGAGACCCTTCCTATAGCATGAGTTGTGATATCTCAATGCTTCTAATACCAAACCTGGGACCCGTCCTATAACATGAGATGTGATATCCAAATCCGATCGCTACCTTGATTGGTCTGGTTCGTCCAGAGGTTACCCTGTTCCAAGTAATTAGGTTGGCCTTCTGAACTTCTGCGCCACCAGGACAGAGTTCAGAAATCCGTCTTAACAGCATGAGATGTCATATACAACTCCTTCCGATTCCAATCCTGAGACCCTTCCTATAGCATGAGATGTGATATCTCAATGCTTCTAATACCAAACCTGAGATCCTTCCTATAGCATGAGATGTGATATCAAACTCCTTCCCATTCCAAACCTGAGACCCTTCTGATAGCATGAGATGTGATATCTCAATGCTTCTAAAACCAAACATGAGAACCATCCTATAACATGAGATGTGAAATCCAAATCATTCCCTTTCCAAACCTGAGACCCTTCCTATAGCTTGAGATGTGATATCAAACTCCTTCCCATTCAATGTGATATCCAACTCCTTCCCATTCCAAACCTGAGACCCTTCCTATAGCATGAGATGTTATATCGTAATGCTTCTAAAACCAAACCTGAGAACCATCCTATAACATGTGAACTCCAAATCCTTCCCTTTCCAAACCTGAGACCCTTCCGATAGCATGAGATGTGATATCTCAATGCTACTAAAACCAAACATGAGAACCATCCTATAACATGAGATGTGAAATCCAAATCCTTCCCTTTCCAAACCTGAGACCCTTCCTATAGCTTGAGATGTGATATCAAACTCCTTCCCATTCCAATCCTGAGATAGCTTGAGATGTTGTATCCAACTCCATCCCATTCCAATCCTGAGACCCTTCCGATAGCATGAGATGTGATAGCTCAATGCTTCTAATATCAAAACTGAGACCCTCCCTATAGTATGAGTATCTAAGTCCTTCCGATGCCTATCCTGAGACCCTTCCGATAGCAGAGATGTGATATCTCAATGCTTATACCAAACCTGATGACCCATCCTATGGCATGATATGTGATATCCAACTCCTTCCCATTGCAATCCTGAGTTCCTTCCTATAGCATGAGATGTGATCTCAATGCTTCTATCAAACCTGAGACCCTTCCTTTAGCATGAGATGTGATATCCAACTCCTTGCCATTCCAATCCTGAGACCCTTCCTATAACATGAGACGTGATATCCAACTCCTTCCCATTCCAATCCTGAGACACCTCCTATAGCATGAGATGTGATATCTCAATGCTTCTAATACCAAACCTGGGACCCGTCCTATAACATGAGATATGATATCCAAATCCTTCCCCTTCCAAACCTGAGACCCTTCAATTAGCATGAGATGTGATATCCAAATCCTTCCATTCCAATTCTGAAACCCTTCCTATAGCATGAGATGTGATGGCTCAATGTTTCTAATAAAAAACCTGAGACCCTTCCTATAGCAAGAGATGTGATATCCAAATCCTTCCCATTCCAATCCTGAGACCCTTCCTATAACGAGATGTGATATCCAACTCCTTCCCATTCCAACCTGACCTTCCTTTAGCATGAGAAGGGATATCCAACTCCTTCCCATTCCAATCCTGAAACCCTTCCTATAGCATGAGATGTGATATCTCAATGTTTCTAATAAAAAACCTGAGACCCTTCCTATAGCAAGAGATGTGATATCCAAATCCTTCCCATTTCAATCTTGAGACCCTTCCTATAGCATGAGATGTGATATCCAACTCCTTCCCATTCCAACCTGATACCCTTCCTATAGCATAAGGGATATCCAACTCCTTCCCAATCCAATCCTGAGACCCTTCCGATAGCAGAGATGTGATATCTCAATGCTTATACCAAACCTGAGACCCTACCTTTAGCATGATGTGATATCCAAATCCTTCACATTCCAATCCTGAGACCCTTCCTATAGCATGAGATGTGATATCTCAATGTTTCTAATACCAAACCTGAGAACCATCCTATAACATGAGATGTGAAATCCCAATCCTTCCCTTCCCAAACCTGAGACCCTTCCTATAGCTCGAGATGTGATATCAAACTCCTTCCCATTCCAATCCTGAGATAGCTTGAGATGTGATGTCCAACTCCTTCCCTTTCCAATCCTGAGACCCTTATCATACCATATGTGATATCTCAAGGCTTCTAATACCAAACCTGAGACCCGTCCTAAAACATGAGATGTGAGATCCAAATCCTTCCCCTTCCAAACCTGAGACCTTTCCTTTAGCATATGTGATATCCTACTCCTTCCCATTCCAATCCTGAGACCCTTCCCATAGCATGAGATGTGATATCTCAATGCTTCTAATATCAAACCTGAGAACCTCCCTATAGCATGAGATGTGATATCCAACTCCTTCCCATTCCAATCGAGACCCTTCCTATAACGAGATGTGATATCTCTTTGCTACTAATACCAAACCTGTGCCCCTTCATGTGATATCCAACTCCTTCCCATTCCAAACTTGTGACCCTTCCTGTAGCATGAAATGTGATTTCTCACCCCTTCCAATGCCAAACCCGAGACCATTCCCACAGCCTGAGATTTGAAATCTCATTTCTTCCAATACCAAACCCGAGACCCTTCCGATAGGATGAGATTTACTATCTCACTCCTTAAAATACCAAACTCGAGTCCCTTCCTAAAGGATGTGATTCTAATACCAAACCTGAGACTCTCCCTACAACAAGAGATGTCATATCCAACTCCTTCCCATTCCAATCCTGAGACTCTTCCTATAGCATGACATGTGATATCGAACTTCCCATTCCAATCCTGAGACTCAGACCTCCCCGTCTAACCTTCTCACCACTCCTAGCTCCCGGATTGATCATGAACTCCTGCTGTCTCTTCGCTCCCTTCTTCTGCTTCCTTTCCTGTCTCCTTCCTCATCTGCCCTAGGTCAGGCTCCTTCTACACCTCCGCAGGGATTACTGATTTGTACCCCTCCCCACTCTCAACTCTCACTCAGTTTCAAACACTCATCTGACATCTGCCATTTCCTGGAAGTACCCGACCTTGATGTTCTTGGTCTAACCGAGACATGGTTGACGGCCAGCGCTATCTCGAGCTTTGACACTTTCCTCCCTGATGACAAGTTCCTCTCCATGCCCAGATCCAACCGTTCTTGAGGGGGAGTATCCTTGATTCCTGTAGTAAATTGCTTTCCTTTGCAGGCCGACTCCTCTCACGAATGCCTTGTCTGCATGCATTCTCTCTTTCCTGGCGAATCTCTCACCGTGGCTATTTGCCTACCCCCTTCCTCTCTCAGTGGATGGACTTCTCCATCCTAGCCTCCTACCACTCAACTCCGCCTACTTGGAGAATTCCACATGAACCTGTATGCTTCCTGACCTGGACTTTTACGAGATCTGCAACTCTTCATGTATCTGGCCCTACACACTGCAGGGAATACTCAGGATTTTCAGATCTCAGACCTCCCCCTCTGTAACCCTCTCAACAATCCTCTCCCGTGGTGATCACGTTCTCTTCTCCAAAGAAGGCTAACTGCCAGCTGTTCCTCCTCAGTGGAGTTCTCCCTTTCTGTCCCTGCTCCCTGCACCGTTTCGCGTTGCAAGTACTCGCTTCCCAGCTCTCTGGTTTCGACGCGTGTTCCCTGCCTTCTCTCCTCTTCCCGCTGCCTTCAAATCAACAAATGACGTTCCAAAACAGTCAGGAAAGCTGATAATGCCTTGAAGATTTCAACCGTATACATTCAGCCTGTGAACCTGTGAACAGCAGTAGATGTTGAACCCCCCTTGTATGGGAGAACAGTGGTTAAAAACTTCAGGATTCGACAACAAACGCACGGACACAGTACATACATGGGAACCCATCAGAATTCGCATTTACAAAAACGCGAGGAAAGTACATTTTCTAGCTGGTTTTGCTAGTTTACAGCACATTTCAATACGTCTAGCGGGTTACGGCTATATGATGAATAATGGGTGTTATAAAGCATTCTGAGCACCGTGTATCTTTTGAAGCTCATTTGTTGATTTGAAGGCAGCGGGAAGAGGAGAGAAGGCAGGGAACACGCGTCTAAACCAGAGAGCTGGGAAGCGAGTGTTTGCAACGCGAAACGGTGCAGGGAGCAGGGACAGAAAGGGAGAACTCCACTGAGGAGGAACAGCTGGTAGGTAGCCTTCTTTGGAGATGAGAACTTGATCACCATGGGAGAGGATTGTTGAGAGGGTAACAGAGGGGGAGGTCTGAGATCAGAAAATCCTGAGTATTCCCTGCAGTGTGTAGGGCCAGTGACATGTACAGTTGCAGATCTCGTAAAAGTCCAGGTCAGGAAGCATACAGGTTCATGTTGAATTCTCCAAGTAGGCGGAGTTGAGTGGTAGGAGGCTAGGATGGAGAAGTCCATCCACTGAGAGAGGAAGGGGGTAGGCAAATAGCCACGGTGAGAGAATGGCCAGGAAAGAGAGAATGCATGCAGACAAGGCATTCGTGAGAGGAGTCGGCCTGCAAAGGAAAGCAATTTACTACAGGAATCAAGGATGCTCCCCCCACAAGAACGGTTGGATCTGGGCATGGAGAGGAACTTGTCATCAGGGAGGAAAGTGTCAAAGCTCGAGACAGCGCTGGCCGTCAACCATGTCTCGGTTAGACCAAGAACATCAAGGTCGGGTTCTTCCAGGAAATGGCAGATGTCAGATGAGTTTTTGAAACTGAGTGAGAGTTGAGAGTGGGGAGGGGTACAAATCAGTAATCCCTGCGGAGGTGTAGAAGGAGCCTGACCTAGGGCAGATGAGGAAGGAGAGAGGAAAGGAAGCAGAAGAAGGGAGAGAGGAGACAGCAGGAGTGCATGATCCATCCGGGAGCTAGGAGTGGTGAGAAGGTTAGACGGGGAGGTCTGAGTCTCAGGATTGGAATGGGAAGTTCGATATCACATGTCATGCTATAGGAAGAGTCTCATGATTGGAATGGGAAGGAGTTGGATATGACATCTCTTGTTATAGGGAGGGTCTCAGGTTTGGTATTAGAATCGCATCCTTTAGGAAGGGACTCGAGTTTGGTATTTTAAGGAGTGAGATAGTAAATCTCATCCTATCGGAAGGGTCTCGGGTTTGGTATTGGAAGAAATGAGATTTCAAATCTCAGGCTGTGGGAATGGTCTCGGGTTTGGTATTGGAAGGGGTGAAAATCACATTTCATGCTACAGGAAGGGTCACAAGTTTGGAATGGGAAGGAGTTGGATATCACATATACTACGAGAAATGGCTCAGGTTTGGTATTAGAAGCATAGAGATATCACATCTCATGTTATAGGAAGGGTCTCGATTGGAATGGGAAGGAGTTAGATATCACATCTCATGCTATAGGGAGGGTCTCAGTTTTGATATTAGAAGCATTGAGATATCACATATGCTATTGGAAGGGTCGCAGTATTTGAATTGGAAGGAGTTGGATATCCCTTCTCATGCTATAGGAAGGGTCTCAGGTTGGAATGGGAAGGATTTGGATATCACATCTCTTGCTATAGGAAGGGTCTCAGGTTTTTTATTAGAAACATTGAGATATCATATCTCATGCTATAGGAAGGGTTTAAGGATTGGAATGGGAAGGAGTTGGATATCCCTTCTCATGCTATAGGAAGGGTCTCAGGTTGGAATGGGAAGGATTTGGATATCACATCTCTTGCTATAGGAAGGGTCTCAGGTTTTTTATTAGAAACATTGAGATATCACATCTCATGCTATAGGAAGGGTTTAAGGATTGGAATGGGAAGGATTTGGATATCACATCTCATGCTAAAGGAAGGGTCTCAGGTTTGGAAGGGGAAGGATTTGGATATCACATCTCATGTTATTTGACCGGTCTCAGGTTTGGTATTAGAAGCATTGAGATATCAAGTCTCATGGTATAGGACGGGAGTTTGATATCACATCATGCCATGGTATGGGTCTCAGGTTTTGTAGAAGCATTGGGATATCACATCTCATGCTATCGGAAGGGTATCAGGATTGGATTTGGAAGGAGTTGTTGGATATCCCATCTCATGCTATAGGAAAGGTCTCAGGTTGGAATGGGAAAGAGTTGGATATCACATCTCATGTTATAGGAAGGGTCTCAAGATTGGAATGGGAAGGACTTGGATATCACATCTCATGCTGTAGGAAGGCTCTCAGGTTTGGAAAGGGAAGGAGTTGGATATCACATTTCATGTTAGAGGTAGGATCTCAGGTTTGGTATTAGAGGCATTGAGATATCACATCTCATGCTATCAGAAGGGTATCAGGATTGGAATGGGAAGGAGTTGGATATCACATCTCATGCTAAAGGGAGGGTCTCAGGTTTGGATGGGGAAGGATTTGGATATTACATCTCATGTTATAGGAAGGATCTCAGGTTTGGTATTAGAAGCATTGAGATATCACATCTCATGCTATCGGAAGGATCTCAGGTTTGGTATTAGAAGCATTGAGATATCACATCTCATGCTATAGGAAGGGTCTCAGGATTGGAATGGGAAGGACTTGGATATCACATCTCATGCTAAAGGAAGGGTCTCAGTTTTGGTAGAAGCATTGCGATATCACATCTCATGCTATAGGAAGGGTCTCAGGATTGGAATCGGAAGGAGTTGGATATCACATCTCATGCTATAGGAAGGGTCTCAGGTTTGGTATAAGCATTGAGATATCACATCTCTGCTATCGGAAGGGTCTCAGGATTGGATTGGGAAGGAGTTGGATATCACATCTCCTGTTATAGGAAGGGTCTCCGGATTGGAATGTGAAGGATTTGGATATCACATCTCATGCTAAAGGAAGGGTCTCAGGTTTGGAATGGGAAGGAGTTGGATATGACATCTCTTGTTATAGGGAGGGTCTCAGGATTTGAATGGCAAGGTGTTGGATATCACATCTCATGCCATAGGAAGGGTCTCAGGTTTGGTATAAGCATTGAGATATCACATCTCTGCTATCGGAAGGGTCTCAGGATTGGATTGGGAAGGAGTTGGATATCCCTTCTCATGCTATAGGAAGGGTCTCAGGTTGGAAAGGGAAGGAGTTGGATATCACATCTCATGCTATAGGGATGGTTTCAGTTTTGATATTAGAACATTGAGATATCACATCTCATGCTATCGGAAGTGTCTCAGGATTGGAATGGGAAGGAGCTGGATATTACATCTCATGCTAAAGGAAGGGTCTCAGGTTTGGAACGGGAAGGAGTTGGATATCCGATCTCATGTTATAGGACCGGTCTCAGGATTGTTATTAGAATCATTGAGATATCATATTGCATGCTGTATGAAGGGTCTAAGGATTGGAATGGGAAAGACTTGGATATCACATCTCATGCTATAGGAAGGGTCTCAGGTTTGGTATAAGCATTGAGATATCAAATCTCATGCTATAGGAAGGGTCTCAGGATTGGAATGGAAGGAGTTGGATATCACATCTCATGTTATAGGAAGGATCTCAGGTTTGGTATTAGAAGCATTGAGACATCACATCTCATGCTATAGGAAGGGTCTCGGGATTGGAATGGGAAGGAGTTGGATATCACATCTCATGCTATAGGAAGGGTCTCAGGTTTGGTATAAGCATTGAGATATCACATCTCATGCTATAGGAAGGGTCTCAGGATTGGAATGGGAAGGAGTTGTATATGACATCTCATGCCGTAGGAAGGGTCTCAGGTTTGGTATAAGCATTGAGATATCACATCTCTGCTATCAGAAGAGTCTCAGGATTGGAATGGGAAGGAGTTGGATATCCCATCTCATGTTATAGGAAGAGTCTCAGGTTTGGTATTAAAAGCATTGAGATATCACATCTCATGCTATAGGAAGTGTCTCAGGATTGGAATGGGAAGGACTTGGATATCACATCTCATGCTATAGGGAGGGTCTCAAGTTTGATATTAGAAGCATTGAGATATCACATCTCATGCTATAGGAAGAGTCTCAGGTTTGGGAAGGGAAGGATTTGGATTTCACATCTCATGTTATAGGATGGTTCTCATGTTTGGTTTTTGAAGCATTGAGATATCACATCTCATGCTATCGGAAGGGTCTCAGGTTTGGTATTAGAAGCATTGAGATATCACATCTCATGCTATAGGATTGGTCTCCGGATTGGAATGTGAAGGATTTGGATATCACATCTCATGCTAAAGGAAGGGTCTCAGGTTTGGAATGGGAAGGAGTTGGATATGACATCTCTTGTTATAGGGAGGGTCTCAGGATTTGAATGGCAAGGAGTTGGATATCACATCTCATGCCATAGGAAGGGTCTCAGGTTTGGTATAAGCATTGAGATATCACATCTCTGCTATCGGAAGGGTCTCAGGATTGGAATGGGAAGGACTTAGATATCACATCTCATGCTATAGGGAGGGTCTCAGTTTTGATATTAGAAGCATTGAGATATCACATCTCATGATATCGGAAGGGTCTCAGGATTGGAATGGGAGGAGCTGGATATCACATCTCATGCTAAAGGAAGGGTCTCAGGTTTGGAAGGGGAAGGATTTGGATATCACATCTCATGTTATAGGATGGGTCTCAGGTTTGGTATTAGAAGCATTGTGATATCACATCTCATGCTATAGGAAGTGTCTCAGGATTGGAATGGGAAGGAGTTGGATATCACATCTCATGCTATAGGAAGGGTTTCAGGTTTGGTAGAAGCATTGAGATATCACATCTCATGCTATAGGAAGAGTCTCAGGTTTGGGAAGGGAAGGATTTGGATTTCACATCTCATGTTATAGGATGGTTCTCATGTTTGGTTTTTGAAGCATTGAGATATCACATCTCATGCTATCGGAAGGGTCTCAGGTTTGGTATTAGAAGCATTGAGATATCACATCTCATGCTATAGGATTGGTCTCCGGATTGGAATGTGAAGGATTTGGATATCACATCTCATGCTAAAGGAAGGGTCTCAGGTTTGGAATGGGAAGGAGTTGGATATGACATCTCTTGTTATAGGGAGGGTCTCAGGATTTGAATGGCAAGGAGTTGGATATCACATCTCATGCCATAGGAAGGGTCTCAGGTTTGGTATAAGCATTGAGATATCACATCTCTGCAAGGGTCTCAGGATTGGATTGGGAAGGAGTTGGATATCACATCTCATGTTATAGGAAGGGTCTCCGGATTGGAATGTGAAGGATTTGGATATCACATCTCATGCTAAAGGAAGGGTCTCACGTTTGGAATGGGAAGGAGTTGGATATGACATCTCTTGTTATAGGGAGGGTCTCAGGATTTGAATGGCAAGGAGTTGGATATCACATCTCATGCCATAGGAAGGGTCTCAGGTTTGGTATAAGCATTGAGATATCACATCTCTGCTATCGGAAGGGTCTCAGGATTGGATTGGGAAGGAGTTGGATATCCCTTCTCATGCTATAGGAAGGGTCTCAGGTTGGAATGGGAAGGAGTTGGATATCACATCTCATGCTAAAGGAAGGGTCTCAGGTTTGGTAGAAGCATTGAGATATCACATCTCATGCTATCGGAAGTGTCTCAGGATTGGAATGGGAAGGAGCTGGATATTACATCTCATGCTAAAGGAAGGGTCTCAGGTTTGGAACGGGAAGGAGTTGGATATCCGATCTCATGTTATAGGAAGGGTCTCAGGTTTGGTATAAGCATTGAGATATCACATCTCTGCTATCGGAAGTGTCTCAGGATTGGAATGGGAAGGAATTGGATATCCCATCTCATGTTATAGGACGGGTCTCAGGATTGTTATTAGAATCATTGAGATATCATATTGCATGCTGTATGAAGGGTCTAAGGATTGGAATGGGAAAGACTTGGATATCACATCTCATGCTATAGGAAGGGTCTCAGGTTTGGTATAAGCATTGAGATATCAAATCTCATGCTATAGGAAGGGTCTCAGGATTGGAATGGAAGGAGTTGGATATCACATCTCATGTTATAGGAAGGATCTCAGGTTTGGTATTAGAAGCATTGAGACATCACATCTCATGCTATAGGAAGGGTCTCAGGATTGGAATGGGAAGGAGTTGGATATCACATCTCATGCTATAGGAAGGGTCTCAGGTTTGGTATAAGCATTGAGATATCACATCTCATGCTATAGGAAGGGTCTCAGGATTGGAATGGGAAGGAGTTGTATATGACATCTCATGCCGTAGGAAGGGTCTCAGGTTTGGTATAAGCATTGAGATATCACATCTCATGCTATAGGAAGTGTCTCAGGATTGGAATGGGAAGGACTTGGATATCACATCTCATGCTATAGGGAGGGTCTCAAGTTTGATATTAGAAGCATTGAGATATCACATCTCATGCTATAGGAAGAGTCTCAGGTTTGGGAAGGGAAGGATTTGGATTTCACATCTCATGTTATAGGATGGTTCTCATGTTTGGTTTTTGAAGCATTGAGATATCACATCTCATGCTATCGGAAGGGTCTCAGGTTTGGTATTAGAAGCATTGAGATATCACATCTCATGCTATAGGATTGGTCTCCGGATTGGAATGTGAAGGATTTGGATATCACATCTCATGCTAAAGGAAGGGTCTCAGGTTTGGAATGGGAAGGAGTTGGATATGACATCTCTTGTTATAGGGAGGGTCTCAGGATTTGAATGGCAAGGAGTTGGATATCACATCTCATGCCATAGGAAGGGTCTCAGGTTTGGTATAAGCATTGAGATATCACATCTCTGCTATCGGAAGGGTCTCAGGATTGGAATGGGAAGGACTTAGATATCACATCTCATGCTATAGGGAGGGTCTCAGTTTTGATATTAGAAGCATTGAGATATCACATCTCATGATATCGGAAGGGTCTCAGGATTGGAATGGGAGGAGCTGGATATCACATCTCATGCTAAAGGAAGGGTCTCAGGTTTGGAAGGGGAAGGATTTGGATATCACATCTCATGTTATAGGATGGGTCTCAGGTTTGGTATTAGAAGCATTGTGATATCACATCTCATGCTATAGGAAGTGTCTCAGGATTGGAATGGGAAGGAGTTGGATATCACATCTCATGCTATAGGAAGGGTTTCAGGTTTGGTAGAAGCATTGAGATATCACATCTCATGCTATAGGAAGAGTCTCAGGTTTGGGAAGGGAAGGATTTGGATTTCACATCTCATGTTATAGGATGGTTCTCATGTTTGGTTTTTGAAGCATTGAGATATCACATCTCATGCTATCGGAAGGGTCTCAGGTTTGGTATTAGAAGCATTGAGATATCACATCTCATGCTATAGGATTGGTCTCCGGATTGGAATGTGAAGGATTTGGATATCACATCTCATGCTAAAGGAAGGGTCTCAGGTTTGGAATGGGAAGGAGTTGGATATGACATCTCTTGTTATAGGGAGGGTCTCAGGATTTGAATGGCAAGGAGTTGGATATCACATCTCATGCCATAGGAAGGGTCTCAGGTTTGGTATAATCATTGAGATATCACATCTCTGCAAGGGTCTCAGGATTGGATTGGGAAGGAGTTGGATATCACATCTCATGTTATAGGAAGGGTCTCCGGATTGGAATGTGAAGGATTTGGATATCACATCTCATGCTAAAGGAAGGGTCTCAGGTTTGGAATGGGAAGGAGTTGGATATGACATCTCTTGTTATAGGGAGGGTCTCAGGATTTGAATGGCAAGGAGTTGGATATCACATCTCATGCCATAGGAAGGGTCTCAGGTTTGGTATAAGCATTGAGATATCACATCTCTGCTATCGGAAGGGTCTCAGGATTGGATTGGGAAGGAGTTGGATATCCCTTCTCATGCTATAGGAAGGGTCTCAGGTTGGAATGGGAAGGAGTTGGATATCACATCTCATGCTAAAGGAAGGGTCTCAGGTTTGGTAGAAGCATTGAGATATCACATCTCATGCTATAGGAAGGGTCTCAGGATTGGAATGGGAAGGACTTAGATATCACATATCATGCTATAGGGAGGGTTTCAGTTTTGATATTAGAAGCATTGAGATATCACATCTCATGCTATCGGAAGTGTCTCAGGATTGGAATGGGAAGGAGCTGGATATTACATCTCATGCTAAAGGAAGGGTCTCAGGTTTGGAACGGGAAGGAGTTGGATATCCGATCTCATGTTATAGGAAGGGTCTCAGGTTTGGTATAAGCATTGAGATATCACATCTCTGCTATCGGAAGTGTCTCAGGATTGGAATGGGAAGGAATTGGATATCCCATCTCATGTTATAGGACGGGTCTCAGGATTGTTATTAGAATCATTGAGATATCATTTTGCATGCTGTAGGAAGGGTCTAAGGATTGGAATGGGAAAGACTTGGATATCACATCTCATGCTATAGGAAGGGTCTCAGGTTTGGTATAAGCATTGAGATATCAAATCTCATGCTATAGGAAGGGTCTCAGGATTGGAATGGAAGGAGTTGGATATCACATCTCATGTTATAGGAAGGATCTCAGGTTTGGTATTAGAAGCATTGAGACATCAAATCTCATGCTATAGGAAGGGTCTCAGGATTGGAATGGGAAGGAGTTGGATATCACATCTCATGCTATAGGAAGGGTCTCAGGTTTGGTATAAGCATTGAGATATCACATCTCATGCTATAGGAAGGGTCTCAGGATTGGAATGGGATGGAGTTGTATATGACATCTCATGCCGTAGGAAGGGTCTCAGGTTTGGTATAAGCATTGAGATATCACATCTCTGCTATCAGAAGAGTCTCAGGATTGGAATGGGAAGGAGTTGGATATCCCATCTCATGTTATAGGAAGAGTCTCAGGTTTGGTATTAGAAGCATTGAGATATCACATCTCATGCTATAGGAAGTGTCTCAGGATTGGAATGGGAAGGACTTGGATATCACATCTCATGCTATAGGGAGGGTCTCAAGTTTGATATTAGAAGCATTGAGATATCACATCTCATGCTATAGGAAGAGTCTCAGGTTTGGGAAGGGAAGGATTTGGATTTCACATCTCATGTTATAGGATGGTTCTCATGTTTGGTTTTTGAAGCATTGAGATATCACATCTCATGCTATCGGAAGGGTCTCAGGTTTGGTATTAGAAGCATTGAGATATCACATCTCATGCTATAGGATTGGTCTCCGGATTGGAATGTGAAGGATTTGGATATCACATCTCATGCTAAAGGAAGGGTCTCAGGTTTGGAATGGGAAGGAGTTGGATATGACATCTCTTGTTATAGGGCTGGTCTCAGGATTTGAATGGCAAGGAGTTGGATATCACATCTCATGCCATAGGAAGGGTCTCAGGTTTGGTATTAGAAGCATTGAGATATCACATCTCATGCTATAGGATTGGTCTCTGGATTGGAATGTGAAGGATTTGGATATCACATCTCATGCTAAAGGAAGGGTCTCAGGTTTGGAATGGGAAGGAGTTGGATATGACATATCTTGTTATAGGGAGGGTCTCAGGATTTGAATGGCAAGGAGTTGGATATCACATCTCATGCCATAGGAAGGGTCTCAGGTTTGGTATAAGCATTGAGATATCACATCTCTGCTATCGGAAGGGTCTCAGGATTGGATTGGGAAGGAGTTGGATATCACATCTCATGTTATAGGAAGGGTCTCCGGATTGGAATGTGAAGGATTTGGATATCACATCTCATGCTAAAGGAAGGGTCTCAGGTTTGGAATGGGAAGGAGTTGGATATGACATCTCTTGTTATAGGGAGGGTCTCAGGATTTGAATGGCAAGGAGTTGGATATCACATCTCATGCCATAGGAAGGGTCTCAGGTTTGGTATAAGCATTGAGATATCACATCTCTGCTATCGGAAGGGTCTCAGGATTGGAATGGGAAGGACTTAGATATCACATCTCATGCTATAGGGAGGGTCTCAGTTTTGATATTAGAAGCATTGAGATATCACATCTCATGCTATCGGAAGGGTCTCAGGATTGGAATGGGAGGAGCTGGATATCACATCTCATGCTAAAGGAAGGGTCTCAGGTTTGGAAGGGGAAGGATTTGGATATCACATCTCATGTTATAGAATGGGTCTCAGGTTTGGTATTAGAAGCATTGTGATATCACATCTCATGCTATAGGAAGTGTCTCAGGATTGGAATGGGAAGGAGTTGTATATCACATCTTATGCTATAGGAAGGGTTTCAGGTTTGGTAGAAGCATTGAGATATCACATCTCATGCTATAGGAAGAGTCTCAGGTTTGGGAAGGGAAGGATTTGGATTTCACATCTCATGTTATAGGATGGTTCTCATGTTTGGTTTTTGAAGCATTGAGATATCACATCTCATACTATCGGAAGGGTCTCAGGTTTGGTATTAGAAGCATTGAGATATCACATCTCATGCTATAGGATTGGTCTCTGGATTGGAATGTGAAGGATTTGGATATCACATCTCATGCTAAAGGAAGGGTCTCAGGTTTGGAATGGGAAGGAGTTGGATATGACATCTCTTGTTATAGGGAGGGTCTCAGGATTTCAATGGCAAGGAGTTGGATATCACATCTCATGCCATAGGAAGGGTCTCAGGTTTGGTATTAGAAGCCTTGAGATATCACATCTCATGGTATAATAAGGGTCTCAGGATTGGAATGGGAAGGAGTTGGATATCACATCTCAAGCTATTTCAGGATTGGAATGGGAAGGAGTTTGATATCACATCTCAAGCTATAGGAAGTGTCTCAGGTTTGGGAAGGGAAGGATTGGGATTTCACATCTCATGTTATAGGATGGTTCTCATGTTTGGTTTTAGAAGCATTGAGATATCACATCTCATGCTATCGGAAGGGTCTCAGGTTTGGAATGGGAAGGAGTTGGATATCACATCTCATGTTATAGGAAGCATCTCAGGTTTGGTTTTAGAAGCATTTAGATATCACATCTCATGCTATAGGAAGGGTCTCAGGATTGGAATGTGAAGGATTTGGATATCAAATCTCATGCTAAAGGAAGGGTCTCAGGTTTGGTATAAGCATTGAGATATCACATCTCTGCTATCGGGCGGGTCTCAGGATTGGATTGGGAAGGAGTTGGACATCCCTTCTCATGCTATAGGAAGGGTCTCATGTTAGAATGGGAAGGAGTTGGATATCATATCTCATGTTATAGGAAGGGTCTCAAGATTGAAATGGGAAGTATTTGGATATCACATCTCTTGCTATATGAAGGGTCTCAGGTTTTTTATTAGAAACATTGAGATATCACATCTCATGCTATCGGAAGGGTTTCAGGATTGGAATGGGAAGGATTTGGATATCATATCTCATGTTATAGGACGGGTCCCAGGTTTGGTATTAGAAGCATTGAGATATCACATCTTATGGTATAGGAAGGGTCGCAGGTTTGGAATGGGAAGTAGTTGGATATCACATCTCATCCAATAGGAAGGGTCTCAGGTTTGGAATGGGAAGGATTTGGATATCACATCTCTTGCTATAGGAAGGGTCTCAGGTTTTTTATTAGAAACATTGAGATATCACATCTCATGCTATAGGAAGGGTTTAAGGATTGGAATGGGAAGGAGTTGGATATCCCTTCTCATGCTATAGGAAGGGTCTCAGGTTGGAATGGGAAGGATTTGGATATCACATCTCTTGCTATAGGAAGGGTCTCAGGTTTTTTATTAGAAACATTGAGATATCACATCTCATGCTATAGGAAGGGTTTAAGGATTGGAATGGGAAGGATTTGGATATCACATCTCATGCTAAAGGAAGGGTCTCAGGTTTGGAAGGGGAAGGATTTGGATATCACATCTCATGTTATTTGACCGGTCTCAGGTTTGGTATTAGAAGCATTGAGATATCAAGTCTCATGGTATAGGACTGGAGTTTGATATCACATCATGCCATGGTATGGGTCTCAGGTTTTGTAGAAGCATTGGGATATCACATCTCATGCTATCGGAAGGGTATCAGGATTGGATTTGGAAGGAGTTGTTGGATATCCCATCTCATGCTATAGGAAAGGTCTCAGGTTGGAATGGGAAAGAGTTGGATATCACATCTCATGTTATAGGAAGGGTCTCAAGATTGGAATGGGAAGGACTTGGATATCACATCTCATGCTGTAGGAAGGCTCTCAGGTTTGGAAAGGGAAGGAGTTGGATATCACATTTCATGTTAGAGGTAGGATCTCAGGTTTGGTATTAGAGGCATTGAGATATCACATCTCATGCTATCAGAAGGGTATCAGGATTGGAATGGGAAGGAGTTGGATATCACATCTCATGCTAAAGGGAGGGTCTCAGGTTTGGATGGGGAAGGATTTGGATATCACATCTCATGTTATAGGAAGGATCTCAGGTTTGGTATTAGAAGCATTGAGATATCACATCTCATGCTATCGGAAGGATCTCAGGTTTGGTATTAGAAGCATTGAGATATCACATATCATGCTATAGGAAGGGTCTCAGGATTGGAATGGGAAGGACTTGGATATCACATCTCATGCTAAAGGAAGGGTCTCAGTTTTGGTAGAAGCATTGCGATATCACATCTCATGCTATAGGAAGGGTCTCAGGATTGGAATCGGAAGGAGTTGGATATCACATCTCATGCTATAGGAAGGGTCTCAGGTTTGGTATAATCATTGAGATATCACATCTCTGCTATCGGAAGGGTCTCAGGATTGGATTGGGAAGGAGTTGGATATCACATCTCATGTTATAGGAAGGGTCTCCGGATTGGAATGTGAAGGATTTGGATATCACATCTCATGCTAAAGGAAGGGTCTCAGGTTTGGAATGGGAAGGAGTTGGATATGACATCTCATGCCATAGGAAGGGTCTCAGATTTGGTATAAGCATTGAGATATCACATCTCTGCTATCGGAAGGGTCTCAGGATTGGATTGGGAAGGAGTTGGATATCCCTTCTCATGCTATAGGAAGGGTCTCAGGTTGGAATGGGAAGGAGTTGGATATCACATCTCATGCTAAAGGAAGGGTCTCAGGTTTGGTAGAAGCATTGAGATATCACATCTCATGCTATAGGAAGGGTCTCAGGATTGGAATGGGAAGGACTTAGCTATCACATATCATGCTATAGGGAGGGTTTCAGTTTTGATATTAGAAGCATTGAGATATCACATCTCATGCTATCGGAAGTGTCTCAGGATTGGAATGGGAAGGAGCTGGATATTACATCTCATGCTAAAGGAAGGGTCTCAGGTTTGGAACGGGAAGGAGTTGGATATCCAATCTCATGTTATAGGAAGGGTCTCAGGTTTGGTATAAGCATTGAGATATCACATCTCTGCTATCGGAAGTGTCTCAGGATTGGAATGGGAAGGAATTGGATATCCCATCTCATGTTATAGGACGGGTCTCAGGATTGTTATTAGAATCATTGAGATATCATATTGCATGCTGTAGGAAGGGTCTAAGGATTGGAATGGGAAAGACTTGGATATCACATCTCATGCTATAGGAAGAGTCTCAGGTTTGGTATAAGCATTGAGATATCAAATCTCATGCTATAGGAAGGGTCTCAGGATTGGAATGGAAGGAGTTGGATATCACATCTCATGTTATAGGAAGGATCTCAGGTTTGGTATTAGAAGCATTGAGACATCACATCTCATGCTATAGGAAGGGTCTCAGGATTGGAATGGGAAGGAGTTGGATATCACATCTCATGCTATAGGAAGGGTCTCAGGTTTGGTATAAGCATTGAGATATCACATCTCATGCTATAGGAAGGGTCTCAGGATTGGAATGGGAAGGAGTTGTATATGACATCTCATGCCGTAGGAAGGGTCTCAGGTTTGGTATAAGCATTGAGATATCACATCTCTGCTATCAGAAGAGTCTCAGGATTGGAATGGGAAGGAGTTGGATATCCCATCTCATGTTATAGGAAGAGTCTCAGGTTTGGTATTAGAAGCATTGAGATATCACATCTCATGCTATAGGAAGTGTCTCAGGATTGGAATGGGAAGGACTTGGATATCACATCTCATGCTATAGGGAGGGTCTCAAGTTTGATATTAGAAGCATTGAGATATCACATCTCATGCTATAGGAAGAGTCTCAGGTTTGGGAAGGGAAGGATTTGGATTTCACATCTCATGTTATAGGATGGTTCTCATGTTTGGTTTTTGAAGCATTGAGATATTACATCTCATGCTATCGGAAGGGTCTCAGGTTTGGTATTAGAAGCATTGAGATATCACATCTCATGCTATAGGATTGGTCTAGGGGTTGGAATGTGAAGGATTTGGATATCACATCTCATGCTAAAGGAAGGGTCTCAGGTTTGGAATGGGAAGGAGTTGGATATGACATCTCTTGTTATAGGGAGGGTCTCAGGATTTGAATGGCAAGGAGTTGGATATCACATCTCATGCCATAGGAAGGGTCTCAGGTTTGGTATAAGCATTGAGATATCACATCTCTGCTATCGGAAGGGTCTCAGGGTTGGAATGGGAAGGACTTAGATATCACATCTCATGCTATAGGGAGGGTCTCAGTTTTGATATTAGAAGCATTGAGATATCACATCTCATGCTATCAGAAGGGTCTCAGGATTGGAATGGGAGGAGCTGGATATCACATCTCATGCTAAAGGAAGGGTCTCAGGTTTGGAAGGGGAAGGATTTGGATATCACATCTCATGTTATAGAATGGGTCTCAGGTTTGGTATTAGAAGCATTGTGATATCACATCTCATGCTATAGGAAGTGTCTCAGGATTGGAATGGGAAGGAGTTGTATATCACATCTTATGCTATAGGAAGGGTTTCAGGTTTGGTAGAAGCATTGAGATATCACATCTCATGCTATAGGAAGAGTCTCAGGTTTGGGAAGGGAAGGATTTGGATTTCACATCTCATGTTATAGGATGGTTCTCATGTTTGGTTTTTGAAGCATTGAGATATCACATCTCATGCTATCGGAAGGGTTTCAGGTTTGGTATTAGAAGCATTGAGATATCACATCTCATGCTATAGGATTGGTCTCTGGATTGGAATGTGAAGGATTTGGATATCACATCTCATGCTAAAGGAAGGGTCTCAGGTTTGGAATGGGAAGGAGTTGGATATGACATCTCTTGTTATAGGGAGGGTCTCAGGATTTGAATGGCAAGGAGTTGGATATCACATCTCATGCCATAGGAAGGGTCTCAGGTTTGGTATTAGAAGCCTTGAGATATCACATCTCATGGTATAATAAGGGTCTCAGGATTGGAATGGGAAGGAGTTGGATATCACATCTCAAGCTATTTCAGGATTGGAATGGGAAGGAGTTTGATATCACATCTCAAGCTATAGGAAGTGTCTCAGGTTTGGGAAGGGAAGGATTGGGATTTCACATCTCATGTTATAGGATGGTTCTCATGTTTGGTTTTAGAAGCATTGAGATATCACATCTCATGCTATCGGAAGGGTCTCAGGTTTGGAATGGGAAGGAGTTGGATATCACATCTCATGTTATAGGAAGCATCTCAGGTTTGGTATTAGAAGCATTGAGATATCACATCTCATGCTATAGGAAGGGTCTCAGGATTGGAATGTGAAGGATTTGGATATCAAATCTCATGCTAAAGGAAGGGTCTCAGGTTTGGTATAAGCATTGAGATATCACATCTCTGCTATCGGAAGGGTCTCAGGATTGGATTGGGAAGGAGTTGGACATCCCTTCTCATGCTATAGGAAGGGTCTCATGTTGGAATGGGAAGGAGTTGGATATCATATCTCATGTTATAGGAAGGGTCTCAAGATTGAAATGGGAAGTATTTGGATATCACATCTCTTGCTATATGAAGGGTCTCAGGTTTTTTATTAGAAACATTGAGATATCACATCTCATGCTATCGGAAGGGTTTCAGGATTGGAATGGGAAGGATTTGGATATCATATCTCATGTTATAGGACGGGTCCCAGGTTTGGTATTAGAAGCATTGAGATATCACATCTTATGGTATAGGAAGGGTCTCAGGTTTGGAATGGGAAGTAGTTGGATATCACATCTCATCCAATAGGAAGGGTCTCAGGTTTGGAATGGGAAGGATTTGGATATCACATCTCTTGCTATAGGAAGGGTCTCAGGTTTTTTATTAGAAACATTGAGATATCACATCTCATGCTATAGGAAGGGTTTAAGGATTGGAATGGGAAGGAGTTGGATATCCCTTCTCATGCTATAGGAAGGGTCTCAGGTTGGAATGGGAAGGATTTGGATATCACATCTCTTGCTATAGGAAGGGTCTCAGGTTTTTTATTAGAAACATTGAGATATCACATCTCATGCTATAGGAAGGGTTTAAGGATTGGAATGGGAAGGATTTGGATATCACATCTCATGCTAAAGGAAGGGTCTCAGGTTTGGAAGGGGAAGGATTTGGATATCACATCTCATGTTATTTGACCGGTCTCAGGTTTGGTATTAGAAGCATTGAGATATCAAGTCTCATGGTATAGGACGGGAGTTTGATATCACATCATGCCATGGTATGGGTCTCAGGTTTTGTAGAAGCATTGGGATATCACATCTCATGCTATCGGAAGGGTATCAGGATTGGATTTGGAAGGAGTTGTTGGATATCCCATCTCATGCTATAGGAAAGGTCTCAGGTTGGAATGGGAAAGAGTTGGATATCACATCTCATGTTATAGGAAGGGTCTCAAGATTGGAATGGGAAGGACTTGGATATCACATCTCATGCTGTAGGAAGGCTCTCAGGTTTGGAAAGGGAAGGAGTTGGATATCACATTTCATGTTAGAGGTAGGATCTCAGGTTTGGTATTAGAGGAATTGAGATATCACATCTCATGCTATCAGAAGGGTATCAGGATTGGAATGGGAAGGAGTTGGATATCACATCTCATGCTAAAGGGAGGGTCTCAGGTTTGGATGGGGAAGGATTTGGATATCACATCTCATGTTATAGGAAGGATCTCAGGTTTGGTATTAGAAGCATTGAGATATCACATCTCATGCTATCGGAAGGATCTCAGGTTTGGTATTAGAAGCATTGAGATATCACATATCATGCTATAGGAAGGGTCTCAGGATTGGAATGGGAAGGACTTGGATATCACATCTCATGCTAAAGGAAGGGTCTCAGTTTTGGTAGAAGCATTGCGATATCACATCTCATGCTATAGGAAGGGTCTCAGGATTGGAATCGGAAGGAGTTGGATATCACATCTCATGCTATAGGAAGGGTCTCAGGTTTGGTATAAGCATTGAGATATCACATCTCTGCTATCGGAAGGGTCTCAGGATTGGATTGGGAAGGAGTTGGATATCACATCTCATGTTATAGGAAGGGTCTCCGGATTGGAATGTGAAGGATTTGGATATCACATCTCATGCTAAAGGAAGGGTCTCAGGTTTGGAATGGGAAGGAGTTGGATATGACATCTCATGCCATAGGAAGGGTCTCAGATTTGGTATAAGCATTGAGATATCACATCTCTGCTATCGGAAGGGTCTCAGGATTGGATTGGGAAGGAGTTGGATATCCCTTCTCATGCTATAGGAAGGGTCTCAGGTTGGAATGGGAAGGAGTTGGATATCACATCTCATGCTATAGGGAGGGTTTCAGTTTTGATATTAGAAGCATTGAGATATCACATCTCATGCTATCGGAAGTGTCTCAGGATTGGAATGGGAAGGAGCTGGATATTACATCTCATGCTAAAGGAAGGGTCTCAGGTTTGGAACTGGAAGGAGTTGGATATCCGATCTCATGTTATAGGAAGGGTCTCAGGTTTGGTATAAGCATTGAGATATCACATCTCTGCTATCGGAAGTGTCTCAGGATTGGAATGGGAAGGAGTTGGATATCCCATCTCATGTTATAGGACGGGTCTCAGGATTGTTATTAGAATCATTGAGATATCATATTGCATGCTGTAGGAAGGGTCTAAGGATTGGAATGGGAAAGATTTGGATATCACATCTCATGCTATAGGAAGGGTCTCAGGTTTGGTATAAGCATTGAGATATCAAATCTCATGCTATAGGAAGGGTCTCAGGATTGGAATGGAAGGAGTTGGATATCACATCTCATGTTATAGGAAGGATCTCAGGTTTGGTATTAGAAGCATTGAGACATCACATCTCATGCTATAGGAAGGGTCTCAGGATTGGAATGGGAAGGAGTTGGATATCACATCTCATGCTATAGGAAGGGTCTCAGGATTGGAATGGGAAGGAGTTGTATATGACATCTCATGCCGTAGGAAGGGTCTCAGGTTTGGTATAAGCATTGAGATATCACATCTCTGCTATCAGAAGAGTCTCAGGATTGGAATGGGAAGGAGTTGTATATGACATCTCATGCCGTAGGAAGGGTCTCAGGTTTGGTATAAGCATTGAGATATCACATCTCTGCTATCAGAAGAGTCTCAGGATTGGAATGGGAAGGAGTTGGATATCCCATCTCATGTTATAGGAAGAGTCTCAGGTTTGGTATTAGAAGCATTGAGATATCACATCTCATGCTATAGGAAGTGTCTCAGGATTGGAATGGGAAGGACTTGGATATCACATCTCATGCTATAGGGAGGGTCTCAAGTTTGATATTAGAAGCATTGAGATATCACATCTCATGCTATAGGAAGAGTCTCAGGTTTGGGAAGGGAAGGATTTGGATTTCACATCTCATGTTATAGGACGGTTCTCATGTTTGGTTTTTGAAGCATTGAGATATCACATCTCATGCTATCGGAAGGGTCTCAGGTTTGGTATTAGAAGCATTGAGATATCACATCTCATGCTATAGATTGGTCTCTGGATTGGAATGTGAAGGATTTGGATATCACATCTCATGCTAAAGGAAGGGTCTCAGGTTTGGAATGGGAAGGAGTTGGATATGACATCTCTTGTTATAGGGAGGGTCTCAGGATTTGAATGGCAAGGAGTTGGATATCACATCTCATGCCATAGGAAGGGTCTCAGGTTTGGTATAAGCATTAAGATATCACATCTCTGCTATCGGAAGGGTCTCAGGATTGGATTGGGAAGGAGTTGGATATCACATCTCATGTTATAGGAAGGGTCTCCGGATTGGAATGTGAAGGATTTGGATATCACATCTCATGCTAAAGGAAGGGTCTCAGGTTTGGAATGGGAAGGAGTTGGATATGACATCTCTTGTTATAGGGAGGGTCTCAGGATTTGAATGGCAAGGAGTTGGATATCACATCTCATGCCATAGGAAGGGTCTCAGGTTTGGTATAAGCATTGAGATATCACATCTCTGCTATCGGAAGGGTCTCAGGATTGGATTGGGAAGGAGTTGGATATCCCTTCTCATGCTATAGGAAGGGTCTCAGGTTGGAATGGGAATGAGTTGGATATCACATCTCATGCTAAAGGAAGGGTCTCAGGTTTGGTAGAAGCATTGAGATATCACATCTCATGCTATCGGAAGTGTCTCAGGATTGGAATGGGAAGGAGCTGGATATTACATCTCATGCTAAAGGAAGGGTCTCAGGTTTGGAACGGGAAGGAGTTGGATATCCGATCTCATGTTATAGGAAGGGTCTCAGGTTTGGTATAAGCATTGAGATATCACATCTCTGCTATAGGAAGTGTCTCAGGATTGGAATGGGAAGGAATTGGATATCCCATCTCATGTTATAGGACGGGTCTCAGGATTGTTATTAGAATCATTGAGATATCATATTGCATGCTGTATGAAGGGTCTAAAGATTGGAATGGGAAAGACTTGGATATCACATCTCATGCTATAGGAAGGGTCTCAGGTTTGGTATAAGCATTGAGATATCAAATCTCATGCTATAGGAAGGGTCTCAGGATTGGAATGGAAGGAGTTGGATATCACATCTCATGTTATAGGAACGATGTCAGGTTTGGTATTAGAAGCATTGAGACATCACATCTCATGCTATAGGAAGGGTCTCAGGATTGGTATAAGCATTGAGATATCACATCTCTGCTATCGGAAGGGTCTCAGGATTGGATTGGGAAGGAGTTGG
Source organism: Ambystoma mexicanum (assembly GCF_040938575.1). Classification (NCBI taxonomy): domain Eukaryota; kingdom Metazoa; phylum Chordata; class Amphibia; order Caudata; family Ambystomatidae; genus Ambystoma; species Ambystoma mexicanum. The sequence goes on from NW_027182424.1 coordinate 3,185,377, forward strand.
ATATCCCTTCTCATGCTATAGGAAGGGTCTCAGGATTTGAATGGCAAGGAGTTGGATATCACATCTCATGCCATAGGAAGGGTCTCAGGTTTGGTATAAGCATTGAGATATCACATCTCTGCTATCGGAAGGGTCTCAGGATTGGATTGGGAAGGAGTTGGATATCCCTTCTCATGCTATAGGAAGGGTCTCAGGTTGGAAAGGGAAGGAGTTGGATATCACATCTCATGCTATAGGGAGGGTTTCAGTTTTGATATTAGAAGCATTGAGATATCACATCTCATGCAATCGGAAGTGTCTCAGGATTGGAATGGGAAGGAGCTGGATATTACATCTCATGCTAAAGGAAGGGTCTCAGGTTTGGAACGGGAAGGAGTTGGATATCCGATCTCATGTTATAGGAAGGGTCTCAGGTTTGGTATAAGCATTGAGATATCACATCTCTGCTATCGGAAGTGTCTCAGGATTGGAATGGGAAGGAGTTGGATATCCCATCTCATGTTATAGGACGGGTCTCAGGATTGTTATTAGAATCATTGAGATATCATATTGCATGCTGTAGGAAGGGTCTAAGGATTAGAATGGGAAAGACTTGGATATCACATCTCATGCTATAGGAAGGGTCTCAGGTTTGGTATAAGCATTGAGATATCAAATCTCATGCTATAGGAAGGGTCTCAGGATTGGAATGGGAAGGAGTTGGATATCCCATCTCATGTTATAGGAAGAGTCTCAGGTTTGGTATTAGAAGCATTGAGATATCACATCTCATGCTATAGGAAGTGTCTCAGGATTGGAATGGGAAGGACTTGGATATCACATCTCATGCTATAGGGAGGGTCTCAAGTTTGATATTAGAAGCATTGAGATATCACATCTCATGCTATAGGAAGAGTCTCAGGTTTGGGAAGGGAAGGATTTGGATTTCACATCTCATGTTATAGGACGGTTCTCATGTTTGGTTTTTGAAGCATTGAGATATCACATCTCATGCTATCGGAAGGGTCTCAGGTTTGGTATTAGAAGCATTGAGATATCACATCTCATGCTATAGATTGGTCTCTGGATTGGAATGTGAAGGATTTGGATATCACATCTCATGCTAAAGGAAGGGTCTCAGGTTTGGAATGGGAAGGAGTTGGATATGACATCTCTTGTTATAGGGAGGGTCTCAGGATTTGAATGGCAAGGAGTTGGATATCACATCTCATGCCATAGGAAGGGTCTCAGGTTTGGTATAAGCATTGAGATATCACATCTCATGCTATCGGAAGTGTCTCAGGATTGGAATGGGAAGGAGCTGGATATTACATCTCATGCTAAAGGAAGGGTCTCAGGTTTGGAACGGGAAGGAGTTGGATATCCGATCTCATGTTATAGGAAGGGTCTCAGGTTTGGTATAAGCATTGAGATATCACATCTCTGCTATCGGAAGTGTCTCAGGATTGGAATGGGAAGGAATTGGATATCCCATCTCATGTTATAGGACGGGTCTCAGGATTGTTATTAGAATCATTGAGATATCATATTGCATGCTGTAGGAAGGGTCTAAGGATTGGAATGGGAAAGACTTGGATATCACATCTCATGCTATAGGAAGAGTCTCAGGTTTGGTATAAGCATTGAGATATCAAATCTCATGCTATAGGAAGGGTCTCAGGATTGGAATGGAAGGAGTTGGATATCACATCTCATGTTATAGGAAGGATCTCAGGTTTGGTATTAGAAGCATTGAGACATCACATCTCATGCTATAGGAAGGGTCTCAGTATTGGAATGGGAAGGAGTTGGATATCACATCTCATGCTATAGGAAGGGTCTCAGGTTTGGTATAAGCATTGAGATATCACATCTCATGCTATAGGAAGAGTCTCAGGTTTGGAATGGGAAGGAGTTGGATATCCCATCTCATGTTATAGGAAGAGTCTCAGGTTTGGTATTAGAAGCATTGAGATATCACATCTCATGCTATAGGAAGTGTCTCAGGATTGGAATGGGAAGGACTTGGATATCACATCTCATGCTATAGGGAGGGTCTCAAGTTTGATATTAGAAGCATTGAGATATCACATCTCATGCTATAGGAAGAGTCTCAGGTTTGGGAAGGGAAGGATTTGGATTTCACATCTCATGTTATAGGATGGTTCTCATGTTTGGTTTTTGAAGCATTGAGATATTACATCTCATGCTATCGGAAGGGTCTCAGGTTTGGTATTAGAAGCATTGAGATATCACATCTCATGCTATAGGATTGGTCTAGGAGTTGGAATGTGAAGGATTTGGATATCACATCTCATGCTAAAGGAAGGGTCTCAGGTTTGGAATGGGAAGGAGTTGGATATGACATCTCTTGTTATAGGGAGGGTCTCAGGATTTGAATGGCAAGGAGTTGGATATCACATCTCATGCCATAGGAAGGGTCTCAGGTTTGGTATAAGCATTGAGATATCACATCTCTGCTATCGGAAGGGTCTCAGGATTGGAATGGGAAGGACTTAGATATCACATCTCATGCTATAGGGAGGGTCTCAGTTTTGATATTAGAAGCATTGAGATATCACATCTCATGCTATCGGAAGGGTCTCAGGATTGGAATGGGAGGAGCTGGATATCACATCTCATGCTAAAGGAAGGGTCTCAGGTTTGGAAGGGGAAGGATTTGGATATCACATCTCATGTTATAGAATGGGTCTCAGGTTTGGTATTAGAAGCATTGTGATATCACATCTCATGCTATAGGAAGTGTCTCAGGATTGGAATGGGAAGGAGTTGTATATCACATCTTATGCTATAGGAAGGGTTTCAGGTTTGGTAGAAGCATTGAGATATCACATCTCATGCTATAGGAAGAGTCTCAGGTTTGGGAAGGGAAGGATTTGGATTTCACATCTCATGTTATAGGATGGTTCTCATGTTTGGTTTTTGAAGCATTGAGATATCACATCTCATACTATCGGAAGGGTCTCAGGTTTGGTATTAGAAGCATTGAGATATCACATCTCATGCTATAGGATTGGTCTCTGGATTGGAATGTGAAGGATTTGGATATCACATCTCATGCTAAAGGAAGGGTCTCAGGTTTGGAATGGGAAGGAGTTGGATATGACATCTCTTGTTATAGGGAGGGTCTCAGGATTTCAATGGCAAGGAGTTGGATATCACATCTCATGCCATAGGAAGGGTCTCAGGTTTGGTATTAGAAGCCTTGAGATATCACATCTCATGGTATAATAAGGGTCTCAGGATTGGAATGGGAAGGAGTTGGATATCACATCTCAAGCTATTTCAGGATTGGAATGGGAAGGAGTTTGATATCACATCTCAAGCTATAGGAAGTGTCTCAGGTTTGGGAAGGGAAGGATTGGGATTTCACATCTCATGTTATAGGATGGTTCTCATGTTTGGTTTTAGAAGCATTGAGATATCACATCTCATGCTATCGGAAGGGTCTCAGGTTTGGAATGGGAAGGAGTTGGATATCACATCTCATGTTATAGGAAGCATCTCAGGTTTGGTTTTAGAAGCATTGAGATATCACATCTCATGCTATAGGAAGGGTCTCAGGATTGGAATGTGAAGGATTTGGATATCAAATCTCATGCTAAAGGAAGGGTCTCAGGTTTGGTATAAGCATTGAGATATCACATCTCTGCTATCGGGCGGGTCTCAGGATTGGATTGGGAAGGAGTTGGACATCCCTTCTCATGCTATAGGAAGGGTCTCATGTTGGAATGGGAAGGAGTTGGATATCATATCTCATGTTATAGGAAGGGTCTCAAGATTGAAATGGGAAGTATTTGGATATCACATCTCTTGCTATATGAAGGGTCTCAGGTTTTTTATTAGAAACATTGAGATATCACATCTCATGCTATCGGAAGGGTTTCAGGATTGGAATGGGAAGGATTTGGATATCATATCTCATGTTATAGGACGGGTCCCAGGTTTGGTATTAGAAGCATTGAGATATCACATCTTATGGTATAGGAAGGGTCGCAGGTTTGGAATGGGAAGTAGTTGGATATCACATCTCATCCAATAGGAAGGGTCTCAGGTTTGGAATGGGAAGGATTTGGATATCACATCTCTTGCTATAGGAAGGGTCTCAGGTTTTTTATTAGAAACATTGAGATATCACATCTCATGCTATAGGAAGGGTTTAAGGATTGGAATGGGAAGGAGTTGGATATCCCTTCTCATGCTATAGGAAGGGTCTCAGGTTGGAATGGGAAGGATTTGGATATCACATCTCTTGCTATAGGAAGGGTCTCAGGTTTTTTATTAGAAACATTGAGATATCACATCTCATGCTATAGGAAGGGTTTAAGGATTGGAATGGGAAGGATTTGGATATCACATCTCATGCTAAAGGAAGGGTCTCAGGTTTGGAAGGGGAAGGATTTGGATATCACATCTCATGTTATTTGACCGGTCTCAGGTTTGGTATTAGAAGCATTGAGATATCAAGTCTCATGGTATAGGACTGGAGTTTGATATCACATCATGCCATGGTATGGGTCTCAGGTTTTGTAGAAGCATTGGGATATCACATCTCATGCTATCGGAAGGGTATCAGGATTGGATTTGGAAGGAGTTGTTGGATATCCCATCTCATGCTATAGGAAAGGTCTCAGGTTGGAATGGGAAAGAGTTGGATATCACATCTCATGTTATAGGAAGGGTCTCAAGATTGGAATGGGAAGGACTTGGATATCACATCTCATGCTGTAGGAAGGCTCTCAGGTTTGGAAAGGGAAGGAGTTGGATATCACATTTCATGTTAGAGGTAGGATCTCAGGTTTGGTATTAGAGGCATTGAGATATCACATCTCATGCTATCAGAAGGGTATCAGGATTGGAATGGGAAGGAGTTGGATATCACATCTCATGCTAAAGGGAGGGTCTCAGGTTTGGATGGGGAAGGATTTGGATATCACATCTCATGTTATAGGAAGGATCTCAGGTTTGGTATTAGAAGCATTGAGATATCACATCTCATGCTATCGGAAGGATCTCAGGTTTGGTATTAGAAGCATTGAGATATCACATATCATGCTATAGGAAGGGTCTCAGGATTGGAATGGGAAGGACTTGGATATCACATCTCATGCTAAAGGAAGGGTCTCAGTTTTGGTAGAAGCATTGCGATATCACATCTCATGCTATAGGAAGGGTCTCAGGATTGGAATCGGAAGGAGTTGGATATCACATCTCATGCTATAGGAAGGGTCTCAGGTTTGTTATAATCATTGAGATATCACATCTCTGCTATCGGAAGGGTCTCAGGATTGGATTGGGAAGGAGTTGGATATCACATCTCATGTTATAGGAAGGGTCTCCGGATTGGAATGTGAAGGATTTGGATATCACATCTCATGCTAAAGGAAGGGTCTCAGGTTTGGAATGGGAAGGAGTTGGATATGACATCTCATGCCATAGGAAGGGTCTCAGATTTGGTATAAGCATTGAGATATCACATCTCTGCTATCGGAAGGGTCTCAGGATTGGATTGGGAAGGAGTTGGATATCCCTTCTCATGCTATAGGAAGGGTCTCAGGTTGGAATGGGAAGGAGTTGGATATCACATCTCATGCTATAGGGAGGGTTTCAGTTTTGATATTAGAAGCATTGAGATATCACATCTCATGCTATCGGAAGTGTCTCAGGATTGGAATGGGAAGGAGCTGGATATTACATCTCATGCTAAAGGAAGGGTCTCAGGTTTGGAACTGGAAGGAGTTGGATATCCGATCTCATGTTATAGGAAGGGTCTCAGGTTTGGTATAAGCATTGAGATATCACATCTCTGCTATCGGAAGTGTCTCAGGATTGGAATGGGAAGGAGTTGGATATCCCATCTCATGTTATAGGACGGGTCTCAGGATTGTTATTAGAATCATTGAGATATCATATTGCATGCTGTAGGAAGGGTCTAAGGATTGGAATGGGAAAGACTTGGATATCACATCTCATGCTATAGGAAGGGTCTCAGGTTTGGTATAAGCATTGAGATATCAAATCTCATGCTATAGGAAGGGTCTCAGGATTGGAATGGAAGGAGTTGGATATCACATCTCATGTTATAGGAAGGATCTCAGGTTTGGTATTAGAAGCATTGAGACATCACATCTCATGCTATAGGAAGGGTCTCAGGATTGGAATGGGAAGGAGTTGGATATCACATCTCATGCTATAGGAAGGGTCTCAGGTTTGGTATAAGCATTGAGATATCACATCTCATGCTATAGGAAGGGTCTCAGGATTGGAATGGGAAGGAGTTGTATATGACATCTCATGCCGTAGGAAGGGTCTCAGGTTTGGTATAAGCATTGAGATATCACATCTCTGCTATCAGAAGAGTCTCAGGATTGGAATGGGAAGGAGTTGGATATCCCATCTCATGTTATAGGAAGAGTCTCAGGTTTGGTATTAGAAGCATTGAGATATCACATCTCATGCTATAGGAAGTGTCTCAGGATTGGAATGGGAAGGACTTGGATATCACATCTCATGCTATAGGGAGGGTCTCAAGTTTGATATTAGAAGCATTGAGATATCACATCTCATGCTATAGGAAGAGTCTCAGGTTTGGGAAGGGAAGGATTTGGATTTCACATCTCATGTTATAGGACGGTTCTCATGTTTGGTTTTTGAAGCATTGAGATATCACATCTCATGCTATCGGAAGGGTCTCAGGTTTGGTATTAGAAGCATTGAGATATCACATCTCATGCTATAGATTGGTCTCTGGATTGGAATGTGAAGGATTTGGATATCACATCTCATGCTAAAGGAAGGGTCTCAGGTTTGGAATGGGAAGGAGTTGGATATGACATCTCTTGTTATAGGGAGGGTCTCAGGATTTGAATGGCAAGGAGTTGGATATCACATCTCATGCCATAGGAAGGGTCTCAGGTTTGGTATAAGCATTAAGATATCACATCTCTGCTATCGGAAGGGTCTCAGGATTGGATTGGGAAGGAGTTGGATATCACATCTCATGTTATAGGAAGGGTCTCCGGATTGGAATGTGAAGGATTTGGATATCACATCTCATGCTAAAGGAAGGGTCTCAGGTTTGGAATGGGAAGGAGTTGGATATGACATCTCTTGTTATAGGGAGGGTCTCAGGATTTGAATGGCAAGGAGTTGGATATCACATCTCATGCCATAGGAAGGGTCTCAGGTTTGGTATAAGCATTGAGATATCACATCTCTGCTATCGGAAGGGTCTCAGGATTGGATTGGGAAGGAGTTGGATATCCCTTCTCATGCTATAGGAAGGGTCTCAGGTTGGAATGGGAATGAGTTGGATATCACATCTCATGCTAAAGGAAGGGTCTCAGGTTTGGTAGAAGCATTGAGATATCACATCTCATGCTATCGGAAGTGTCTCAGGATTGGAATGGGAAGGAGCTGGATATTACATCTCATGCTAAAGGAAGGGTCTCAGGTTTGGAACGGGAAGGAGTTGGATATCCGATCTCATGTTATAGGAAGGGTCTCAGGTTTGGTATAAGCATTGAGATATCACATCTCTGCTATAGGAAGTGTCTCAGGATTGGAATGGGAAGGAATTGGATATCCCATCTCATGTTATAGGACGGGTCTCAGGATTGTTATTAGAATCATTGAGATATCATATTGCATGCTGTATGAAGGGTCTAAAGATTGGAATGGGAAAGACTTGGATATCACATCTCATGCTATAGGAAGGGTCTCAGGTTTGGTATAAGCATTGAGATATCAAATCGCATGCTATAGGAAGGGTCTCAGGATTGGAATGGAAGGAGTTGGATATCACATCTCATGTTATAGGAACGATGTCAGGTTTGGTATTAGAAGCATTGAGACATCACATCTCATGCTATAGGAAGGGTCTCAGGATTGGTATAAGCATTGAGATATCACATCTCTGCTATCGGAAGGGTCTCAGGATTGGATTGGGAAGGAGTTGGATATCCCTTCTCATGCTATAGGAAGGGTCTCAGGATTTGAATGGCAAGGAGTTGGATATCACATCTCATGCCATAGGAAGGGTCTCAGGTTTGGTATAAGCATTGAGATATCACATCTCTGCTATCGGAAGGGTCTCAGGATTGGATTGGGAAGGAGTTGGATATCCCTTCTCATGCTATAGGAAGGGTCTCAGGTTGGAAAGGGAAGGAGTTGGATATCACATCTCATGCTATAGGGAGGGTTTCAGTTTTGATATTAGAAGCATTGAGATATCACATCTCATGCAATCGGAAGTGTCTCAGGATTGGAATGGGAAGGAGCTGGATATTACATCTCATGCTAAAGGAAGGGTCTCAGGTTTGGAACGGGAAGGAGTTGGATATCCGATCTCATGTTATAGGAAGGGTCTCAGGTTTGGTATAAGCATTGAGATATCACATCTCTGCTATCGGAAGTGTCTCAGGATTGGAATGGGAAGGAGTTGGATATCCCATCTCATGTTATAGGACGGGTCTCAGGATTGTTATTAGAATCATTGAGATATCATATTGCATGCTGTAGGAAGGGTCTAAGGATTAGAATGGGAAAGACTTGGATATCACATCTCATGCTATAGGAAGGGTCTCAGGTTTGGTATAAGCATTGAGATATCAAATCTCATGCTATAGGAAGGGTCTCAGGATTGGAATGGGAAGGAGTTGGATATCCCATCTCATGTTATAGGAAGAGTCTCAGGTTTGGTATTAGAAGCATTGAGATATCACATCTCATGCTATAGGAAGTGTCTCAGGATTGGAATGGGAAGGACTTGGATATCACATCTCATGCTATAGGGAGGGTCTCAAGTTTGATATTAGAAGCATTGAGATATCACATCTCATGCTATAGGAAGAGTCTCAGGTTTGGGAAGGGAAGGATTTGGATTTCACATCTCATGTTATAGGACGGTTCTCATGTTTGGTTTTTGAAGCATTGAGATATCACATCTCATGCTATCGGAAGGGTCTCAGGTTTGGTATTAGAAGCATTGAGATATCACATCTCATGCTATAGATTGGTCTCTGGATTGGAATGTGAAGGATTTGGATATCACATCTCATGCTAAAGGAAGGGTCTCAGGTTTGGAATGGGAAGGAGTTGGATATGACATCTCTTGTTATAGGGAGGGTCTCAGGATTTGAATGGCAAGGAGTTGGATATCACATCTCATGCCATAGGAAGGGTCTCAGGTTTGGTATAAGCATTGAGATATCACATCTCATGCTATCGGAAGTGTCTCAGGATTGGAATGGGAAGGAGCTGGATATTACATCTCATGCTAAAGGAAGGGTCTCAGGTTTGGAACGGGAAGGAGTTGGATATCCGATCTCATGTTATAGGAAGGGTCTCAGGTTTGGTATAAGCATTGAGATATCACATCTCTGCTATCGGAAGTGTCTCAGGATTGGAATGGGAAGGAATTGGATATCCCATCTCATGTTATAGGACGGGTCTCAGGATTGTTATTAGAATCATTGAGATATCATATTGCATGCTGTAGGAAGGGTCTAAGGATTGGAATGGGAAAGACTTGGATATCACATCTCATGCTATAGGAAGAGTCTCAGGTTTGGTATAAGCATTGAGATATCAAATCTCATGCTATAGGAAGGGTCTCAGGATTGGAATGGAAGGAGTTGGATATCACATCTCATGTTATAGGAAGGATCTCAGGTTTGGTATTAGAAGCATTGAGACATCACATCTCATGCTATAGGAAGGGTCTCAGTATTGGAATGGGAAGGAGTTGGATATCACATCTCATGCTATAGGAAGGGTCTCAGGTTTGGTATAAGCATTGAGATATCACATCTCATGCTATAGGAAGGGTCTCAGGATTGGAATGGGAAGGAGTTGTATATGACATCTCATGCCGTAGGAAGGGTCTCAGGTTTGGTATAAGCATTGAGATATCACATCTCTGCTATCAGAAGAGTCTCAGGATTGGAATGGGAAGGAGTTGGATATCCCATCTCATGTTATAGGAAGAGTCTCAGGTTTGGTATTAGAAGCATTGAGATATCACATCTCATGCTATAGGAAGTGTCTCAGGATTGGAATGGGAAGGACTTGGATATCACATCTCATGCTATAGGGAGGGTCTCAAGTTTGATATTAGAAGCATTGAGATATCACATCTCATGCTATAGGAAGAGTCTCAGGTTTGGGAAGGGAAGGATTTGGATTTCACATCTCATGTTATAGGATGGTTCTCATGTTTGGTTTTTGAAGCATTGAGATATTACATCTCATGCTATCGGAAGGGTCTCAGGTTTGGTATTAGAAGCATTGAGATATCACATCTCATGCTATAGGATTGGTCTAGGAGTTGGAATGTGAAGGATTTGGATATCACATCTCATGCTAAAGGAAGGGTCTCAGGTTTGGAATGGGAAGGAGTTGGATATGACATCTCTTGTTATAGGGAGGGTCTCAGGATTTGAATGGCAAGGAGTTGGATATCACATCTCATGCCATAGGAAGGGTCTCAGGTTTGGTATAAGCATTGAGATATCACATCTCTGCTATCGGAAGGGTCTCAGGATTGGAATGGGAAGGACTTAGATATCACATCTCATGCTATAGGGAGGGTCTCAGTTTTGATATTAGAAGCATTGAGATATCACATCTCATGCTATCGGAAGGGTCTCAGGATTGGAATGGGAGGAGCTGGATATCACATCTCATGCTAAAGGAAGGGTCTCAGGTTTGGAAGGGGAAGGATTTGGATATCACATCTCATGTTATAGAATGGGTCTCAGGTTTGGTATTAGAAGCATTGTGATATCACATCTCATGCTATAGGAAGTGTCTCAGGATTGGAATGGGAAGGAGTTGTATATCACATCTTATGCTATAGGAAGGGTTTCAGGTTTGGTAGAAGCATTGAGATATCACATCTCATGCTATAGGAAGAGTCTCAGGTTTGGGAAGGGAAGGATTTGGATTTCACATCTCATGTTATAGGATGGTTCTCATGTTTGGTTTTTGAAGCATTGAGATATCACATCTCATACTATCGGAAGGGTCTCAGGTTTGGTATTAGAAGCATTGAGATATCACATCTCATGCTATAGGATTGGTCTCTGGATTGGAATGTGAAGGATTTGGATATCACATCTCATGCTAAAGGAAGGGTCTCAGGTTTGGAATGGGAAGGAGTTGGATATGACATCTCTTGTTATAGGGAGGGTCTCAGGATTTCAATGGCAAGGAGTTGGATATCACATCTCATGCCATAGGAAGGGTCTCAGGTTTGGTATTAGAAGCCTTGAGATATCACATCTCATGGTATAATAAGGGTCTCAGGATTGGAATGGGAAGGAGTTGGATATCACATCTCAAGCTATTTCAGGATTGGAATGGGAAGGAGTTTGATATCACATCTCAAGCTATAGGAAGTGTCTCAGGTTTGGGAAGGGAAGGATTGGGATTTCACATCTCATGTTATAGGATGGTTCTCATGTTTGGTTTTAGAAGCATTGAGATATCACATCTCATGCTATCGGAAGGGTCTCAGGTTTGGAATGGGAAGGAGTTGGATATCACATCTCATGTTATAGGAAGCATCTCAGGTTTGGTTTTAGAAGCATTTAGATATCACATCTCATGCTATAGGAAGGGTCTCAGGATTGGAATGTGAAGGATTTGGATATCAAATCTCATGCTAAAGGAAGGGTCTCAGGTTTGGTATAAGCATTGAGATATCACATCTCTGCTATCGGGCGGGTCTCAGGATTGGATTGGGAAGGAGTTGGACATCCCTTCTCATGCTATAGGAAGGGTCTCATGTTAGAATGGGAAGGAGTTGGATATCATATCTCATGTTATAGGAAGGGTCTCAAGATTGAAATGGGAAGTATTTGGATATCACATCTCTTGCTATATGAAGGGTCTCAGGTTTTTTATTAGAAACATTGAGATATCACATCTCATGCTATCGGAAGGGTTTCAGGATTGGAATGGGAAGGATTTGGATATCATATCTCATGTTATAGGACGGGTCCCAGGTTTGGTATTAGAAGCATTGAGATATCACATCTTATGGTATAGGAAGGGTCGCAGGTTTGGAATGGGAAGTAGTTGGATATCACATCTCATCCAATAGGAAGGGTCTCAGGTTTGGAATGGGAAGGATTTGGATATCACATCTCTTGCTATAGGAAGGGTCTCAGGTTTTTTATTAGAAACATTGAGATATCACATCTCATGCTATAGGAAGGGTTTAAGGATTGGAATGGGAAGGAGTTGGATATCCCTTCTCATGCTATAGGAAGGGTCTCAGGTTGGAATGGGAAGGATTTGGATATCACATCTCTTGCTATAGGAAGGGTCTCAGGTTTTTTATTAGAAACATTGAGATATCACATCTCATGCTATAGGAAGGGTTTAAGGATTGGAATGGGAAGGATTTGGATATCACATCTCATGCTAAAGGAAGGGTCTCAGGTTTGGAAGGGGAAGGATTTGGATATCACATCTCATGTTATTTGACCGGTCTCAGGTTTGGTATTAGAAGCATTGAGATATCAAGTCTCATGGTATAGGACTGGAGTTTGATATCACATCATGCCATGGTATGGGTCTCAGGTTTTGTAGAAGCATTGGGATATCACATCTCATGCTATCGGAAGGGTATCAGGATTGGATTTGGAAGGAGTTGTTGGATATCCCATCTCATGCTATAGGAAAGGTCTCAGGTTGGAATGGGAAAGAGTTGGATATCACATCTCATGTTATAGGAAGGGTCTCAAGATTGGAATGGGAAGGACTTGGATATCACATCTCATGCTGTAGGAAGGCTCTCAGGTTTGGAAAGGGAAGGAGTTGGATATCACATTTCATGTTAGAGGTAGGATCTCAGGTTTGGTATTAGAGGCATTGAGATATCACATCTCATGCTATCAGAAGGGTATCAGGATTGGAATGGGAAGGAGTTGGATATCACATCTCATGCTAAAGGGAGGGTCTCAGGTTTGGATGGGGAAGGATTTGGATATCACATCTCATGTTATAGGAAGGATCTCAGGTTTGGTATTAGAAGCATTGAGATATCACATCTCATGCTATCGGAAGGATCTCAGGTTTGGTATTAGAAGCATTGAGATATCACATATCATGCTATAGGAAGGGTCTCAGGATTGGAATGGGAAGGACTTGGATATCACATCTCATGCTAAAGGAAGGGTCTCAGTTTTGGTAGAAGCATTGCGATATCACATCTCATGCTATAGGAAGGGTCTCAGGATTGGAATCGGAAGGAGTTGGATATCACATCTCATGCTATAGGAAGGGTCTCAGGTTTGGTATAATCATTGAGATATCACATCTCGGCTATCGGAAGGGTCTCAGGATTGGATTGGGAAGGAGTTGGATATCACATCTCATGTTATAGGAAGGGTCTCCGGATTGGAATGTGAAGGATTTGGATATCACATCTCATGCTAAAGGAAGGGTCTCAGGTTTGGAATGGGAAGGAGTTGGATATGACATCTCATGCCATAGGAAGGGTCTCAGATTTGGTATAAGCATTGAGATATCACATCTCTGCTATCGGAAGGGTCTCAGGATTGGATTGGGAAGGAGTTGGATATCCCTTCTCATGCTATAGGAAGGGTCTCAGGTTGGAATGGGAAGGAGTTGGATATCACATCTCATGCTATAGGGAGGGTTTCAGTTTTGATATTAGAAGCATTGAGATATCACATCTCATGCTATCGGAAGTGTCTCAGGATTGGAATGGGAAGGAGCTGGATATTACATCTCATGCTAAAGGAAGGGTCTCAGGTTTGGAACTGGAAGGAGTTGGATATCCGATCTCATGTTATAGGAAGGGTCTCAGGTTTGGTATAAGCATTGAGATATCACATCTCTGCTATCGGAAGTGTCTCAGGATTGGAATGGGAAGGAGTTGGATATCCCATCTCATGTTATAGGACGGGTCTCAGGATTGTTATTAGAATCATTGAGATATCATATTGCATGCTGTAGGAAGGGTCTAAGGATTGGAATGGGAAAGACTTGGATATCACATCTCATGCTATAGGAAGGGTCTCAGGTTTGGTATAAGCATTGAGATATCAAATCTCATGCTATAGGAAGGGTCTCAGGATTGGAATGGAAGGAGTTGGATATCACATCTCATGTTATAGGAAGGATCTCAGGTTTGGTATTAGAAGCATTGAGACATCACATCTCATGCTATAGGAAGGGTCTCAGGATTGGAATGGGAAGGAGTTGGATATCACATCTCATGCTATAGGAAGGGTCTCAGGTTTGGTATAAGCATTGAGATATCACATCTCATGCTATAGGAAGGGTCTCAGGATTGGAATGGGAAGGAGTTGTATATGACATCTCATGCCGTAGGAAGGGTCTCAGGTTTGGTATAAGCATTGAGATATCACATCTCTGCTATCAGAAGAGTCTCAGGATTGGAATGGGAAGGAGTTGGATATCCCATCTCATGTTATAGGAAGAGTCTCAGGTTTGGTATTAGAAGCATTGAGATATCACATCTCATGCTATAGGAAGTGTCTCAGGATTGGAATGGGAAGGACTTGGATATCACATCTCATGCTATAGGGAGGGTCTCAAGTTTGATATTAGAAGCATTGAGATATCACATCTCATGCTATAGGAAGAGTCTCAGGTTTGGGAAGGGAAGGATTTGGATTTCACATCTCATGTTATAGGACGGTTCTCATGTTTGGTTTTTGAAGCATTGAGATATCACATCTCATGCTATCGGAAGGGTCTCAGGTTTGGTATTAGAAGCATTGAGATATCACATCTCATGCTATAGATTGGTCTCTGGATTGGAATGTGAAGGATTTGGATATCACATCTCATGCTAAAGGAAGGGTCTCAGGTTTGGAATGGGAAGGAGTTGGATATGACATCTCTTGTTATAGGGAGGGTCTCAGGATTTGAATGGCAAGGAGTTGGATATCACATCTCATGCCATAGGAAGGGTCTCAGGTTTGGTATAAGCATTAAGATATCACATCTCTGCTATCGGAAGGGTCTCAGGATTGGATTGGGAAGGAGTTGGATATCACATCTCATGTTATAGGAAGGGTCTCCGGATTGGAATGTGAAGGATTTGGATATCACATCTCATGCTAAAGGAAGGGTCTCAGGTTTGGAATGGGAAGGAGTTGGATATGACATCTCTTGTTATAGGGAGGGTCTCAGGATTTGAATGGCAAGGAGTTGGATATCACATCTCATGCCATAGGAAGGGTCTCAGGTTTGGTATAAGCATTGAGATATCACATCTCTGCTATCGGAAGGGTCTCAGGATTGGATTGGGAAGGAGTTGGATATCCCTTCTCATGCTATAGGAAGGGTCTCAGGTTGGAATGGGAATGAGTTGGATATCACATCTCATGCTAAAGGAAGGGTCTCAGGTTTGGTAGAAGCATTGAGATATCACATCTCATGCTATCGGAAGTGTCTCAGGATTGGAATGGGAAGGAGCTGGATATTACATCTCATGCTAAAGGAAGGGTCTCAGGTTTGGAACGGGAAGGAGTTGGATATCCGATCTCATGTTATAGGAAGGGTCTCAGGTTTGGTATAAGCATTGAGATATCACATCTCTGCTATAGGAAGTGTCTCAGGATTGGAATGGGAAGGAATTGGATATCCCATCTCATGTTATAGGACGGGTCTCAGGATTGTTATTAGAATCATTGAGATATCATATTGCATGCTGTATGAAGGGTCTAAAGATTGGAATGGGAAAGACTTGGATATCACATCTCATGCTATAGGAAGGGTCTCAGGTTTGGTATAAGCATTGAGATATCAAATCTCATGCTATAGGAAGGGTCTCAGGATTGGAATGGAAGGAGTTGGATATCACATCTCATGTTATAGGAACGATGTCAGGTTTGGTATTAGAAGCATTGAGACATCACATCTCATGCTATAGGAAGGGTCTCAGGATTGGTATAAGCATTGAGATATCACATCTCTGCTATCGGAAGGGTCTCAGGATTGGATTGGGAAGGAGTTGGATATCCCTTCTCATGCTATAGGAAGGGTCTCAGGATTTGAATGGCAAGGAGTTGGATATCACATCTCATGCCATAGGAAGGGTCTCAGGTTTGGTATAAGCATTGAGATATCACATCTCTGCTATCGGAAGGGTCTCAGGATTGGATTGGGAAGGAGTTGGATATCCCTTCTCATGCTATAGGAAGGGTCTCAGGTTGGAAAGGGAAGGAGTTGGATATCACATCTCATGCTATAGGGAGGGTTTCAGTTTTGATATTAGAAGCATTGAGATATCACATCTCATGCAATCGGAAGTGTCTCAGGATTGGAATGGGAAGGAGCTGGATATTACATCTCATGCTAAAGGAAGGGTCTCAGGTTTGGAACGGGAAGGAGTTGGATATCCGATCTCATGTTATAGGAAGGGTCTCAGGTTTGGTATAAGCATTGAGATATCACATCTCTGCTATCGGAAGTGTCTCAGGATTGGAATGGGAAGGAGTTGGATATCCCATCTCATGTTATAGGACGGGTCTCAGGATTGTTATTAGAATCATTGAGATATCATATTGCATGCTGTAGGAAGGGTCTAAGGATTAGAATGGGAAAGACTTGGATATCACATCTCATGCTATAGGAAGGGTCTCAGGTTTGGTATAAGCATTGAGATATCAAATCTCATGCTATAGGAAGGGTCTCAGGATTGGAATGGGAAGGAGTTGGATATCCCATCTCATGTTATAGGAAGAGTCTCAGGTTTGGTATTAGAAGCATTGAGATATCACATCTCATGCTATAGGAAGTGTCTCAGGATTGGAATGGGAAGGACTTGGATATCACATCTCATGCTATAGGGAGGGTCTCAAGTTTGATATTAGAAGCATTGAGATATCACATCTCATGCTATAGGAAGAGTCTCAGGTTTGGGAAGGGAAGGATTTGGATTTCACATCTCATGTTATAGGACGGTTCTCATGTTTGGTTTTTGAAGCATTGAGATATCACATCTCATGCTATCGGAAGGGTCTCAGGTTTGGTATTAGAAGCATTGAGATATCACATCTCATGCTATAGATTGGTCTCTGGATTGGAATGTGAAGGATTTGGATATCACATCTCATGCTAAAGGAAGGGTCTCAGGTTTGGAATGGGAAGGAGTTGGATATGACATCTCTTGTTATAGGGAGGGTCTCAGGATTTGAATGGCAAGGAGTTGGATATCACATCTCATGCCATAGGAAGGGTCTCAGGTTTGGTATAAGCATTGAGATATCACATCTCATGCTATCGGAAGTGTCTCAGGATTGGAATGGGAAGGAGCTGGATATTACATCTCATGCTAAAGGAAGGGTCTCAGGTTTGGAACGGGAAGGAGTTGGATATCCGATCTCATGTTATAGGAAGGGTCTCAGGTTTGGTATAAGCATTGAGATATCACATCTCTGCTATCGGAAGTGTCTCAGGATTGGAATGGGAAGGAATTGGATATCCCATCTCATGTTATAGGACGGGTCTCAGGATTGTTATTAGAATCATTGAGATATCATATTGCATGCTGTAGGAAGGGTCTAAGGATTGGAATGGGAAAGACTTGGATATCACATCTCATGCTATAGGAAGAGTCTCAGGTTTGGTATAAGCATTGAGATATCAAATCTCATGCTATAGGAAGGGTCTCAGGATTGGAATGGAAGGAGTTGGATATCACATCTCATGTTATAGGAAGGATCTCAGGTTTGGTATTAGAAGCATTGAGACATCACATCTCATGCTATAGGAAGGGTCTCAGTATTGGAATGGGAAGGAGTTGGATATCACATCTCATGCTATAGGAAGGGTCTCAGGTTTGGTATAAGCATTGAGATATCACATCTCATGCTATAGGAAGGGTCTCAGGATTGGAATGGGAAGGAGTTGTATATGACATCTCATGCCGTAGGAAGGGTCTCAGGTTTGGTATAAGCATTGAGATATCACATCTCTGCTATCAGAAGAGTCTCAGGATTGGAATGGGAAGGAGTTGGATATCCCATCTCATGTTATAGGAAGAGTCTCAGGTTTGGTATTAGAAGCATTGAGATATCACATCTCATGCTATAGGAAGTGTCTCAGGATTGGAATGGGAAGGACTTGGATATCACATCTCATGCTATAGGGAGGGTCTCAAGTTTGATATTAGAAGCATTGAGATATCACATCTTATGGTATAGGAAGGGTCGCAGGTTTGGAATGGGAAGTAGTTGGATATCACATCTCATCCAATAGGAAGGGTCTCAGGTTTGGAATGGGAAGGATTTGGATATCACATCTCTTGCTATAGGAAGGGTCTCAGGTTTTTTATTAGAAACATTGAGATATCACATCTCATGCTATAGGAAGGGTTTAAGGATTGGAATGGGAAGGAGTTGGATATCCCTTCTCATGCTATAGGAAGGGTCTCAGGTTGGAATGGGAAGGATTTGGATATCACATCTCTTGCTATAGGAAGGGTCTCAGGTTTTTTATTAGAAACATTGAGATATCACATCTCATGCTATAGGAAGGGTTTAAGGATTGGAATGGGAAGGATTTGGATATCACATCTCATGCTAAAGGAAGGGTCTCAGGTTTGGAAGGGGAAGGATTTGGATATCACATCTCATGTTATTTGACCGGTCTCAGGTTTGGTATTAGAAGCATTGAGATATCAAGTCTCATGGTATAGGACTGGAGTTTGATATCACATCATGCCATGGTATGGGTCTCAGGTTTTGTAGAAGCATTGGGATATCACATCTCATGCTATCGGAAGGGTATCAGGATTGGATTTGGAAGGAGTTGTTGGATATCCCATCTCATGCTATAGGAAAGGTCTCAGGTTGGAATGGGAAAGAGTTGGATATCACATCTCATGTTATAGGAAGGGTCTCAAGATTGGAATGGGAAGGACTTGGATATCACATCTCATGCTGTAGGAAGGCTCTCAGGTTTGGAAAGGGAAGGAGTTGGATATCACATTTCATGTTAGAGGTAGGATCTCAGGTTTGGTATTAGAGGCATTGAGATATCACATCTCATGCTATCAGAAGGGTATCAGGATTGGAATGGGAAGGAGTTGGATATCACATCTCATGCTAAAGGGAGGGTCTCAGGTTTGGATGGGGAAGGATTTGGATATCACATCTCATGTTATAGGAAGGATCTCAGGTTTGGTATTAGAAGCATTGAGATATCACATCTCATGCTATCGGAAGGATCTCAGGTTTGGTATTAGAAGCATTGAGATATCACATATCATGCTATAGGAAGGGTCTCAGGATTGGAATGGGAAGGACTTGGATATCACATCTCATGCTAAAGGAAGGGTCTCAGTTTTGGTAGAAGCATTGCGATATCACATCTCATGCTATAGGAAGGGTCTCAGGATTGGAATCGGAAGGAGTTGGATATCACATCTCATGCTATAGGAAGGGTCTCAGGTTTGGTATAATCATTGAGATATCACATCTCTGCTATCGGAAGGGTCTCAGGATTGGATTGGGAAGGAGTTGGATATCACATCTCATGTTATAGGAAGGGTCTCCGGATTGGAATGTGAAGGATTTGGATATCACATCTCATGCTAAAGGAAGGGTCTCAGGTTTGGAATGGGAAGGAGTTGGATATGACATCTCATGCCATAGGAAGGGTCTCAGATTTGGTATAAGCATTGAGATATCACATCTCTGCTATCGGAAGGGTCTCAGGATTGGATTGGGAAGGAGTTGGATATCCCTTCTCATGCTATAGGAAGGGTCTCAGGTTGGAATGGGAAGGAGTTGGATATCACATCTCATGCTATAGGGAGGGTTTCAGTTTTGATATTAGAAGCATTGAGATATCACATCTCATGCTATCGGAAGTGTCTCAGGATTGGAATGGGAAGGAGCTGGATATTACATCTCATGCTAAAGGAAGGGTCTCAGGTTTGGAACTGGAAGGAGTTGGATATCCGATCTCATGTTATAGGAAGGGTCTCAGGTTTGGTATAAGCATTGAGATATCACATCTCTGCTATCGGAAGTGTCTCAGGATTGGAATGGGAAGGAGTTGGATATCCCATCTCATGTTATAGGACGGGTCTCAGGATTGTTATTAGAATCATTGAGATATCATATTGCATGCTGTAGGAAGGGTCTAAGGATTGGAATGGGAAAGACTTGGATATCACATCTCATGCTATAGGAAGGGTCTCAGGTTTGGTATAAGCATTGAGATATCAAATCTCATGCTATAGGAAGGGTCTCAGGATTGGAATGGAAGGAGTTGGATATCACATCTCATGTTATAGGAAGGATCTCAGGTTTGGTATTAGAAGCATTGAGACATCACATCTCATGCTATAGGAAGGGTCTCAGGATTGGAATGGGAAGGAGTTGGATATCACATCTCATGCTATAGGAAGGGTCTCAGGTTTGGTATAAGCATTGAGATATCACATCTCATGCTATAGGAAGGGTCTCAGGATTGGAATGGGAAGGAGTTGTATATGACATCTCATGCCGTAGGAAGGGTCTCAGGTTTGGTATAAGCATTGAGATATCACATCTCTGCTATCAGAAGAGTCTCAGGATTGGAATGGGAAGGAGTTGGATATCCCATCTCATGTTATAGGAAGAGTCTCAGGTTTGGTATTAGAAGCATTGAGATATCACATCTCATGCTATAGGAAGTGTCTCAGGATTGGAATGGGAAGGACTTGGATATCACATCTCATGCTATAGGGAGGGTCTCAAGTTTGATATTAGAAGCATTGAGATATCACATCTCATGCTATAGGAAGAGTCTCAGGTTTGGGAAGGGAAGGATTTGGATTTCACATCTCATGTTATAGGACGGTTCTCATGTTTGGTTTTTGAAGCATTGAGATATCACATCTCATGCTATCGGAAGGGTCTCAGGTTTGGTATTAGAAGCATTGAGATATCACATCTCATGCTATAGATTGGTCTCTGGATTGGAATGTGAAGGATTTGGATATCACATCTCATGCTAAAGGAAGGGTCTCAGGTTTGGAATGGGAAGGAGTTGGATATGACATCTCTTGTTATAGGGAGGGTCTCAGGATTTGAATGGCAAGGAGTTGGATATCACATCTCATGCCATAGGAAGGGTCTCAGGTTTGGTATAAGCATTAAGATATCACATCTCTGCTATCGGAAGGGTCTCAGGATTGGATTGGGAAGGAGTTGGATATCACATCTCATGTTATAGGAAGGGTCTCCGGATTGGAATGTGAAGGATTTGGATATCACATCTCATGCTAAAGGAAGGGTCTCAGGTTTGGAATGGGAAGGAGTTGGATATGACATCTCTTGTTATAGGGAGGGTCTCAGGATTTGAATGGCAAGGAGTTGGATATCACATCTCATGCCATAGGAAGGGTCTCAGGTTTGGTATAAGCATTGAGATATCACATCTCTGCTATCGGAAGGGTCTCAGGATTGGATTGGGAAGGAGTTGGATATCCCTTCTCATGCTATAGGAAGGGTCTCAGGTTGGAATGGGAATGAGTTGGATATCACATCTCATGCTAAAGGAAGGGTCTCAGGTTTGGTAGAAGCATTGAGATATCACATCTCATGCTATCGGAAGTGTCTCAGGATTGGAATGGGAAGGAGCTGGATATTACATCTCATGCTAAAGGAAGGGTCTCAGGTTTGGAACGGGAAGGAGTTGGATATCCGATCTCATGTTATAGGAAGGGTCTCAGGTTTGGTATAAGCATTGAGATATCACATCTCTGCTATAGGAAGTGTCTCAGGATTGGAATGGGAAGGAATTGGATATCCCATCTCATGTTATAGGACGGGTCTCAGGATTGTTATTAGAATCATTGAGATATCATATTGCATGCTGTATGAAGGGTCTAAAGATTGGAATGGGAAAGACTTGGATATCACATCTCATGCTATAGGAAGGGTCTCAGGTTTGGTATAAGCATTGAGATATCAAATCTCATGCTATAGGAAGGGTCTCAGGATTGGAATGGAAGGAGTTGGATATCACATCTCATGTTATAGGAACGATGTCAGGTTTGGTATTAGAAGCATTGAGACATCACATCTCATGCTATAGGAAGGGTCTCAGGATTGGTATAAGCATTGAGATATCACATCTCTGCTATCGGAAGGGTCTCAGGATTGGATTGGGAAGGAGTTGGATATCCCTTCTCATGCTATAGGAAGGGTCTCAGGATTTGAATGGCAAGGAGTTGGATATCACATCTCATGCCATAGGAAGGGTCTCAGGTTTGGTATAAGCATTGAGATATCACATCTCTGCTATCGGAAGGGTCTCAGGATTGGATTGGGAAGGAGTTGGATATCCCTTCTCATGCTATAGGAAGGGTCTCAGGTTGGAAAGGGAAGGAGTTGGATATCACATCTCATGCTATAGGGAGGGTTTCAGTTTTGATATTAGAAGCATTGAGATATCACATCTCATGCAATCGGAAGTGTCTCAGGATTGGAATGGGAAGGAGCTGGATATTACATCTCATGCTAAAGGAAGGGTCTCAGGTTTGGAACGGGAAGGAGTTGGATATCCGATCTCATGTTATAGGAAGGGTCTCAGGTTTGGTATAAGCATTGAGATATCACATCTCTGCTATCGGAAGTGTCTCAGGATTGGAATGGGAAGGAGTTGGATATCCCATCTCATGTTATAGGACGGGTCTCAGGATTGTTATTAGAATCATTGAGATATCATATTGCATGCTGTAGGAAGGGTCTAAGGATTAGAATGGGAAAGACTTGGATATCACATCTCATGCTATAGGAAGGGTCTCAGGTTTGGTATAAGCATTGAGATATCAAATCTCATGCTATAGGAAGGGTCTCAGGATTGGAATGGGAAGGAGTTGGATATCCCATCTCATGTTATAGGAAGAGTCTCAGGTTTGGTATTAGAAGCATTGAGATATCACATCTCATGCTATAGGAAGTGTCTCAGGATTGGAATGGGAAGGACTTGGATATCACATCTCATGCTATAGGGAGGGTCTCAAGTTTGATATTAGAAGCATTGAGATATCACATCTCATGCTATAGGAAGAGTCTCAGGTTTGGGAAGGGAAGGATTTGGATTTCACATCTCATGTTATAGGACGGTTCTCATGTTTGGTTTTTGAAGCATTGAGATATCACATCTCATGCTATCGGAAGGGTCTCAGGTTTGGTATTAGAAGCATTGAGATATCACATCTCATGCTATAGATTGGTCTCTGGATTGGAATGTGAAGGATTTGGATATCACATCTCATGCTAAAGGAAGGGTCTCAGGTTTGGAATGGGAAGGAGTTGGATATGACATCTCTTGTTATAGGGAGGGTCTCAGGATTTGAATGGCAAGGAGTTGGATATCACATCTCATGCCATAGGAAGGGTCTCAGGTTTGGTATAAGCATTGAGATATCACATCTCATGCTATCGGAAGTGTCTCAGGATTGGAATGGGAAGGAGCTGGATATTACATCTCATGCTAAAGGAAGGGTCTCAGGTTTGGAACGGGAAGGAGTTGGATATCCGATCTCATGTTATAGGAAGGGTCTCAGGTTTGGTATAAGCATTGAGATATCACATCTCTGCTATCGGAAGTGTCTCAGGATTGGAATGGGAAGGAATTGGATATCCCATCTCATGTTATAGGACGGGTCTCAGGATTGTTATTAGAATCATTGAGATATCATATTGCATGCTGTAGGAAGGGTCTAAGGATTGGAATGGGAAAGACTTGGATATCACATCTCATGCTATAGGAAGAGTCTCAGGTTTGGTATAAGCATTGAGATATCAAATCTCATGCTATAGGAAGGGTCTCAGGATTGGAATGGAAGGAGTTGGATATCACATCTCATGTTATAGGAAGGATCTCAGGTTTGGTATTAGAAGCATTGAGACATCACATCTCATGCTATAGGAAGGGTCTCAGTATTGGAATGGGAAGGAGTTGGATATCACATCTCATGCTATAGGAAGGGTCTCAGGTTTGGTATAAGCATTGAGATATCACATCTCATGCTATAGGAAGGGTCTCAGGATTGGAATGGGAAGGAGTTGTATATGACATCTCATGCCGTAGGAAGGGTCTCAGGTTTGGTATAAGCATTGAGATATCACATCTCTGCTATCAGAAGAGTCTCAGGATTGGAATGGGAAGGAGTTGGATATCCCATCTCATGTTATAGGAAGAGTCTCAGGTTTGGTATTAGAAGCATTGAGATATCACATCTCATGCTATAGGAAGTGTCTCAGGATTGGAATGGGAAGGACTTGGATATCACATCTCATGCTATAGGGAGGGTCTCAAGTTTGATATTAGAAGCATTGAGATATCACATCTCATGCTATAGGAAGAGTCTCAGGTTTGGGAAGGGAAGGATTTGGATTTCACATCTCATGTTATAGGATGGTTCTCATGTTTGGTTTTTGAAGCATTGAGATATTACATCTCATGCTATCGGAAGGGTCTCAGGTTTGGTATTAGAAGCATTGAGATATCACATCTCATGCTATAGGATTGGTCTAGGAGTTGGAATGTGAAGGATTTGGATATCACATCTCATGCTAAAGGAAGGGTCTCAGGTTTGGAATGGGAAGGAGTTGGATATGACATCTCTTGTTATAGGGAGGGTCTCAGGATTTGAATGGCAAGGAGTTGGATATCACATCTCATGCCATAGGAAGGGTCTCAGGTTTGGTATAAGCATTGAGATATCACATCTCTGCTATCGGAAGGGTCTCAGGATTGGAATGGGAAGGACTTAGATATCACATCTCATGCTATAGGGAGGGTCTCAGTTTTGATATTAGAAGCATTGGGATATCACATCTCATGCTATCGGAAGGGTCTCAGGATTGGAATGGGAGGAGCTGGATATCACATCTCATGCTAAAGGAAGGGTCTCAGGTTTGGAAGGGGAAGGATTTGGATATCACATCTCATGTTATAGAATGGGTCTCAGGTTTGGTATTAGAAGCATTGTGATATCACATCTCATGCTATAGGAAGTGTCTCAGGATTGGAATGGGAAGGAGTTGTATATCACATCTTATGCTATAGGAAGGGTTTCAGGTTTGGTAGAAGCATTGAGATATCACATCTCATGCTATAGGAAGAGTCTCAGGTTTGGGAAGGGAAGGATTTGGATTTCACATCTCATGTTATAGGATGGTTCTCATGTTTGGTTTTTGAAGCATTGAGATATCACATCTCATACTATCGGAAGGGTCTCAGGTTTGGTATTAGAAGCATTGAGATATCACATCTCATGCTATAGGATTGGTCTCTGGATTGGAATGTGAAGGATTTGGATATCACATCTCATGCTAAAGGAAGGGTCTCAGGTTTGGAATGGGAAGGAGTTGGATTTCACATGTTACAGGATAGTTCTCATGTTTGGTTTTAGAAGCATTGAGATATCACATCTCATGCTATCGGAAGGGTCTCAGGTTTGGAATGGGAAGGAGTTGGATATCACATCTCATGTTATAGGAAGCATCTCAGGTTTGGTTTTAGAAGCATTTAGATATCACATCTCATGCTATAGGAAGGGTCTCAGGATTGGAATGTGAAGGATTTGGATATCAAATCTCATGCTAAAGGAAGGGTCTCAGGTTTGGTATAAGCATTGAGATATCACATCTCTGCTATCGGGCGGGTCTCAGGATTGGATTGGGAAGGAGTTGGACATCCCTTCTCATGCTATAGGAAGGGTCTCATGTTAGAATGGGAAGGAGTTGGATATCATATCTCATGTTATAGGAAGGGTCTCAAGATTGAAATGGGAAGTATTTGGATATCACATCTCTTGCTATATGAAGGGTCTCAGGTTTTTTATTAGAAACATTGAGATATCACATCTCATGCTATCGGAAGGGTTTCAGGATTGGAATGGGAAGGATTTGGATATCATATCTCATGTTATAGGACGGGTCCCAGGTTTGGTATTAGAAGCATTGAGATATCACATCTTATGGTATAGGAAGGGTCGCAGGTTTGGAATGGGAAGTAGTTGGATATCACATCTCATCCAATAGGAAGGGTCTCAGGTTTGGAATGGGAAGGATTTGGATATCACATCTCTTGCTATAGGAAGGGTCTCAGGTTTTTTATTAGAAACATTGAGATATCACATCTCATGCTATAGGAAGGGTTTAAGGATTGGAATGGGAAGGAGTTGGATATCCCTTCTCATGCTATAGGAAGGGTCTCAGGTTGGAATGGGAAGGATTTGGATATCACATCTCTTGCTATAGGAAGGGTCTCAGGTTTTTTATTAGAAACATTGAGATATCACATCTCATGCTATAGGAAGGGTTTAAGGATTGGAATGGGAAGGATTTGGATATCACATCTCATGCTAAAGGAAGGGTCTCAGGTTTGGAAGGGGAAGGATTTGGATATCACATCTCATGTTATTTGACCGGTCTCAGGTTTGGTATTAGAAGCATTGAGATATCAAGTCTCATGGTATAGGACTGGAGTTTGATATCACATCATGCCATGGTATGGGTCTCAGGTTTTGTAGAAGCATTGGGATATCACATCTCATGCTATCGGAAGGGTATCAGGATTGGATTTGGAAGGAGTTGTTGGATATCCCATCTCATGCTATAGGAAAGGTCTCAGGTTGGAATGGGAAAGAGTTGGATATCACATCTCATGTTATAGGAAGGGTCTCAAGATTGGAATGGGAAGGACTTGGATATCACATCTCATGCTGTAGGAAGGCTCTCAGGTTTGGAAAGGGAAGGAGTTGGATATCACATTTCATGTTAGAGGTAGGATCTCAGGTTTGGTATTAGAGGCATTGAGATATCACATCTCATGCTATCAGAAGGGTATCAGGATTGGAATGGGAAGGAGTTGGATATCACATCTCATGCTAAAGGGAGGGTCTCAGGTTTGGATGGGGAAGGATTTGGATATCACATCTCATGTTATAGGAAGGATCTCAGGTTTGGTATTAGAAGCATTGAGATATCACATCTCATGCTATCGGAAGGATCTCAGGTTTGGTATTAGAAGCATTGAGATATCACATATCATGCTATAGGAAGGGTCTCAGGATTGGAATGGGAAGGACTTGGATATCACATCTCATGCTAAAGGAAGGGTCTCAGTTTTGGTAGAAGCATTGCGATATCACATCTCATGCTATAGGAAGGGTCTCAGGATTGGAATCGGAAGGAGTTGGATATCACATCTCATGCTATAGGAAGGGTCTCAGGTTTGGTATAATCATTGAGATATCACATCTCTGCTATCGGAAGGGTCTCAGGATTGGATTGGGAAGGAGTTGGATATCACATCTCATGTTATAGGAAGGGTCTCCGGATTGGAATGTGAAGGATTTGGATATCACATCTCATGCTAAAGGAAGGGTCTCAGGTTTGGAATGGGAAGGAGTTGGATATGACATCTCATGCCATAGGAAGGGTCTCAGATTTGGTATAAGCATTGAGATATCACATCTCTGCTATCGGAAGGGTCTCAGGATTGGATTGGGAAGGAGTTGGATATCCCTTCTCATGCTATAGGAAGGGTCTCAGGTTGGAATGGGAAGGAGTTGGATATCACATCTCATGCTATAGGGAGGGTTTCAGTTTTGATATTAGAAGCATTGAGATATCACATCTCATGCTATCGGAAGTGTCTCAGGATTGGAATGGGAAGGAGCTGGATATTACATCTCATGCTAAAGGAAGGGTCTCAGGTTTGGAACTGGAAGGAGTTGGATATCCGATCTCATGTTATAGGAAGGGTCTCAGGTTTGGTATAAGCATTGAGATATCACATCTCTGCTATCGGAAGTGTCTCAGGATTGGAATGGGAAGGAGTTGGATATCCCATCTCATGTTATAGGACGGGTCTCAGGATTGTTATTAGAATCATTGAGATATCATATTGCATGCTGTAGGAAGGGTCTAAGGATTGGAATGGGAAAGACTTGGATATCACATCTCATGCTATAGGAAGGGTCTCAGGTTTGGTATAAGCATTGAGATATCAAATCTCATGCTATAGGAAGGGTCTCAGGATTGGAATGGAAGGAGTTGGATATCACATCTCATGTTATAGGAAGGATCTCAGGTTTGGTATTAGAAGCATTGAGACATCACATCTCATGCTATAGGAAGGGTCTCAGGATTGGAATGGGAAGGAGTTGGATATCACATCTCATGCTATAGGAAGGGTCTCAGGTTTGGTATAAGCATTGAGATATCACATCTCATGCTATAGGAAGGGTCTCAGGATTGGAATGGGAAGGAGTTGTATATGACATCTCATGCCGTAGGAAGGGTCTCAGGTTTGGTATAAGCATTGAGATATCACATCTCTGCTATCAGAAGAGTCTCAGGATTGGAATGGGAAGGAGTTGGATATCCCATCTCATGTTATAGGAAGAGTCTCAGGTTTGGTATTAGAAGCATTGAGATATCACATCTCATGCTATAGGAAGTGTCTCAGGATTGGAATGGGAAGGACTTGGATATCACATCTCATGCTATAGGGAGGGTCTCAAGTTTGATATTAGAAGCATTGAGATATCACATCTCATGCTATAGGAAGAGTCTCAGGTTTGGGAAGGGAAGGATTTGGATTTCACATCTCATGTTATAGCACGGTTCTCATGTTTGGTTTTTGAAGCATTGAGATATCACATCTCATGCTATCGGAAGGGTCTCAGGTTTGGTATTAGAAGCATTGAGATATCACATCTCATGCTATAGATTGGTCTCTGGATTGGAATGTGAAGGATTTGGATATCACATCTCATGCTAAAGGAAGGGTCTCAGGTTTGGAATGGGAAGGAGTTGGATATGACATCTCTTGTTATAGGGAGGGTCTCAGGATTTGAATGGCAAGGAGTTGGATATCACATCTCATGCCATAGGAAGGGTCTCAGGTTTGGTATAAGCATTAAGATATCACATCTCTGCTATCGGAAGGGTCTCAGGATTGGATTGGGAAGGAGTTGGATATCACATCTCATGTTATAGGAAGGGTCTCCGGATTGGAATGTGAAGGATTTGGATATCACATCTCATGCTAAAGGAAGGGTCTCAGGTTTGGAATGGGAAGGAGTTGGATATGACATCTCTTGTTATAGGGAGGGTCTCAGGATTTGAATGGCAAGGAGTTGGATATCACATCTCATGCCATAGGAAGGGTCTCAGGTTTGGTATAAGCATTGAGATATCACATCTCTGCTATCGGAAGGGTCTCAGGATTGGATTGGGAAGGAGTTGGATATCCCTTCTCATGCTATAGGAAGGGTCTCAGGTTGGAATGGGAATGAGTTGGATATCACATCTCATGCTAAAGGAAGGGTCTCAGGTTTGGTAGAAGCATTGAGATATCACATCTCATGCTATCGGAAGTGTCTCAGGATTGGAATGGGAAGGAGCTGGATATTACATCTCATGCTAAAGGAAGGGTCTCAGGTTTGGAACGGGAAGGAGTTGGATATCCGATCTCATGTTATAGGAAGGGTCTCAGGTTTGGTATAAGCATTGAGATATCACATCTCTGCTATAGGAAGTGTCTCAGGATTGGAATGGGAAGGAATTGGATATCCCATCTCATTTTATAGGACGGGTCTCAGGATTGTTATTAGAATCATTGAGATATCATATTGCATGCTGTATGAAGGGTCTAAAGATTGGAATGGGAAAGACTTGGATATCACATCTCATGCTATAGGAAGGGTCTCAGGTTTGGTATAAGCATTGAGATATCAAATCTCATGCTATAGGAAGGGTCTCAGGATTGGAATGGAAGGAGTTGGATATCACATCTCATGTTATAGGAACGATGTCAGGTTTGGTATTAGAAGCATTGAGACATCACATCTCATGCTATAGGAAGGGTCTCAGGATTGGTATAAGCATTGAGATATCACATCTCTGCTATCGGAAGGGTCTCAGGATTGGATTGGGAAGGAGTTGGATATCCCTTCTCATGCTATAGGAAGGGTCTCAGGATTTGAATGGCAAGGAGTTGGATATCACATCTCATGCCATAGGAAGGGTCTCAGGTTTGGTATAAGCATTGAGATATCACATCTCTGCTATCGGAAGGGTCTCAGGATTGGATTGGGAAGGAGTTGGATATCCCTTCTCATGCTATAGGAAGGGTCTCAGGTTGGAAAGGGAAGGAGTTGGATATCACATCTCATGCTATAGGGAGGGTTTCAGTTTTGATATTAGAAGCATTGAGATATCACATCTCATGCAATCGGAAGTGTCTCAGGATTGGAATGGGAAGGAGCTGGATATTACATCTCATGCTAAAGGAAGGGTCTCAGGTTTGGAACGGGAAGGAGTTGGATATCCGATCTCATGTTATAGGAAGGGTCTCAGGTTTGGTATAAGCATTGAGATATCACATCTCTGCTATCGGAAGTGTCTCAGGATTGGAATGGGAAGGAGTTGGATATCCCATCTCATGTTATAGGACGGGTCTCAGGATTGTTATTAGAATCATTGAGATATCATATTGCATGCTGTAGGAAGGGTCTAAGGATTAGAATGGGAAAGACTTGGATATCACATCTCATGCTATAGGAAGGGTCTCAGGTTTGGTATAAGCATTGAGATATCAAATCTCATGCTATAGGAAGGGTCTCAGGATTGGAATGGGAAGGAGTTGGATATCCCATCTCATGTTATAGGAAGAGACTCAGGTTTGGTATTAGAAGCATTGAGATATCACATCTCATGCTATAGGAAGTGTCTCAGGATTGGAATGGGAAGGACTTGGATATCACATCTCATGCTATAGGGAGGGTCTCAAGTTTGATATTAGAAGCATTGAGATATCACATCTCATGCTATAGGAAGAGTCTCAGGTTTGGGAAGGGAAGGATTTGGATTTCACATCTCATGTTATAGGACGGTTCTCATGTTTGGTTTTTGAAGCATTGAGATATCACATCTCATGCTATCGGAAGGGTCTCAGGTTTGGTATTAGAAGCATTGAGATATCACATCTCATGCTATAGATTGGTCTCTGGATTGGAATGTGAAGGATTTGGATATCACATCTCATGCTAAAGGAAGGGTCTCAGGTTTGGAATGGGAAGGAGTTGGATATGACATCTCTTGTTATAGGGAGGGTCTCAGGATTTGAATGGCAAGGAGTTGGATATCACATCTCATGCCATAGGAAGGGTCTCAGGTTTGGTATAAGCATTGAGATATCACATCTCATGCTATCGGAAGTGTCTCAGGATTGGAATGGGAAGGAGCTGGATATTACATCTCATGCTAAAGGAAGGGTCTCAGGTTTGGAACGGGAAGGAGTTGGATATCCGATCTCATGTTATAGGAAGGGTCTCAGGTTTGGTATAAGCATTGAGATATCACATCTCTGCTATCGGAAGTGTCTCAGGATTGGAATGGGAAGGAATTGGATATCCCATCTCATGTTATAGGACGGGTCTCAGGATTGTTATTAGAATCATTGAGATATCATATTGCATGCTGTAGGAAGGGTCTAAGGATTGGAATGGGAAAGACTTGGATATCACATCTCATGCTATAGGAAGAGTCTCAGGTTTGGTATAAGCATTGAGATATCAAATCTCATGCTATAGGAAGGGTCTCAGGATTGGAATGGAAGGAGTTGGATATCACATCTCATGTTATAGGAAGGATCTCAGGTTTGGTATTAGAAGCATTGAGACATCACATCTCATGCTATAGGAAGGGTCTCAGGATTGGAATGGGAAGGAGTTGGATATCACATCTCATGCTATAGGAAGGGTCTCAGGTTTGGTATAAGCATTGAGATATCACATCTCATGCTATAGGAAGGGTCTCAGGATTGGAATGGGAAGGAGTTGTATATGACATCTCATGCCGTAGGAATGGTCTCAGGTTTGGTATAAGCATTGAGATATCACATCTCTGCTATCAGAAGAGTCTCAGGATTGGAATGGGAAGGAGTTGGATATCCCATCTCATGTTATAGGAAGAGTCTCAGGTTTGGTATTAGAAGCATTGAGATATCACATCTCATGCTATAGGAAGTGTCTCAGGATTGGAATGGGAAGGACTTGGATATCACATCTCATGCTATAGGGAGGGTCTCAAGTTTGATATTAGAAGCATTGAGATATCACATCTCATGCTATAGGAAGAGTCTCGGGTTTGGGAAGGGAAGGATTTGGATTTCACATCTCATGTTATAGGATGGTTCTCATGTTTGGTTTTTGAAGCATTGAGATATTACATCTCATGCTATCGGAAGGGTCTCAGGTTTGGTATTAGAAGCATTGAGATATCACATCTCATGCTATAGGATTGGTCTAGGGGTTGGAATGTGAAGGATTTGGATATCACATCTCATGCTAAAGGAAGGGTCTCAGGTTTGGAATGGGAAGGAGTTGGATATGACATCTCTTGTTATAGGGAGGGTCTCAGGATTTGAATGGCAAGGAGTTGGATATCACATCTCATGCCATAGGAAGGGTCTCAGGTTTGGTATAAGCATTGAGATATCACATCTCTGCTATCGGAAGGGTCTCAGGATTGGAATGGGAAGGACTTAGATATCACATCTCATGCTATAGGGAGGGTCTCAGTTTTGATATTAGAAGCATTGAGATATCACATCTCATGCTATCGGAAGGGTCTCAGGATTGGAATGGGAGGAGCTGGATATCACATCTCATGCTAAAGGAAGGGTCTCAGGTTTGGAAGGGGAAGGATTTGGATATCACATCTCATGTTATAGAATGGGTCTCAGGTTTGGTATTAGAAGCATTGTGATATCACATCTCATGCTATAGGAAGTGTCTCAGGATTGGAATGGGAAGGAGTTGTATATCACATCTTATGCTATAGGAAGGGTTTCAGGTTTGGTAGAAGCATTGAGATATCACATCTCATGCTATAGGAAGAGTCTCAGGTTTGGGAAGGGAAGGATTTGGATTTCACATCTCATGTTATAGGATGGTTCTCATGTTTGGTTTTTGAAGCATTGAGATATCACATCTCATACTATCGGAAGGGTCTCAGGTTTGGTATTAAAAGCATTGAGATATCACATCTCATGCTATAGGATTGGTCTCTGGATTGGAATGTGAAGGATTTGGATATCACATCTCATGCTAAAGGAAGGGTCTCAGGTTTGGAATGGGAAGGAGTTGGATATGACATCTCTTGTTATAGGGAGGGTCTCAGGATTTGAATGGCAAGGAGTTGGATATCACATCTCATGCCATAGGAAGGGTCTCAGGTTTGGTATTAGAAGCCTTGAGATATCACATCTCATGGTATAATAAGGGTCTCAGGATTGGAATGGGAAGGAGTTGGATATCACATCTCAAGCTATTTCAGGATTGGAATGGGAAGGAGTTTGATATCACATCTCAAGCTATAGGAAGTGTCTCAGGTTTGGGAAGGGAAGGATTGGGATTTCACATCTCATGTTATAGGATGGTTCTCATGTTTGGTTTTAGAAGCATTGAGATATCACATCTCATGCTATCGGAAGGGTCTCAGGTTTGGAATGGGAAGGAGTTGGATATCACATCTCATGTTATAGGAAGCATCTCAGGTTTGGTATTAGAAGCATTGAGATATCACATCTCATGCTATAGGAAGGGTCTCAGGATTGGAATGTGAAGGATTTGGATATCAAATCTCATGCTAAAGGAAGGGTCTCAGGTTTGGTATAAGCATTGAGATATCACATCTCTGCTATCGGAAGGGTCTCAGGATTGGATTGGGAAGGAGTTGGACATCCCTTCTCATGCTATAGGAAGGGTCTCATGTTGGAATGGGAAGGAGTTGGATATCATATCTCATGTTATAGGAAGGGTCTCAAGATTGAAATGGGAAGTATTTGGATATCACATCTCTTGCTATATGAAGGATCTCAGGTTTTTTATTAGAAACATTGAGATATCACATCTCATGCTATCGGAAGGGTTTCAGGATTGGAATGGGAAGGATTTGGATATCATATCTCATGTTATAGGACGGGTCCCAGGTTTGGTATTAGAAGCATTGAGATATCACATCTTATGGTATACGAAGGGTCTCAGGTTTGGAATGGGAAGTAGTTGGATATCACATCTCATCCAATAGGAAGGGTCTCAGGTTTGGAATGGGAAGGATTTGGATATCACATCTCTTGCTATAGGAAGGGTCTCAGGTTTTTTATTAGAAACATTGAGATATCACATCTCATGCTATAGGAAGGGTTTAAGGATTGGAATGGGAAGGAGTTGGATATCCCTTCTCATGCTATAGGAAGGGTCTCAGGTTGGAATGGGAAGGATTTGGATATCACATCTCTTGCTATAGGAAGGGTCTCAGGTTTTTTATTAGAAACATTGAGATATCACATCTCATGCTATAGGAAGGGTTTAAGGATTGGAATGGGAAGGATTTGGATATCACATCTCATGCTAAAGGAAGGGTCTCAGGTTTGGAAGGGGAAGGATTTGGATATCACATCTCATGTTATTTGACCGGTCTCAGGTTTGGTATTAGAAGCATTGAGATATCAAGTCTCATGGTATAGGACGGGAGTTTGATATCACATCATGCCATGGTATGGGTCTCAGGTTTTGTAGAAGCATTGGGATATCACATCTCATGCTATCGGAAGGGTATCAGGATTGGATTTGGAAGGAGTTGTTGGATATCCCATCTCATGCTATAGGAAAGGTCTCAGGTTGGAATGGGAAAGAGTTGGATATCACATCTCATGTTATAGGAAGGATCTCAAGATTGGAATGGGAAGGACTTGGATATCACATCTCATGCTGTAGGAAGGCTCTCAGGTTTGGAAAGGGAAGGAGTTGGATATCACATTTCATGTTAGAGGTAGGATCTCAGGTTTGGTATTAGAGGCATTGAGATATCACATCTCATGCTATCAGAAGGGTATCAGGATTGGAATGGGAAGGAGTTGGATATCACATCTCATGCTAAAGGGAGGGTCTCAGGTTTGGATGGGGAAGGATTTGGATATCACATCTCATGTTATAGGAAGGATCTCAGGTTTGGTATTAGAAGCATTGAGATATCACATCTCATGCTATCGGAAGGATCTCAGGTTTGGTATTAGAAGCATTGAGATATCACATCTCATGCTATAGGAAGGGTCTCAGGATTGGAATGGGAAGGACTTGGATATCACATCTCATGCTAAAGGAATGGTCTCAGTTTTGGTAGAAGCATTGCGATATCACATCTCATGCTATAGGAAGGGTCTCAGGATTGGAATCGGAAGGAGTTGGATATCACATCTCATGCTATAGGAAGGGTCTCAGGTTTGGTATAAGCATTGAGATATCACATCTCTGCTATCGGAAGGGTCTCAGGATTGGATTGGGAAGGAGTTGGATATCACATCTCATGTTATAGGAAGGGTCTCCGGATTGGAATGTGAAGGATTTGGATATCACATCTCATGCTAAAGGAAGGGTCTCAGGTTTGGAATGGGAAGGAGTTGGATATGACATCTCATGCCATAGGAAGGGTCTCAGATTTGGTATAAGCATTGAGATATCACATCTCTGCTATCGGAAGGGTCTCAGGATTGGATTGGGAAGGAGTTGGATATCCCTTCTCATGCTATAGGAAGGGTCTCAGGTTGGAATGGGAAGGAGTTGGATATCACATCTCATGCTATAGGGAGGGTTTCAGTTTTGATATTAGAAGCATTGAGATATCACATCTCATGCTATCGGAAGTGTCTCAGGATTGGAATGGGAAGGAGCTGGATATTACATCTCATGCTAAAGGAAGGGTCTCAGGTTTGGAACTGGAAGGAGTTGGATATACGATCTCATGTTATAGGAAGGGTCTCAGGTTTGGTATAAGCATTGAGATATCACATCTCTGCTATCGGAAGTGTCTCAGGATTGGAATGGGAAGGAGTTGGATATCCCATCTCATGTTATAGGACGGGTCTCAGGATTGTTATTAGAATCATTGAGATATCATATTGCATGCTGTAGGAAGGGTCTAAGGATTGGAATGGGAAAGACTTGGATATCACATCTCATGCTATAGGAAGGGTCTCAGGTTTGGTATAAGCATTGAGATATCAAATCTCATGCTATAGGAAGGGTCTCAGGATTGGAATGGAAGGAGTTGGATATCACATCTCATGTTATAGGAAGGATCTCAGGTTTGGTATTAGAAGCATTGAGACATCACATCTCATGCTATAGGAAGGGTCTCAGGATTGGAATGGGAAGGAGTTGGATATCACATCTCATGCTATAGGAAGGGTCTCAGGTTTGGTATAAGCATTGAGATATCACATCTCATGCTATAGGAAGGGTCTCAGGATTGGAATGGGAAGGAGTTGTATATGACATCTCATGCCGTAGGAAGGGTCTCAGGTTTGGTATAAGCATTGAGATATCACATCTCTGCTATCAGAAGAGTCTCAGGATTGGAATGGGAAGGAGTTGGATATCCCATCTCATGTTATAGGAAGAGTCTCAGGTTTGGTATTAGAAGCATTGAGATATCACATCTCATGCTATAGGAAGTGTCTCAGGATTGGAATGGGAA
This sequence comes from Ambystoma mexicanum, assembly GCF_040938575.1. Lineage (NCBI taxonomy): Eukaryota > Metazoa > Chordata > Amphibia > Caudata > Ambystomatidae > Ambystoma > Ambystoma mexicanum. The sequence goes on from NW_027182424.1 coordinate 3,221,949, forward strand.
GGACTTGGATATCACATCTCATGCTATAGGGAGGGTCTCAAGTTTGATATTAGAAGCATTGAGATATCACATCTCATGCTATAGGAAGAGTCTCAGGTTTGGGAAGGGAAGGATTTGGATTTCACATCTCATGTTATAGGACGGTTCTCATGTTTGGTTTTTGAAGCATTGAGATATCACATCTCATGCTATCGGAAGGGTCTCAGGTTTGGTATTAGAAGCATTGAGATATCACATCTCATGCTATAGATTGGTCTCTGGATTGGAATGTGAAGGATTTGGATATCACATCTCATGCTAAAGGAAGGGTCTCAGGTTTGGAATGGGAAGGAGTTGGATATGACATCTCTTGTTATAGGGAGGGTCTCAGGATTTGAATGGCAAGGAGTTGGATATCACATCTCATGCCATAGGAAGGGTCTCAGGTTTGGTATAAGCATTGAGATATCACATCTCTGCTATAGATTGGTCTCTGGATTGGAATGTGAAGGATTTGGATATCACATCTCATGCTAAAGGAAGGGTCTCAGGATTGGATTGGGAAGGAGTTGGATATCACATCTAATGTTATAGGAAGGGTCTCCGGATTGGAATGTGAAGGATTTGGATATCACATCTCATGCTAAAGGAAGGGTCTCAGGTTTGGAATGGGAAGGAGTTGGATATGACATCTCTTGTTATAGGGAGGGTCTCAGGATTTGAATGGCAAGGAGTTCGATATCACATCTCATGCCATAGGAAGGGTCTCAGGTTTGGTATAAGCATTGAGATATCACATCTCTGCTATCGGAAGGGTCTCAGGATTGGATTGGGAAGGAGTTGGATATCCCTTCTCATGCTATAGGAAGGGTCTCAGGTTGGAATGGGAATGAGTTGGATATCACATCTCATGCTAAAGGAAGGGTCTCAGGTTTGGTAGAAGCATTGAGATATCACATCTCATGCTATCGGAAGTGTCTCAGGATTGGAATGGGAAGGAGCTGGATATTACATCTCATGCTAAAGGAAGGGTCTCAGGTTTGGAACGGGAAGGAGTTGGATATCCGATCTCATGTTATAGGAAGGGTCTCAGGTTTGGTATAAGCATTGAAATATCACATCTCTGCTATAGGAAGTGTCTCAGGATTGGAATGGGAAGGAATTGGATATCCCATCTCATGTTATAGGACGGGTCTCAGGATTGTTATTAGAATCATTGAGATATCATATTGCATGCTGTATGAAGGGTCTAAAGATTGGAATGGGAAAGACTTGGATATCACATCTCATGCTATAGGAAGGGTCTCAGGTTTGGTATAAGCATTGAGATATCAAATCTCATGCTATAGGAAGGGTCTCAGGATTGGAATGGAAGGAGTTGGATATCACATCTCATGTTATAGGAACGATGTCAGGTTTGGTATTAGAAGCATTGAGACATCACATCTCATGCTATAGGAAGGGTCTCAGGATTGGCATAAGCATTGAGATATCACATCTCTGCTATCGGAAGGGTCTCAGGATTGGATTGGGAAGGAGTTGGATATCCCTTCTCATGCTATAGGAAGGGTCTCAGGATTTGAATGGCAAGGAGTTGGATATCACATCTCATGCCATAGGAAGGGTCTCAGGTTTGGTATAAGCATTGAGATATCACATCTCTGCTATCGGAAGGGTCTCAGGATTGGATTGGGAAGGAGTTGGATATCCCTTCTCATGCTATAGGAAGGGTCTCAGGTTGGAAAGGGAAGGAGTTGGATATCACATCTCATGCTATAGGTAGGGTTTCAGTTTTGATATTAGAAGCATTGAGATATCACATCTCATGCAATCGGAAGTGTCTCAGGATTGGAATGGGAAGGAGCTGGATATTACATCTCATGCTAAAGGAAGGGTCTCAGGTTTGGAACGGGAAGGAGTTGGATATCCGATCTCATGTTATAGGAAGGGTCTCAGGTTTGGTATAAGCATTGAGATATCACATCTCTGCTATCGGAAGTGTCTCAGGATTGGAATGGGAAGGAGTTGGATATCCCATCTCATGTTATAGGACGGGTCTCAGGATTGTTATTAGAATCATTGAGATATCATATTGCATGCTGTAGGAAGGGTCTAAGGATTAGAATGGGAAAGACTTGGATATCACATCTCATGCTATAGGAAGGGTCTCAGGTTTGGTATAAGCATTGAGATATCAAATCTCATGCTATAGGAAGGGTCTCAGGATTGGAATGGGAAGGAGTTGGATATCCCATCTCATGTTATAGGAAGAGTCTCAGGTTTGGTATTAGAAGCATTGAGATATCACATCTCATGCTATAGGAAGTGTCTCAGGATTGGAATGGGAAGGACTTGGATATCACATCTCATGCTATAGGGAGGGTCTCAAGTTTGATATTAGAAGCATTGAGATATCACATCTCATGCTATAGGAAGAGTCTCAGGTTTGGGAAGGGAAGGATTTGGATTTCACATCTCATGTTATAGGACGGTTCTCATGTTTGGTTTTTGAAGCATTGAGATATCACATCTCATGCTATCGGAAGGGTCTCAGGTTTGGTATTAGAAGCATTGAGATATCACATCTCATGCTATAGATTGGTCTCTGGATTGGAATGTGAAGGATTTGGATATCACATCTCATGCTAAAGGAAGGGTCTCAGGTTTGGAATGGGAAGGAGTTGGATATGACATCTCTTGTTATAGGGAGGGTCTCAGGATTTGAATGGCAAGGAGTTGGATATCACATCTCATGCCATAGGAAGGGTCTCAGGTTTGGTATAAGCATTGAGATATCACATCTCTGCTATCAGAAGGGTCTCAGGATTGGATTGGGAAGGAGTTGGATATCACATCTCATGTTATAGGAAGGGTCTCCGGATTGGAATGTGAAGGATTTGGATATCACATCTCATGCTAAAGGAAGGGTCTCAGGTTTGGAATGGGAAGGAGTTGGATATGACATCTCTTGTTATAGGGAGGGTCTCAGGATTTGAATGGCAAGGAGTTGGATATCACATCTCATGCCATAGGAAGGGTCTCAGGTTTGGTATAAGCATTGAGATATCACATCTCTGCTATCGGAAGGGTCTCAGGATTGGATTGGGAAGGAGTTGGATATCCCTTCTCATGCTATAGGAAGGGTCTCAGGTTGGAATGGGAATGAGTTGGATATCACATCTCATGCTAAAGGAAGGGTCTCAGGTTTGGTAGAAGCATTGAGATATCACATCTCATGCTATCGGAAGTGTCTCAGGATTGGAATGGGAAGGAGCTGGATATTACATATCATGCTAAAGGAAGGGTCTCAGGTTTGGAACGGGAAGGAGTTGGATATCCGATCTCATGTTATAGGAAGGGTCTCAGGTTTGGTATAAGCATTGAGATATCACATCCCTGCTATAGGAAGTGTCTCAGGATTGGAATGGGAAGGAATTGGATATCCCATCTCATGTTATAGGACGGGTCTCAGGATTGTTATTAGAATCATTGAGATATCATATTGCATGCTGTATGAAGGGTCTAAAGATTGGAATGGGAAAGACTTGGATATCACATCTCATGCTATAGGAAGGGTCTCAGGTTTGGTATAAGCATTGAGATATCAAATCTCATGCTATAGGAAGGGTCTCAGGATTGGAATGGAAGGAGATGGATATCACATCTCATGTTATAGGAACGATCTCAGGTTTGGTATTAGAAGCATTGAGATATCACATCTCTGCTATCGGAAGGGTCTCAGGATTGGAATGGAAGGAGTTGGATATCACATCTCATGCTATAGGAAGGGTCTCAGGTTTGGTATAAGCATTGAGATATCACATCTCTGCTATCGGAAGGGTCTCAGGATTGGATTGGGAAGGAGTTGGATATCACATCTCATGTTATAGGAAGGGTCTCCGGATTGGAATGTGAAGGATTTGGATATCACATCTCATGCTAAAGGAAGGGTCTCAGGTTTGGAATGGGAAGGAGTTGGATATGACATCTCATGCCATAGGAAGGGTCTCAGATTTGGTATAAGCATTGAGATATCACATCTCTGCTATCGGAAGGGTCTCAGGATTGGATTGGGAAGGAGTTGGATATCCCTTCTCATGCTATAGGAAGGGTCTCAGGTTGGAATGGGAAGGAGTTGGATATCACATCTCATGCTATAGGGAGGGTTTCAGTTTTGATATTAGAAGCATTGAGATATCACATCTCATGCTATCGGAAGTGTCTCAGGATTGGAATGGGAAGGAGCTGGATATTACATCTCATGCTAAAGGAAGGGTCTCAGGTTTGGAACTGGAAGGAGTTGGATATCCGATCTCATGTTATAGGAAGGGTCTCAGGTTTGGTATAAGCATTGAGATATCACATCTCTGCTATCGGAAGTGTCTCAGGATTGGAATGGGAAGGAGTTGGATATCCCATCTCATGTTATAGGACGGGTCTCAGGATTGTTATTAGAATCATTGAGATATCATATTGCATGCTGTAGGAAGGGTCTAAGGATTGGAATGGGAAAGACTTGGATATCACATCTCATGCTATAGGAAGGGTCTCAGGTTTGGTATAAGCATTGAGATATCAAATCTCATGCTATAGGAAGGGTCTCAGGATTGGAATGGAAGGAGTTGGATATCACATCTCATGTTATAGGAAGGATCTCAGGTTTGGTATTAGAAGCATTGAGACATCACATCTCATGCTATAGGAAGGGTCTCAGGATTGGAATGGGAAGGAGTTGGATATCACATCTCATGCTATAGGAAGGGTCTCAGGTTTGGTATAAGCATTGAGATATCACATCTCATGTTATAGGAAGGGTCTCAGGATTGGAATGGGAAGGAGTTGTATATGACATCTCATGCCGTAGGAAGGGTCTCAGGTTTGGTATAAGCATTGAGATATCACATCTCTGCTATCAGAAGAGTCTCAGGATTGGAATGGGAAGGAGTTGGATATCCCATCTCATGTTAAAGGAAGAGTCTCAGGTTTGGTATTAGAAGCATTGAGATATCACATCTCATGCTATAGGAAGTGTCTCAGGATTGGAATGGGAAGGACTTGGATATCACATCTCATGCTATAGGGAGGGTCTCAAGTTTGATATTAGAAGCATTGAGATATCACATCTCATGCTATAGGAAGAGTCTCAGGTTTGGGAAGGGAAGGATTTGGATTTCACATCTCATGTTATAGGACGGTTCTCATGTTTGGTTTTTGAAGCATTGAGATATCACATCTCATGCTATCGGAAGGGTCTCAGGTTTGGTATTAGAAGCATTGAGATATCACATCTCATGCTATAGATTGGTCTCTGGATTGGAATGTGAAGGATTTGGATATCACATCTCATGCTAAAGGAAGGGTCTCAGGTTTGGAATGGGAAGGAGTTGGATATGACATCTCTTGTTATAGGGAGGGTCTCAGGATTTGAATGGCAAGGAGTTGGATATCACATCTCATGCCATAGGAAGGGTCTCAGGTTTGGTATAAGCATTGAGATATCACATCTCTGCTATCGGAAGGGTCTCAGGATTGGATTGGGAAGGAGTTGGATATCACATCTCATGTTATAGGAAGGGTCTCCGGATTGGAATGTGAAGGATTTGGATATCACATCTCATGCTAAAGGAAGGGTCTCAGGTTTGGAATGGGAAGGAGTTGGATATGACATCTCTTGTTATAGGGAGGGTCTCAGGATTTGAATGGCAAGGAGTTGGATATCACATCTCATGCCATAGGAAGGGTCTCAGGTTTGGTATAAGCATTGAGATATCACATCTCTGCTATCGTAAGGGTCTCAGGATTGGATTGGGAAGGAGTTGGATATCCCTTCTCATGCTATAGGAAGGGTCTCAGGTTGGAATGGGAATGAGTTGGATATCACATCTCATGCTAAAGGAAGGGTCTCAGGTTTGGTAGAAGCATTGAGATATCACATCTCATGCTATCGGAAGTGTCTCAGGATTGGAATGGGGAGGAGCTGGATATTACATCTCATGCTAAAGGAAGGGTCTCAGGTTTGGAATGGGAAGGAGTTGGATATCCGATCTCATGTTATAGGAAGGGTCTCAGGTTTGGTATAAGCATTGAGATATCACATCTCTGCTATAGGAAGTGTCTCAGGATTGGAATGGGAAGGAATTGGATATCCCATCTCATGTTATAGGACGGGTCTCAGGATTGTTATTAGAATCATTGAGATATCATATTGCATGCTGTATGAAGGGTCTAAAGATTGGAATGGGAAAGACTTGGATATCACATCTCATGCTATAGGAAGGGTCTCAGGTTTGGTATAAGCATTGAGATATCAAATCTCATGCTATAGGAAGGGTCTCAGGATTGGAATGGAAGGAGTTGGATATCACATCTCATGTTATAGGAACGATCTCAGGTTTGGTATTAGAAGCATTGAGACATCACATCTCATGCTATAGGAAGGGTCTCAGGATTGGTATAAGCATTGAGATATCACATCATCTGCTATCGGAAGGGTCTCAGGATTGGATTGGGAAGGAGTTGGATATCCCTTCTCATGCTATAGGAAGGGTCTCAGGTTGGAAAGGGAAGGAGTTGGATATCACATCTCATGCTATAGGGAGGGTTTCAGTTTTGATATTAGAAGCATTGAGATATCACATCTCATGCAATCGGAAGTGTCTCAGGATTGGAATGGGAAGGAGCTGGATATTACATCTCATGCTAAAGGAAGGGTCTCAGGTTTGGAACGGGAAGGAGTTGGATATCCGATCTCATGTTATAGGAAGGGTCTCAGGTTTGGTATAAGCATTGAGATATCACATCTCTGCTATCGGAAGTGTCTCAGGATTGGAATGGGAAGGAGTTGGATATCCCATCTCATGTTATAGGACGAGTCTCAGGATTGTTATTAGAATCATTGAGATATCATATTGCATGCTGTAGGAAGGGTCTAAGGATTAGAATGGGAAAGACTTGGATATCACATCTCATGCTATAGGAAGGGTCTCAGGTTTGGTATAAGCATTGAGATATCAAATCTCATGCTATAGGAAGGGTCTCAGGATTGGAATGGGAAGGAGTTGGATATCCCATCTCATGTTATAGGAAGAGTCTCAGGTTTGGTATTAGAAGCATTGAGATATCACATCTCATGCTATAGGAAGTGTCTCAGGATTGGAATGGGAAGGACTTGGATATCACATCTCATGCTATAGGGAGGGTCTCAAGTTTGATATTAGAAGCATTGAGATATCACATCTCATGCTATAGGAAGAGTCTCAGGTTTGGGAAGGGAAGGATTTGGATTTCACATCTCATGTTATAGGACGGTTCTCATGTTTGGTTTTTGAAGCATTGAGATATCACATCTCATGCTATCGGAAGGGTCTCAGGTTTGGTATTAGAAGCATTGAGATATCACATCTCATGCTATAGATTGGTCTCTGGATTGGAATGTGAAGGATTTGGATATCACATCTCATGCTAAAGGAAGGGTCTCAGGTTTGGAATGGGAAGGAGTTGGATATGACATCTCTTGTTATAGGGAGGGTCTCAGGATTTGAATGGCAAGGAGTTGGATATCACATCTCATGCCATAGGAAGGGTCTCAGGTTTGGTATAAGCATTGAGATATCACATCTCTGCTATCAGAAGGGTCTCAGGATTGGATTGGGAAGGAGTTGGATATCACATCTCATGTTATAGGAAGGGTCTCCGGATTGGAATGTGAAGGATTTGGATATCACATCTCATGCTAAAGGAAGGGTCTCAGGTTTGGAATGGGAAGGAGTTGGATATGACATCTCTTGTTATAGGGAGGGTCTCAGGATTTGAATGGCAAGGAGTTGGATATCACATCTCATGCCATAGGAAGGGTCTCAGGTTTGGTATAAGCATTGAGATATCACATCTCTGCTATCGGAAGGGTCTCAGGATTGGATTGGGAAGGAGTTGGATATCCCTTCTCATGCTATAGGAAGGGTCTCAGGTTGGAATGGGAATGAGTTGGATATCACATCTCATGCTAAAGGAAGGGTCTCAGGTTTGGTAGAAGCATTGAGATATCACATCTCATGCTATCGGAAGTGTCTCAGGATTGGAATGGGAAGGAGCTGGATATTACATATCATGCTAAAGGAAGGGTCTCAGGTTTGGAACGGGAAGGAGTTGGATATCCGATCTCATGTTATAGGAAGGGTCTCAGGTTTGGTATAAGCATTGAGATATCACATCCCTGCTATAGGAAGTGTCTCAGGATTGGAATGGGAAGGAATTGGATATCCCATCTCATGTTATAGGACGGGTCTCAGGATTGTTATTAGAATCATTGAGATATCATATTGCATGCTGTATGAAGGGTCTAAAGATTGGAATGGGAAAGACTTGGATATCACATCTCATGCTATAGGAAGGGTCTCAGGTTTGGTATAAGCATTGAGATATCAAATCTCATGCTATAGGAAGGGTCTCAGGATTGGAATGGAAGGAGATGGATATCACATCTCATGTTATAGGAACGATCTCAGGTTTGGTATTAGAAGCATTGAGATATCACATCTCTGCTATCGGAAGGGTCTCAGGATTGGAATGGAAGGAGTTGGATATCACATCTCATGCTATAGGAAGGGTCTCAGGTTTGGTATAAGCATTGAGATATCACATCTCTGCTATCGGAAGGGTCTCAGGATTGGATTGGGAAGGAGTTGGATATCACATCTCATGTTATAGGAAGGGTCTCCGGATTGGAATGTGAAGGATTTGGATATCACATCTCATGCTAAAGGAAGGGTCTCAGGTTTGGAATGGGAAGGAGTTGGATATGACATCTCATGCCATAGGAAGGGTCTCAGATTTGGTATAAGCATTGAGATATCACATCTCTGCTATCGGAAGGGTCTCAGGATTGGATTGGGAAGGAGTTGGATATCCCTTCTCATGCTATAGGAAGGGTCTCAGGTTGGAATGGGAAGGAGTTGGATATCACATCTCATGCTATAGGGAGGGTTTCAGTTTTGATATTAGAAGCATTGAGATATCACATCTCATGCTATCGGAAGTGTCTCAGGATTGGAATGGGAAGGAGCTGGATATTACATCTCATGCTAAAGGAAGGGTCTCAGGTTTGGAACTGGAAGGAGTTGGATATCCGATCTCATGTTATAGGAAGGGTCTCAGGTTTGGTATAAGCATTGAGATATCACATCTCTGCTATCGGAAGTGTCTCAGGATTGGAATGGGAAGGAGTTGGATATCCCATCTCATGTTATAGGACGGGTCTCAGGATTGTTATTAGAATCATTGAGATATCATATTGCATGCTGTAGGAAGGGTCTAAGGATTGGAATGGGAAAGACTTGGATATCACATCTCATGCTATAGGAAGGGTCTCAGGTTTGGTATAAGCATTGAGATATCAAATCTCATGCTATAGGAAGGGTCTCAGGATTGGAATGGAAGGAGTTGGATATCACATCTCATGTTATAGGAAGGATCTCAGGTTTGGTATTAGAAGCATTGAGACATCACATCTCATGCTATAGGAAGGGTCTCAGGATTGGAATGGGAAGGAGTTGGATATCACATCTCATGCTATAGGAAGGGTCTCAGGTTTGGTATAAGCATTGAGATATCACATCTCATGTTATAGGAAGGGTCTCAGGATTGGAATGGGAAGGAGTTGTATATGACATCTCATGCCGTAGGAAGGGTCTCAGGTTTGGTATAAGCATTGAGATATCACATCTCTGCTATCAGAAGAGTCTCAGGATTGGAATGGGAAGGAGTTGGATATCCCATCTCATGTTATAGGAAGAGTCTCAGGTTTGGTATTAGAAGCATTGAGATATCACATCTCATGCTATAGGAAGTGTCTCAGGATTGGAATGGGAAGGACTTGGATATCACATCTCATGCTATAGGGAGGGTCTCAAGTTTGATATTAGAAGCATTGAGATATCACATCTCATGCTATAGGAAGAGTCTCAGGTTTGGGAAGGGAAGGATTTGGATTTCACATCTCATGTTATAGGACGGTTCTCATGTTTGGTTTTTGAAGCATTGAGATATCACATCTCATGCTATCGGAAGGGTCTCAGGTTTGGTATTAGAAGCATTGAGATATCACATCTCATGCTATAGATTGGTCTCTGGATTGGAATGTGAAGGATTTGGATATCACATCTCATGCTAAAGGAAGGGTCTCAGGTTTGGAATGGGAAGGAGTTGGATATGACATCTCTTGTTATAGGGAGGGTCTCAGGATTTGAATGGCAAGGAGTTGGATATCACATCTCATGCCATAGGAAGGGTCTCAGGTTTGGTATAAGCATTGAGATATCACATCTCTGCTATCGGAAGGGTCTCAGGATTGGATTGGGAAGGAGTTGGATATCACATCTCATGTTATAGGAAGGGTCTCCGGATTGGAATGTGAAGGATTTGGATATCACATCTCATGCTAAAGGAAGGGTCTCAGGTTTGGAATGGGAAGGAGTTGGATATGACATCTCTTGTTATAGGGAGGGTCTCAGGATTTGAATGGCAAGGAGTTGGATATCACATCTCATGCCATAGGAAGGGTCTCAGGTTTGGTATAAGCATTGAGATATCACATCTCTGCTATCGTAAGGGTCTCAGGATTGGATTGGGAAGGAGTTGGATATCCCTTCTCATGCTATAGGAAGGGTCTCAGGTTGGAATGGGAATGAGTTGGATATCACATCTCATGCTAAAGGAAGGGTCTCAGGTTTGGTAGAAGCATTGAGATATCACATCTCATGCTATCGGAAGTGTCTCAGGATTGGAATGGGGAGGAGCTGGATATTACATCTCATGCTAAAGGAAGGGTCTCAGGTTTGGAATGGGAAGGAGTTGGATATCCGATCTCATGTTATAGGAAGGGTCTCAGGTTTGGTATAAGCATTGAGATATCACATCTCTGCTATAGGAAGTGTCTCAGGATTGGAATGGGAAGGAATTGGATATCCCATCTCATGTTATAGGACGGGTCTCAGGATTGTTATTAGAATCATTGAGATATCATATTGCATGCTGTATGAAGGGTCTAAAGATTGGAATGGGAAAGACTTGGATATCACATCTCATGCTATAGGAAGGGTCTCAGGTTTGGTATAAGCATTGAGATATCAAATCTCATGCTATAGGAAGGGTCTCAGGATTGGAATGGAAGGAGTTGGATATCACATCTCATGTTATAGGAACGATCTCAGGTTTGGTATTAGAAGCATTGAGACATCACATCTCATGCTATAGGAAGGGTCTCAGGATTGGTATAAGCATTGAGATATCACATCATCTGCTATCGGAAGGGTCTCAGGATTGGATTGGGAAGGAGTTGGATATCCCTTCTCATGCTATAGGAAGGGTCTCAGGTTGGAAAGGGAAGGAGTTGGATATCACATCTCATGCTATAGGGAGGGTTTCAGTTTTGATATTAGAAGCATTGAGATATCACATCTCATGCAATCGGAAGTGTCTCAGGATTGGAATGGGAAGGAGCTGGATATTACATCTCATGCTAAAGGAAGGGTCTCAGGTTTGGAACGGGAAGGAGTTGGATATCCGATCTCATGTTATAGGAAGGGTCTCAGGTTTGGTATAAGCATTGAGATATCACATCTCTGCTATCGGAAGTGTCTCAGGATTGGAATGGGAAGGAGTTGGATATCCCATCTCATGTTATAGGACGAGTCTCAGGATTGTTATTAGAATCATTGAGATATCATATTGCATGCTGTAGGAAGGGTCTAAGGATTAGAATGGGAAAGACTTGGATATCACATCTCATGCTATAGGAAGGGTCTCAGGTTTGGTATAAGCATTGAGATATCAAATCTCATGCTATAGGAAGGGTCTCAGGATTGGAATGGAAGGAGTTGGATATCACATCTCATGTTATAGGAAGGATCTCAGGTTTGGTATTAGAAGCATTGAGACATCACATCTCATGCTATAGGAAGGGTCTCAGGATTGGAATGGGAAGGAGTTGGATATCACATCTCATGCTATAGGAAGGGTCTCAGGTTTGGTATAAGCATTGAGATATCACATCTCATGCTATAGGAAGGGTTTCAGGATTGGAATGGGAAGGAGTTGTATATGACATCTCATGCCGTAGGAAGGGTCTCAGGTTTGGTATAAGCATTGAGATATCACATCTCTGCTATCAGAAGAGTCTCAGGATTGGAATGGGAAGGAGTTGGATATCCCATCTCATGTTATAGGAAGAGTCTCAGGTTTGGTATTAGAAGCATTGAGATATCACATCTCATGCTATAGGAAGTGTCTCAGGATTGGAATAGGAAGGACTTGGATATCACATCTCATGCTATAGGGAGGGTCTCAAGTTTGATATTAGAAGCATTGAGATATCACATCTCATGCTATAGGAAGAGTCTCAGGTTTGGGAAGGGAAGGATTTGGATTTCACATCTCATGTTATAGGACGGTTCTCATGTTTGGTTTTTGAAGCATTGAGATATCACATCTCATGCTATCGGAAGGGTCTCAGGTTTGGTATTAGAAGCATTGAGATATCACATCTCATGCTATAGGATTGGTCTCTGGATTGGAATGTGAAGGATTTGGATATCACATCTCATGCTAAAGGAAGGGTCTCAGGTTTGGAATGGGAAGGAGTTGGATATGACATCTCTTGTTATAGGGAGGGTCTCAGGATTTGAATGGCAAGGAGTTGGATATCACATCTCATGCCATAGGAAGGGTCTCAGGTTTGGTATAAGCATTGAGATATCACATCTCTGCTATCGGAAGGGTCTCAGGATTGGATTGGGAAGGAGTTGGATATCACATCTCATGTTATAGGAAGGGTCTCCGGATTGGAATGTGAAGGATTTGGATATCACATCTCATGCTAAAGGAAGGGTCTCAGGTTTGGAATGGGAAGGAGTTGGATATGACATCTCTTGTTATAGGGAGGGTCTCAGGATTTGAATGGCAAGGAGTTGGATATCACATCTCATGCCATAGGAAGGGTCTCAGGTTTGGTATAAGCATTGAGATATCACATCTCTGCTATCGGAAGGGTCTCAGGATTGGATTGGGAAGGAGTTGGATATCCCTTCTCATGCTATAGGAAGGGTCTCAGGTTGGAATGGGAAGGAGTTGGATATCACATCTCATGCTAAAGGAAGGGTCTCAGGTTTGGTAGAAGCATTGAGATATCACATCTCATGCTATCGGAAGTGTCTCAGGATTGGAATGGGAAGGAGCTGGATATTACATCTCATGCTAAAGGAAGGGTCTCAGGTTTGGAACGGGAAGGAGTTGGATATCCGATCTCATGTTATAGGAAGGGTCTCAGGTTTGGTATAAGCATTGAGATATCACATCTCTGCTATCGGAAGTGTCTCAGGATTGGAATGGGAAGGAATTGGATATCCCATCTCATGTTATAGGACGGGTCTCAGGATTGTTATTAGAATCATTGAGATATCATATTGCATGCTGTATGAAGGGTCTAAGGATTGGAATGGGAAAGACTTGGATATCACATCTCATGCTATAGGAAGGGTCTCAGGTTTGGTATAAGCATTGAGATATCAAATCTCATGCTATAGGAAGGGTCTCAGGATTGGAATGGAAGGAGTTGGATATCACATCTCATGTTATAGGAAGGATCTCAGGTTTGGTATTAGAAGCATTGAGACATCACATCTCATGCTATAGGAAGGGTCTCAGGATTGGAATGGGAAGGAGTTGGATATCACATCTCATGCTATAGGAAGGGTCTCAGGTTTGGTATAAGCATTGAGATATCACATCTCATGCTATAGGAAGGGTCTCAGGATTGGAATGGGAAGGAGTTGTATATGACATCTCATGCCATAGGAAGGGTCTCAGGTTTGGTATAAGCATTGAGATATCACATCTCTGCTATCGGAAGGGTCTCAGGATTGGAATGGGAAGGACTTAAATATCACATCTCATGCTATAGGGACGGTCTCAGTTTTGATATTAGAAGCATTGAGATATCACATCTCATGCTATCGGAAGGGTCTCAGGATTGGAATGGGAGGAGCTGGATATCACATCTCATGCTAAAGGAAGGGTTTCAGGTTTGGTAGAAGCATTGAGATATCACATCTCATGCTATAGGAAGAGTCTCAGGTTTGGGAAGGGAAGGATTTGGATTTCACATCTCATGTTATAGGATGGTTCTCATGTTTGGTTTTTGAAGCATTGAGATATCACATCTCATGCTATCGGAAGGGTCTCAGGTTTGGTATTAGAAGCATTGAGATATCACATCTCATGCTATAGGATTGGTCTCTGGATTGGAATGTGAAGGATTTGGATATCACATCTCATGCTAAAGGAAGCGTCTCAGGTTTGGAATGGGAAGGAGTTGGATATGACATCTCTTGTTATAGGGAGGGTCTCAGGATTTGAATGGCAAGGAGTTGGATATCACATCTCATGCCATAGGAAGGGTCTCAGGTTTGGTATTAGAAGCCTTGAGATATCACATCTCATGGTATAATAAGGGTCTCAGGATTGGAATGGGAAGGAGTTGGATATCACATCTCAAGCTATTTCAGGATTGGAATGGGAAGGAGTTTGATATCACATCTCAAGCTATAGGAAGGGTCTCAGGTTTGGGAAGGGAAGGATTGGGATTTCACATCTCATGTTATAGGATGGTTCTCATGTTTGGTTTTAGAAGCATTGAGATATCACATCTCATGCTATCGGAAGGGTCTCAGGTTTGGAATGGGAAGGAGTTGGATATCACATCTCATGTTATAGGAAGCATCTCAGGTTTGGTATTAGAAGCATTGAGATATCACATCTCATGCTATAGGAAGGGTCTCAGGATTGGAATGTGAAGGATTTGGATATCAAATCTCATGCTAAAGGAAGGGTCTCAGGTTTGGTATAAGCATTGAGATATCACATCTCTGCTATCGGAAGGGTCTCAGGATTGGATTGGGAAGGAGTTGGACATCCCTTTTCATGCTATAGGAAGGGTCTCATGTTGGAATGGGAAGGAGTTGGATATCATATCTCATGTTATAGGAAGGGTCTCAAGATTGAAATGGGAAGGATTTGGATATCACATCTCTTGCTATATGAAGGGTCTCAGGTTTTTTATTAGAAACATTGAGATATCACATCTCATGCTATCGGAAGGGTTTCAGGATTGGAATGGGAAGGATTTGGATATCATATCTCATGTTATAGGACGGGTCCCAGGTTTGGTATTAGAAGCATTGAGATATCACATCTTATGGTATAGGAAGGGTCTCAGGTTTGGAATGGGAAGGAGTTGGATATCACATCTCATCCAATAGGAAGGGTCTCAGGTTTGGAATGGGAAGGAATTGGATATCACATCTCATGTTATAGGAAGGATCTCAGGATTGGAATGGGAAGGAGTTGGATATCCCTTCTCATGCTATAGGAAGGGTCTCAGGTTAGAATGGGAAGGATTTGGATATCACATCTCTTGCTATAGGAAGGGTCTCAGGTTTTTTATTAGAAACATTGAGATATCACATCTCATGCTATAGGAAGGGTTTAAGGATTGGAATGGGAAGGAGTTGGATATCCCTTCTCATGCTATAGGAAGGGTCTCAGGTTGGAATGGGAAGGATTTGGATATCACATCTCTTGCTATAGGAAGGGTCTCAGGTTTTTTATTAGAAACATTGAGATATCACATCTCATGCTATAGGAAGGGTTTAAGGATTGGAATGGGAAGGATTTGGATATCACATCTCATGCTAAAGGAAGGGTCTCAGGTTTGGAAGGGGAAGGATTTGGATATCACATCTCATGTTATTTGACCGGTCTCAGGTTTGGTATTAGAAGCATTGAGATATCAAGTCTCATGGTATAGGACGGGAGTTTGATATCACATCATGCCATGGTATGGGTCTCAGGTTTTGTAGAAGCATTGGGATATCACATCTCATGCTATCGGAAGGGTATCAGGATTGGATTTGGAAGGAGTTGTTGGATATCCCATCTCATGCTATAGGAAAGGTCTCAGGTTGGAATGGGAAAGAGTTGGATATCACATCTCATGTTATAGGAAGGGTCTCAAGATTGGAATGGGAAGGACTTGGATATCACATCTCATGCTGTAGGAAGGCTCTCAGGTTTGGAAAGGGAAGGAGTTGGATATCACATTTCATGTTAGAGTTAGGATCTCAGGTTTGGTATTAGAGGCATTGAGATATCACATCTCATGCTATCAGAAGGGTATCAGGATTGGAATGGGAAGGAGTTGGATATCACATCTCATGCTAAAGGGAGGGTCTCAGGTTTGGATGGGGAAGGATTTGGATATCACATCTCATGTTATAGGAAGGATCTCAGGTTTGGTATTATTAGCATTGAGATATCACATCTCATGCTATCGGAAGGATCTCAGGTTTGGTATTAGAAGCATTGAGATATCACATCTCATGCTATAGGAAGGGTCTCAGGATTGGAATGGGAAGGACTTGGATATCACATCTCATGCTAAAGGAAGGGTCTCAGTTTTAGTAGAAGCATTGCGATATCACATCTCATGCTATAGGAAGGGTCTCAGGATTGGAATCGAAAGGAGTTGGATATCACATCTCATGCTATAGGAAGGGTCTCAGGTTTGGTATAAGCATTGAGATATCACATCTCTGCTATCGGAAGGGTCTCAGGTTTGGTATAAGCATTGAGATATCACATCTCTGCTATCGGAAGGGTCTCAGGATTGGATTGGGAAGGAGTTGGATATCACATCTCATGTTATAGGAAGGGTCTCCGGATTGGAATGTGAAGGATTTGGATATCACATCTCATGCTAAAGGAAGGGTCTCAGGTTTGGAATGGGAAGGAGTTGGATATGACATCTCTTGTTATAGGGAGGGTCTCAGGATTTGAATGGCAAGGTGTTGGATATCACATCTCATGCCATAGGAAGGGTCTCAGGTTTGGTATAAGCATTGAGATATCACATCTCTGCTATCGGAAGGGTCTCAGGTTTGGTATAAGCATTGAGATATCACATCTCTGCTATCGGAAGGGTCTCAGGATTGGATTGGGAAGGAGTTGGATATCACATCTCATGTTATAGGAAGGGTCTCCGGATTGGAATGTGAAGGATTTGGATGTCACATCTCATGCTAAAGGAAGGGTCTCAGGTTTGGAATGGGAAGGAGTTGGATATCACATCTCATGTTATAGGAAGGGTCTCCGGATTGGAATGTGAAGGATTTGGATATCACATCTCATGCTAAAGGAAGGGTCTCAGGTTTGGAATGGGAAGGAGTTGGATATGACATCTCTTGTTATAGGGAGGGTCTCAGGATTTTAATGGCAAGGAGTTGGATATCACATCTCATGCCATAGGAAGGGTCTCAGGTTTGGTATAAGCATTGAGATATCACATCTCTGCTATCGGAAGGGTCTCAGGATTGGATTGGGAAGGAGTTGGATATCCCTTCTCATGCTATAGGAAGGGTCTCAGGTTGGAATGGGAAGGAGTTGGATATCACATCTCATGCTAAAGGAAGGGTCTCAGGTTTGGTAGAAGCATTGAGATATCACATCTCATGCTATAGGAAGGGTCTCAGGATTGGAATGGGAAGGACTTAGATATCACATATCATGCTATAGGGAGGGTTTCAGTTTTGATATTAGAAGCATTGAGATATCACATCTCATGCTATCGGAAGTGTCTCAGGATTGGAATGGGAAGGAGCTGGATATTACATCTCATGCTAAAGGAAGGGTCTCAGGTTTGGAACGGGAAGGAGTTGGATATCCGATCTCATGTTATAGGAAGGGTCTCAGGTTTGGTATAAGCATTGAGATATCACATCTCTGCTATCGGAAGTGTCTCAGGATTGGAATGGGAAGGAATTGGATATCCCATCTCATGTTATAGGACGGGTCTCAGGATT
This sequence comes from Ambystoma mexicanum, assembly GCF_040938575.1. NCBI lineage: Eukaryota > Metazoa > Chordata > Amphibia > Caudata > Ambystomatidae > Ambystoma > Ambystoma mexicanum. Next base: position 3,239,837 of record NW_027182424.1, read on the forward strand.
GTTATTAGAATCATTGAGATATCATATTGCATGCTGTAGGAAGGGTCTAAGGATTGGAATGGGAAAGACTTGGATATCACATCTCATGCTATAGGAAGGGTCTCAGGTTTGGTATAAGCATTGAGATATCAAATCTCATGCTATAGGAAGGGTCTCAGGATTGGAATGGAAGGAGTTGGATATCACATCTCATGTTATAGGAAGGATCTCAGGTTTGGTATTAGAAGCATTGCGACATCAAATCTCATGCTATAGGAAGGGTCTCAGGATTGGAATGGGAAGGAGTTGGATATCACATCTCATGCTATATGAAGGGTCTCAGGTTTGGTATAAGCATTGAGATATCACATCTCATGCTATAGGAAGGGTCTCAGGATTGGAATGGGAAGGAGTTGTATATGACATCTCATGCCGTAGGAAGGGTCTCAGGTTTGGTATAAGCATTGAGATATCACATCTCTGCTATCAGAAGAGTCTCAGGATTGGAATGGGAAGGAGTTGGATATCCCATCTCATGTTATAGGAAGAGTCTCAGGTTTGGTATTAGAAGCATTGAGATATCACATCTCATGCTATAGGAAGTGTCTCAGGATTGGAATGGGAAGGACTTGGATATCACATCTCATGCTATACGGAGGGTCTCAAGTTTGATATTAGAAGCATTGAGATATCACATCTCATGCTATAGGAAGAGTCTCAGGTTTGGGAAGGGAAGGATTTGGATTTCACATCTCATGTTATAGGATGGTTCTCATGTTTGGTTTTTGAAGCATTGAGATATCACATCTCATGCTATCGGAAGGGTCTCAGGTTTGGTATTAGAAGCATTGAGATATCACATCTCATGCTATAGGATTGGTCTCCGGATTGGAATGTGAAGGATTTGGATATCACATCTCATGCTAAAGGAAGGGTCTCAGGTTTGGAATGGGAAGGAGTTGGATATGACATCTCTTGTTATAGGGAGGGTCTCAGGATTTGAATGGCAAGGAGTTGGATATCACATCTCATGCCATAGGAAGGGTCTCAGGTTTGGTATAAGCATTGAGATATCACATCTCTGCTATCGGAAGGGTCTCAGGATTGGAATGGGAAGGACTTAGATATCACATCTCATGCTATAGGGAGGGTCTCAGTTTTGATATTAGAAGAATTGAGATATCACATCTCATGCTATCGGAAGGGTCTCAGGATTGGAATGGGAGGAGCTGGATATCACATCTCATGCTAAAGGAAGGGTCTCAGGTTTGGAAGGGGAAGGATTTGGATATCACATCTCATGTTATAGGATGGGTTTCAGGTTTGGTATTAGAAGCATTGTGATATCACATCTCATGCTATAGGAAGTGTCTCAGGATTGGAATGGGAAGGAGTTGGATATCACATCTCATGCTATCGGAAGGGTCTCAGGTTTGGTATTAGAAGCATTGAGATATCACATCTCATGCTATAGGATTGGTCTCTGGATTGGAATGTGAAGGATTTGGATATCACATCTCATGCTAAAGGAAGGGTCTCAGGTTTGGAATGGGAAGGAGTTGGATATCCCTTCTCATGCTATAGGAAGGGTCTCAGGTTGGAATGGGAAGGAGTTGGATATCACATCTCATGCTAAAGGAAGGGTCTCAGGTTTGGTAGAAGCATTGAGATATCACATCTCATGCTATCGGAAGTGTCTCAGGATTGGAATGGGAAGGAGCTGGATATTACATCTCATGCTAAAGGAAGGGTCTCAGGTTTGGAACAGGAAGGAGTTGGATATCCGATCTCATGTTATAGGAAGGGTCTCAGGTTTGGTATAAGCATTGAGATATCACATCTCTGCTATCGGAAGTGTCTCAGGATTGGAATGGGAAGGAATTGGATATCCCATCTCATGTTATAGGACGGGTCTCAGGATTGTTATTAGAATCATTGAGATATCATATTGCATGCTGTATGAAGGGTCTAAGGATTGGAATGGGAAAGACTTGGATATCACATCTCATGCTATAGGAAGGGTCTCAGGTTTGGTATAAGCATTGAGATATCAAATCTCATGCTATAGGAAGGGTCTCAGGATTGGAATGGAAGGAGTTGGATATCACATCTCATGTTATAGGAAGGATCTCAGGTTTGGTATTAGAAGCATTGAGACATCACATCTCATGCTATAGGAAGGGTCTCAGGATTGGAATGGGAAGGAGTTGGATATCACATCTCATGCTATAGGAAGGGTCTCAGGTTTGGTATAAGCATTGAGATATCACATCTCATGCTATAGGAAGGGTCTCAGGATTGGAATGGGAAGGAGTTGTATATGACATCTCATGCCATAGGAAGGGTCTCAGGTTTGGTATAAGCATTGAGATATCACATCTCTGCTATCGGAAGGGTCTCAGGATTGGAATGGGAAGGACTTAAATATCACATCTCATGCTATAGGGAGGGTCTCAGTTTTGATATTAGAAGCATTGAGATATCACATCTCATGCTATCGGAAGGGTCTCAGGATTGGAATGGGAGGAGCTGGATATCACATCTCATGCTAAAGGAAGGGTTTCAGGTTTGTAGAAGCATTGAGATATCACATCTCATGCTATAGGATTGGTCTCTGGATTGGAATGTGAAGGATTTGGATATCACATCTCATGTTATAGGATGGTTCTCATGTTTGGTTTTTGAAGCATTGAGATATCACATCTCATGCTATCGGAAGGGTCTCAGGTTTGGGAAGGGAAGGATTTGGATTTCACATCTCATGTTATAGGATGGTTCTCATGTTTGGTTTTTGAAGCATTGAGATATCACATCTCATGCTATCGGAAGGGTCTCAGGTTTGGTATTAGAAGCATTGAGATATCACATCTCATGCTATAGGATTGGTCTCTGGATTGGAATGTGAAGGATTTGGATATCACATCTCATGCTAGAGGAAGCGTCTCATGTTTGGAATGGGAAGGAGTTGGATATGACATCTCTTGTTATAGGGAGGGTCTCAGGATTTGAATGGCAAGGAGTTGGATATCACATCTCATGCCATAGGAAGGGTCTCAGGTTTGGTATTAGAAGCCTTGAGATATCACATCTCATGGTATAATAAGGGTCTCAGGATTGGAATGGGAAGGAGTTGGATATCACATCTCAAGCTATTTCAGGATTGGAATGGGAAGGAGTTTGATATCACATCTCAAGCTATAGGAAGGGTCTCAGGTTTGGGAAGGGAAGGATTGGGATTTCACATCTCATGTTATAGGATGGTTCTCATGTTTGGTTTTAGAAGCATTGAGATATCACATCTCATGCTATCGGAAGGGTCTCAGGTTTGGAATGGGAAGGAGTTGGATATCACATCTCATGTTATAGGAAGCATCTCAGGTTTGGTATTAGAAGCATTGAGATATCACATCTCATGCTATAGGAAGGGTCTCAGGATTGGAATGTGAAGGATTTGGATATCAAATCTCATGCTAAAGGAAGGGTCTCAGGTTTGGTATAAGCATTGAGATATCACATCTCTGCTATCGGAAGGGTCTCAGGATTGGATTGGGAAGGAGTTGGACATCCCTTTTCATGCTATAGGAAGGGTCTCATGTTGGAATGGGAAGGAGTTGGATATCATATCTCATGTTATAGGAAGGGTCTCAAGATTGAAATGGGAAGGATTTGGATATCACATCTCTTGCTATATGAAGGGTCTCAGGTTTTTTATTAGAAGCATTGAGATATCACATCTTATGGTATAGGAAGGGTCTCAGGTTTGGAATGGGAAGGAGTTGGATATCACATCTCATCCAATAGGAAGGGTCTCAGGTTTGGAATGGGAAGGAATTGGATATCACATCTCATGTTATAGGAAGGATCTCAGGATTGGAATGGGAAGGAGTTGGATATCCCTTCTCATGCTATAGGAAGGGTCTCAGGTTAGAATGGGAAGGATTTGGATATCACATCTCTTGCTATAGGAAGGGTCTCAGGTTTTTTATTAGAAACATTGAGATATCACATCTCATGCTATAGGAAGGGTTTAAGGATTGGAATGGGAAGGAGTTGGATATCCCTTCTCATGCTATAGGAAGGGTCTCAGATTGGAATGGGAAGGATTTGGATATCACATCTCTTGCTATAGGAAGGGTCTCAGGTTTTTTATTAGAAACATTGAGATATCACATCTCATGCTATAGGAAGGGTTTAAGGATTGGAATGGGAAGGATTTGGATATCATATCTCATGCTAAAGGAAGGGTCTCAGGTTTGGAAGGGGAAGGATTTGGATATCACATCTCATGTTATTTGACCGGTCTCAGGTTTGGTATTAGAAGCATTGAGATATCAAGTCTCATGGTATAGGACGGGAGTTTGATATCACATCATGCCATGGTATGGGTCTCAGGTTTTGTAGAAGCATTGGGATATCACATCTCATGCTATCGGAAGGGTATCAGGATTGGATTTGGAAGGAGTTGTTGGATATCCCATCTCATGCTATAGGAAAGGTCTCAGGTTGGAATGGGAAAGAGTTGGATATCACATCTCATGTTATAGGAAGGGTCTCAAGATTGGAATGGGAAGGACTTGGATATCACATCTCATGCTGTAGGAAGGCTCTCAGGTTTGGAAAGGGAAGGAGTTGGATATCACATTTCATGTTAGAGTTAGGATCTCAGGTTTGGTATTAGAGGCATTGAGATATCACATCTCATGCTATCAGAAGGGTATCAGGATTGGAATGGGAAGGAGTTGGATATCACATCTCATGCTAAAGGGAGGGTCTCAGATTTGGATGGGGAAGGATTTGGATATCACAACTCATGTTATAGGAAGGATCCCAGGTTTGGTATTAGAAGCATTGAGATATCACATCTCATGCTATCGGAAGGATCTCAGGTTTGGTATTAGAAGCATTGAGATATCACATCTCATGCTATAGGAAGGGTCTCAGGATTGGAATGGGAAGGACTTGGATATCACATCTCATGCTAAAGGAAGGGTCTCAGTTTTAGTAGAAGCATTGCGATATCACATCTCATGCTATAGGAAGGGTCTCAGGATTGGAATCGAAAGGAGTTGGATATCACATCTCATGCTATAGGAACGGTCTCAGGTTTGGTATAAGCATTGAGATATCACATCTCTGCTATCGGAAGGGTCTCAGGATTGGATTGGGAAGGAGTTGGATATCACATCTCATGTTATAGGAAGGGTCTCCGGATTGGAATGTGAAGGATTTGGATATCACATCTCATGCTAAAGGAAGGGTCTCAGGTTTGGAATGGGAAGGAGTTGGATATGACATCTCTTGTTATAGGGAGGGTCTCAGGATTTGAATGGCAAGGTGTTGGATATCACATCTCATGCCATAGGAAGGGTCTCAGGTTTGGTATAAGCATTGAGATATCACATCTCTGCTATCGGAAGGGTCTCAGGTTTGGTATAAGCATTGAGATATCACATCTCTGCTATCGGAAGGGTCTCAGGATTGGATTGGGAAGGAGTTGGATATCACATCTCATGTTATAGGAAGGGTCTCCGGATTGGAATGTGAAGGATTTGGATATCACATCTCATGCTAAAGGAAGGGTCTCAGGTTTGGAATGGGAAGGAGTTGGATATCACATCTCATGTTATAGGAAAGGTCTCCGGATTGGAATGTGAAGGATTTGGATATCACATCTCATGCTAAAGGAAGGGTCTCAGGTTTGGAATGGGAAGGAGTTGGATATGACATCTCTTGTTATAGGGAGGGTCTCAGGATTTTAATGGCAAGGAGTTGGATATCACATCTCATGCCATAGGAAGGGTCTCAGGTTTGGTATAAGCATTGAGATATCACATCTCTGCTATCGGAAGGGTCTCAGGATTGGATTGGGAAGGAGTTGGATATCCCTTCTCATGCTATAGGAAGGGTCTCAGGTTGGAATGGGAAGGAGTTGGATATCACATCTCATGCTAAAGGAAGGGTCTCAGGTTTGGTAGAAGCATTGAGATATCACATCTCATGCTATAGGAAGGGTCTCAGGATTGGAATGGGAAGGACTTAGATATCACATATCATGCTATAGGGAGGGTTTCAGTTTTGATATTAGAAGCATTGAGATATCACATCTCATGCTATCAGAAGTGTCTCAGGATTGGAATGGGAAGGAGCTGGATATTACATCTCATGCTAAAGGAAGGGTCTCAGGTTTGGAACGGGAAGGAGTTGGATATCCGATCTCATGTTATAGGAAGGGTCTCAGGTTTGGTATAAGCATTGAGATATCACATCTCTGCTATCGGAAGTGTCTCAGGATTGGAATGGGAAGGAATTAGATATCCAATCTCATGTTATAGGACGGGTCTCAGGATTGTTATTAGAATCATTGAGATATCATATTGCATGCTGTAGGAAGGGTCTAAGGATTGGAATGGGAAAGACTTGGATATCACATCTCATGCTATAGGAAGGGTCTCAGGTTTGGTATAAGCATTGAGATATCAAATCTCATGCTATAGGAAGGGTCTCAGGATTGGAATGGAAGGAGTTGGATATCACATCTCATGTTATAGGAAGGATCTCAGGTTTGGTATTAGAAGCATTGAGACATCAAATCTCATGCTATAGGAAGGGTCTCAGGATTGGAATGGGAAGGAGTTGGATATCACATCTCATGCTATAGGAAGGGTCTCAGGTTTGGTATAAGCATTGAGATATCACATCTCATGCTATAGGAAGGGTCTCAGGATTGGAATGGGAAGGAGTTGTATATGACATCTCATGCCGTAGGAAGGGTCTCAGGTTTGGTATAAGCATTGAGATATCACATCTCTGCTATCAGAAGAGTCTCAGGATTGGAATGGGAAGGAGTTGGATATCCCATCTCATATTATAGGAAGAGTCTCAGGTTTGGTATTAGAAGCATTGAGGTATCACATCTCATGCTATAGGAAGTGTCTCAGGATTGGAATGGGAAGGACTTGGATATCACATCTCATGCTATAGGGAGGGTCTCAAGTTTGATATTAGAAGCATTGAGATATCACATCTCATGCTATAGGAAGAGTCTCAGGTTTGGGAAGGGAAGGATTTGGATTTCACATCTCATGTTATAGGATGGTTCTCATGTTTGGTTTTTGAAGCATTGAGATATCACATCTCATGCTATCGGAAGGGTCTCAGGTTTGGTATTAGAAGCATTGAGATATCACATCTCATGCTATAGGATTGGTCTCCGGATTGGAATGTGAAGGATTTGGATATCACATCTCATGCTAAAGGAAGGGTCTCAGGTTTGGAATGGGAAGGAGTTGGATATGACATCTCTTGTTATAGGGAGGGTCTCAGGATTTGAATGGCAAGGAGTTGGATATCACATCTCATGCCATAGGAAGGGTCTCAGGTTTGGTATAAGCATTGAGATATCACATCTCTGCTATCGGAAGGGTCTCAGGATTGGAATGGGAAGGACTTAGATATCACATCTCATGCTATAGGGAGGGTCTCAGTTTTGATATTAGAAGAATTGAGATATCACATCTCATGCTATCGGAAGGGTCTCAGGATTGGAATGGGAGGAGCTGGATATCACATCTCATGCTAAAGGAAGGGTCTCAGGTTTGGAAGGGGAAGGATTTGGATATCACATCTCATGTTATAGGATGGGTTTCAGGTTTGGTATTAGAAGCATTGTGATATCACATCTCATGCTATAGGAAGTGTCTCAGGATTGGAATGGGAAGGAGTTGGATATCACATCTCATGCTATCGGAAGGGTCTCAGGTTTGGTATTAGAAGCATTGAGATATCACATCTCATGCTATAGGATTGGTCTCTGGTTTGGAATGTGAAGGATTTGGATATCACATCTCATGCTAAAGGAAGGGTCTCAGGTTTGGAATGGGAAGGAGTTGGATATGACATCTCATGTTATAGGGAGGGTCTCAGGATTTGAATGGCAAGGAGTTGGATATCACATCTCATGCCATAGGAAGGGTCTCAGGTTTGGTATAAGCATTGAGATATCACATCTCTGCTATCGGAAGGGTCTCAGGATTGGATTGGGAAGGAGTTGGATATCACATCTCATGTTATAGGAAGGGTCTCCGGATTGGAATGTGAAGGATTTGGATATCACATCTCATGCTAAAGGAAGGGTCTCAGGTTTGGAATGGGAAGGAGTTGGATATGACATCTCTTGTTATAGGGAGGGTCTCAGGATTTGAATGGCAAGGAGTTGGATATCACATCTCATGCCATAGGAAGGGTCTCAGGTTTGGTATTAGATGCCTTGAGATATCACATCTCATGGTATAATAAGGGTCTCAGGATTGGAATGGGAAGGAGTTGGATATCACATCTCAAGCTATTTCAGGATTGGAATGGGAAGGAGTTTGATATCACATCTCAAGCTATAGGAAGGGTCTCAGGTTTGGGATAAGCATTGAGATATCACATCTCATGCTATAGGAAGGGTCTCAGGATTGGAATGGGAAGGAGTTGGATATCCCATCTCATGTTATAGGAAGAGTCTCAGGTTTGGTATTAGAAGCATTGAGATATCACATCTCATGCTATAGGAAGTGTCTCAGGATTGGAATGGGAAGGACTTGGATATCACATCTCATGCTATAGGGAGGGTCTCAAGTTTGATATTAGAAGCATTGAGATATCACATCTCATGCTATAGGAAGAGTCTCAGGTTTGGGAAGGGAAGGATTTGGATTTCACATCTCATGTTATAGGATGGTTCTCATGTTTGGTTTTTGAAGCATTGAGATATTACATCTCATGCTATCGGAAGGGTCTCAGGTTTGGTATTAGAAGCATTGAGATATCACATCTCATGCTATAGGATTGGTCTCCGGATTGGAATGTGAAGGATTTGGATATCACATCTCATGCTAAAGGAATGGTCTCAGGTTTGGAATGGGAAGGAGTTGGATATGACATCTCTTGTTATAGGGAGGGTCTCAGGATTTGAATGGCAAGGAGTTGGATATCACATCTCATGCCATAGGAAGGGTCTCAGGTTTGGTATAAGCATTGAGATATCACATCTCTGCTATCGGAAGGGTCTCAGGATTGGAATGGGAAGGACTTAAATATCACATCTCATGCTATAGGGAGGGTCTCAGTTTTGATATTAGAAGCATTGAGATATCACATCTCATGCTATCGGAAGGGTCTCAGGATTGGAATGGGAGGAGCTGGATATCACATCTCATGCTAAAGGAAGGGTTTCAGGTTTGGTAGAAGCATTGAGATATCACATCTCATGCTATAGGAAGAGTCTCAGGTTTGGGAAGGGAAGGATTTGGATTTTACATCTCATGTTATAGGATGGTTCTCATGTTTGGTTTTTGAAGCATTGAGATATCACATCTCATGCTATCGGAAGGGTCTCAGGTTTGGTATTAGAAGCATTGAGATATCACATCTCATGCTATAGGATTGGTCTCTGGATTGGAATGTGAAGGATTTGGATATCACATCTCATGCTAAAGGAAGCGTCTCAGGTTTGGAATGGGAAGGAGTTGGATATGACATCTCTTGTTATAGGGAGGGTCTCAGGATTTGAATGGCAAGGAGTTGGATATCACATCTCATGCCATAGGAAGGGTCTCAGGTTTGGTATTAGAAGCCTTGAGATATCACATCTCATGGTATAATAAGGGTCTCAGGATTGGAATGGGAAGGAGTTGGATATCACATCTCAAGCTATTTCAGGATTGGAATGGGAAGGAGTTTGATATCACATCTCAAGCTATAGGAAGGGTCTCAGGTTTGGGAAGGGAAGGATTGGGATTTCACATCTCATGTTATAGGATGGTTCTCATGTTTGGTTTTAGAAGCATTGAGATATCACATCTCATGCTATCGGAAGGGTCTCAGGTTTGGAATGGGAAGGAGTTGGATATCACATCTCATGTTATAGGAAGCATCTCAGGTTTGGTATTAGAAGCATTGAGATATCACATCTCATGCTATAGGAAGGGTCTCAGGATTGGAATGTGAAGGATTTGGATATCAAATCTCATGCTAAAGGAAGGGTCTCAGGTTTGGTATAAGCATTGAGATATCACATCTCTGCTATCGGAAGGGTCTCAGGATTGGATTGGGAAGGAGTTGGACATCCCTTCTCATGCTATAGGAAGGGTCTCATGTTGGAATGGGAAGGAGTTGGATATCATATCTCATGTTATAGGAAGGGTCTCAAGATTGAAATGGGAAGGATTTGGATATCACATCTCTTGCTATATGAAGGGTCTCAGGTTTTTTATTAGAAACATTGAGATATCACATCTCATGCTATCGGAAGGGTTTCAGGATTGGAATGGGAAGGATTTGGATATCATATCTCATGTTATAGGACGGGTCCCAGGTTTGGTATTAGAAGCATTGAGATATCACATCTTATGGTATAGGAAGGGTCTCAGGTTTGGAATGGGAAGGAGTTGGATATCACATCTCATCCAATAGGAAGGGTCTCAGGTTTGGAATGGGAAGGAATTGGATATCACATCTCATGTTATAGGAAGGATCTCAGGATTGGAATGGGAAGGAGTTGGATATCCCTTCTCATGCTATAGGAAGGGTCTCAGGTTGGAATGGGAAGGATTTGGATATCACATCTCTTGCTATAGGAAGGGTCTCAGGTTTTTTATTAGAAACATTGAGATATCACATCTCATGCTATAGGAAGGGTTTAAGGATTGGAATGGGAAGGAGTTGGATATCCCTTCTCATGCTATAGGAAGGGTCTCAGGTTGGAATGGGAAGGATTTGGATATCACATCTCTTGCTATAGGAAGGGTCTCAGGTTTTTTATTAGAAACATTGAGATATCACATCTCATGCTATAGGAAGGGTTTAAGGATTGGAATGGGAAGGATTTGGATATCACATCTCATGCTAAAGGAAGGGTCTCAGGTTTGGAAGGGGAAGGATTTGGATATCACATCTCATGTTATTTGACCGGTCTCAGGTTTGGTATTAGAAGCATTGAGATATCAAGTCTCATGGTATAGGACGGGAGTTTGATATCACATCATGCCATGGTATGGGTCTCAGGTTTTGTAGAAGCATTGGGATATCACATCTCATGCTATCGGAAGGGTATCAGGATTGGATTTGGAAGGAGTTGTTGGATATCCCATCTCATGCTATAGGAAAGGTCTCAGGTTGGAATGGGAAAGAGTTGGATATCACATCTCATGTTATAGGAAGGGTCTCAAGATTGGAATGGGAAGGACTTGGATATCACATCTCATGCTGTAGGAAGGCTCTCAGGTTTGGAAAGGGAAGGAGTTGGATATCACATTTCATGTTAGAGTTAGGATCTCAGGTTTGGTATTAAAGGCATTGAGATATCACATCTCATGCTATCAGAAGGGTATCAGGATTGGAATGGGAAGGAGTTGGACATCACATCTCATGCTAAAGGGAGGGTCTCAGGTTTGGATGGGGAAGGATTTGGATATCACATCTCATGTTATAGGAAGGATCTCAGGTTTGGTATTAGAAGCATTGAGATATCACATCTCATGCTATCGGAAGGATCTCAGGTTTGGTATTAGAAGCATTGAGATATCACATCTCATGCTATAGGAAGGGTCTCAGGATTGGAATGGGAAGGACTTGGATATCACATCTCATGCTAAAGGAAGGGTCTCAGTTTTGGTATAAGCATTGAGATATCACATCTCTGCTATCGGAAGGGTCTCAGGATTGGATTGGGAAGGAGTTGGATATCACATCTCATGTTATAGGAAGGGTCTCCGGATTGGAATGTGAAGGATTTGGATATCACATCTCATGCTAAAGGAAGGGTCTCAGGTTTGGAATGGGAAGGAGTTGGATATGACATCTCTTGTTATAGGGAGGGTCTCAGGATTTGAATGGCAAGGTGTTGGATATCACATCTCATGCCATAGGAAGGGTCTCAGGTTTGGTATAAGCATTGAGATATCACATCTCTGCTATCGGAAGGGTCTCAGGTTTGGTATAAGCATTGAGATATCACATCTCTGCTATCGGAAGGGTCTCAGGATTGGATTGGGAAGGAGTTGGATATCACATCTCATGTTATAGGAAGGGTCTCCAGATTGGAATGTGAAGGATTTGGATATCACATCTCATGCTAAAGGAAGGGTCTCAGGTTTGGAATGGGAAGGAGTTGGATATGACATCTCTTGTTATAGGGAGGGTCTCAGGATTTGAATGGCAAGGTGTTGGATATCACATCTCATGCCATAGGAAGGGTCTCAGGTTTGGTATAAGCATTGAGATATCACATCTCTGCTATCGGAAGGGTCTCAGGATTGGATTGGGAAGGAGTTGGATATCCCTGGGTTCCTGGGAGCCTAAAGTCGCAGAGGCTTATGCTAGGATTCCGGATAATACCAAGCACTACTTTAAAGACAGTGTGCTGATCAATGGAGTAGATACTCCAGCTCTTAGGGATAGTGGGTGCAGTCGCACTGTAGTGGATTCTACCTTGGTAGACTCAGAGGAAGTTGCCAGAGCTACTCTGATGCCCACTAAGTTGGCTGACGGCCCCCTCCGTATGTTTCCAGTAATACCTGTAAATCTTACTTTAAATGGTACAGCAGTCAGGATTCCAGTGAGCATTCAGAGAAACATCCCGGGAAAGGTCTTGTTAGGTAATGATCTCAGAGCTTTAGGGCTCGTAGGAGACACTGCCGAAAGACCCTACACACGGTCTCAAGCACGGGCAGCATTGGCCAAGTCCAATACGCCGCCCCAGCCGAAGGGGAAACCCAAGGCGAAAGGAGTCAACAAGTCACGATGGGGGAAAGAGAATATTCCCCCGAGCTCGCCTACCACTGCGGTGGAGGAACCCCACCACCTTCCGCACTGTCCTCAGAAGTTATAGCGTCAAGCTGCGCTTCCTGCCACGCCACGATTCTTTGGATCATTTCCAATTTCGTGCCTTGAGAGGAAACACCTCTCTCCGCACACATCTTCTTCAATGTTTCTGATTTGTAAGCATTTAAAGTTAACAAGGTATTTGTTTCCATACTGTTAGATAGGACTATGGCTTTTTTAAAGTTATACTACAACAATTCACTACGTGTCCTGGTTGGAATAACCTGAAATGCCTTAGTTCGTGCGCAACACTGGATACCTTCAGTCGTATCCCACCGCTGTACACCAATTTGTTAAGACAGATTTCTGAACTCTGTCCTGGTGGCGCAGAAGTTCAGAAGGCCAACCTAATTACTTGGAACAGGGTAACCTCTGGACGAGCCAGACCAATCAAGGTAGCGATTGCGGCGGTCAAGACTAGGTCTCAAGAGGGGTGAGGGTGACTGAAAGCCCGCAATGAGCACACAAAACCAGAACACTTACAAACTACTCCAAACAGGTGTTATATAAAAATATATACACGTTTATTTTAAGGCCTTTAAAACAATGACCGTAGCGAGAAAATCACAATATCACAATATTAAACCAACACATACCATATCAAGACAATATATATACAAATACGACAGTCGCAAGCGTTATACGCACGAAATGTGTAGTCCACCTGAAAGGGAAGGAAAACTGGCAGTGCGATAATGCTTTAGACTCAGTTCGCCTTCAGCGGCACCTAACTAGATGGAAGTCCGAGCCCTGCGAAGAGTGGAGCCTTGTGCTCAAAGTACCTGCACGCGCTGGTGCCAACGGGCAAAAGGGGAAGCTCTTCGAAGGAAGTCAGGCAGTTCAGATTAGTGCACTAAAGAAGAAGAACAGGTTCCGCGACTCAAGCGCAGCCTCCACAGTGGGCAGAAGCAGAGCGCGAGTACGGACAAAAGGGTGCTGTTTTACACAGCGGGGAAAAGCAATGGGCTACTGCAGGAGGGCGACCAGATCCTAGCTATGCTACTCACCGGTCCCCGATGCAAGCAGACCCAGGCTTCTCCACGTCAGTTTCAGCAGCTGGCAGGTTCAGAAGAGTCGGGAATGCCTCGTCGTCGTGTAGAGCAAAAAGACGTCCCAATTGAAGAAACCTGCACAGTTTGTTGCCGCAGCAGGACAACGGAGCGGCCGTGTGTATCTGAGCCAAATGTACACTCCTCCCTTCCGACCTGGGAACGCCAAGTGTACGAAGCGTGGGAGAGTGACAAGGACTCGAGATACTACACAACCTGGCGGCGGTTACAGAGCAGGACTCCCGTGTAAGCTGGTCAGTCAACTGGATGGCCCAGAGACGCTTCCGAAGGCTTACTGGCAGGAGATGATGAAGTTGCCGAGAATAGTTGTTCCTGCTATTCCAAAGGTCGAAGCACCAGTACAGGCCTTCTGGTTCGATCAAAAGAGGAAAGGGTTTCACAGGACGACAGCAGTGCAAAGGAGGAGTCCTTCAGCGGGTCACCAGCGATTCCTCGGTCCAGCCTCTTGGTTGCAGGATACTTGGCTCCTGTATTCCTTCGTTCGTGAGAACTCAGGAGATCGACATGGTAGTGGTGTTTCCAGCCCCCTCTTATCCACGGTTCCCTTCGCGCCAAAACGGAGGGGACCCAATGGGAGATCCGCACATCAAACACGCACACCATTCGTGGACCAATCACGGACCACGGTGGTCCCAGGCATTCACACCACCCTAGACTCTCTGGCACCCAGGATGTGTATTGGGACCAGACATCCCAGCCCACACCCTGGAGGCACACATACGACATGTAGAAGCCCGCGAAAGCATCCGTCTTTCGCGGGAAAGTACATGCCCAAATAAGGAAGGCCCCGGGTCGGCTCGACCTGGGGAAGGTGAAGGGAGCAAGACGGTCAGTGGACAAGACAAAGGAGCCTCGTGGTCTGGCCATTTTGGGAGCCAGGCCACCATTTTGGGTTCAGCGCGAAAAACGCACTTAGAACGCCAAAAGGAGCTCAAAATACACAAAACGATCGCTGCCACCATTCCAGTCCCTGAATGACTTGCACCGATCAAATACCATCCTAAATGAGTATCTAGGGCCTGTAGAAGGCTAGAGACCCAAGAGAGCTGTAACTTAGCTTACAGTGCCCTCTTGTGTCATGTTGCACTAAAGCCGCAACATGGTAAAAGAAACTACGGGAAACAGCGTTCCCCGGTACTGACTGTCTTAAGGGCATGTCAGTTTCCCCGTAAGAAAGGAGCGAAAGCAAAGAGGAGTGCGGCAGAAGGCTGCACTTCTCTGGCAAAGTCAAGAACAAGGTGAAAAACAACAGCAAAACGTTTAGGGGTTGCCACATGGAAGGAAAATGACCTACAATTACGAAATCTTTCCTAACACATTCCAATCCTGAGACCCTTCTGATAGCATGAGATGTGATATCACAATGCTTCTACAAAACCTGAGACCCATACATGGCATGAGATGTGATATCAAACTCCTTCCCATTCCAACCTGAGACCCTTCCTATAGCATGACATGGGATATCCAACTCCTTCCAAATCCAATCCTGATACCCTTCCGATAGCATGAGATGTGATATCACAATGCTTCTACAAAACCTGAGACCCATACATGGCATGAGATGTGATATCAAACTCCTTCCCATTCCAATCCTGAGACACTTCCTATAGCATCAGATGTGATATCTCAATGCTTCTAATACCAAACCTGAGACTCTTCCTATAACATGAGATGGGATATCCAACTCCTTCCCATTCCAATCCTGAGACCCTTCCGATAGCAGAGATGTGACATCTCAATGCTTATACCAAACCTGAGACCCTTCATATGGCATGAGATGTCATATACAACTCCTTCCCATTCCAATCCTGAGACCCTTCCTATAGCATGAGATGTGATATCTCAATGCTTCTAATACCAAACCTGAGATCCTTCCTATAACATGAGATGTGATATCCAACTCCTTCCCTTTCCAAACCTGAGAGCCTACCTATAGCATGAGATGTGATATTCAAGTCCTTCCCATTCCAATCCTTAGACCCTTCCTACAGCATGCAATATGATATCTCAATGATTCTAATAACAAACCTGAGACCCGTCCTATAAAATGAGATGGGTATCCAACTCCTTCCCATTCCAATCCTGAGACACTTTCGATAGCAGAGATGTGATACCTCAATGCTTATACCAAACCTGAGAACCTTCCTATAGCATGAGATGTAATATCCAACTCCTTCCCATTCCAATCCTGAGACCCTTCCTACAGCATGCGATGTGATATCTCAATGCTTCTAATACCAAACCTGAGACCCGTCCTATAACATGAGATCGGATATCCAACTCCTTCCCGTTCCAAACCTGAGACCCTTCCTATAGCATGAGATGTGATATCCAACTCCTTCCCATCCCAATCCTGAGACACTTCCGATTGCAGAGATGTGATATCTCAATGCTTATACCAAACCTGAGACTCTTCCTATAACATGAGATGTGATATCCAACTCCTTCCCGTTCCAAACCTGAGACCCTTCCTATAGCATGAGATGTGATATCCAACTCCTTCCCATTCCAATCCTGAGACCCTTCCGATAGCATGAGATGTGATAGCTCAATGCTTCTAATACCAAACCTGAGATCCTTCTTATAACATGTGATGTGATATCCAAATCCTTCCCCTTCCAAACCTGAGACCCTCCCTTTAGCATGAGAAGTGATATCCAACTCCTTCCCATTCCAATCCTGAGACCCTTATGATAGCATGAGATGTGATATCTCAATGCCTCTAATACCAAACCTGAGATACTTCCGATAGCATGAGATGTGATATCTCAATGATTCTAATACCAAACCTGAGATCCTTCCTATAACACGCGATGTGATATCCAAATCCTTCCCCTTCCAAACCTGAGACCCTCCCTTTAGCATGAGATGTGATATCCAACTCCTTCCCATTCCAATCCTGAGACCCTTCTGATAGCATGAGATGTGATACCTCAATGCCTCTAATACCAAACCTGAGATCCTACCTCTAACATGAAATGTGATATCCAACTCCTTCCCTTACCAAACCTGAGATCCTTCCTATAACATGCGATGTGATATCCAAATCCTTCCCCTTCCAAACCTGAGACCCTCCCTATAGCATGAGATGTGATATCCAAGTCCGTCCCATTCCAATCCTGAGACCCTTCCTATAGCATGAGATGTGATATCTCAATGCTTATTCCAAACCTGAGACCCTTCCTATGGCATGAGATGTCATATACAACTCCTTCCCATTCCAATCCTGAGACCCTTCCTATAGCATGAGATGTGATATCTTAATGCTGATACCAAACCTGAGACCCTTCCTATAGCATGAGATGTGATAGCCAACTTCTTCCCATTCCAATCCTGAGACCCTTCCTATAACATGAGATGTGATGTCGCAATGCTTCTAATACCAAACCTGAGATCTTTCCTATAACATGAGATGTGATATCCAACACCTTCCCATTCCAATCCTGAGACCCTTCCTATAGCATGAGATGTGATATCTCAATGCTTATACCAAACGTGAGACCCTTCCTATAGCTTGAGATGTGATATACAACTCCTTCCCATTCCAATCCTGAGACCCTTCCTATAGCATGAGATGTGATATCTCAATGCTTGTACCAAACGTGAGACCCTTCCTATAACAAGAGGTGATATCTCAATGCCTCTAATACCAAACCTGAGATCCTTCCTCTAACATGAAATGTGATATCCAACTCCTTCCCCTTCCAAACCTGAGAGCCTTCCTATAGCATGAGATATGATATCCAAGTCCTTCCCATTCCAATCCTGGGACCCTTCCTATAACATGAGATGTGATATCCAACTCCTTCCCATTCCAACCTGAGACCCTTCCTATAGCATGAGATGGGATATCCAACTCCTTCCAAATCAAATCCTGATACCCTTCCGATAGCATGAGATGTGATATCCCAATGTTTCTACCAAACCTGAGACCCATACTATGGCATGAGTTGTGATATCAAACCCCTTCCCATTCCAAACCTGAGACCCTTCCTATAGCTTGAGATATCCAACTCCTTCCCATTCCAATTCTGAGACCCTCCCTTTAGCATGAGATGTGATATCTCAATGCCTCTAATACCAAACCTGAGATCCTTCCGATAGCATGAAATGTGATATCTCAATGCTTCTAATACCAAACCTGAGATCCTTCCTATAACATGAGACGTGATATCCAAATCCTTCCCCTTCCAAACCTGAGACCCTCCCTTTAGCATGAGATGTGATATCCAACTCCTTCCCATTCTAATCCTGAGACCCTTCTGATAGCATGAGATGTGATATCTCAATGCCTCTAATACCAAACCTGAGATCCTACCTCTAACATGAAATGTGATATCCAACTCTTTCCCCTTCCAAACCTGAGAGCCTTCCGATAGCATGAGATGTGATATCCGACTCCTTCCCATTCCAATCCTGAGACCCTTCCGATAGCATGAGATGTGATATCCCAATGCTTCTAATACCAAACCTGAGATCCTTCTTATAACATGTGATGTGATATCCAAATCCTTCCCCTTCCAAACCTGAGACCCTCCCTTTAGCATGAGATGTGATATCCAACTCCTTCCCATTCCAATCCTGAGACCCTTATGATAGATAGCATGAGATGTGATATCTCAATGCCTCTAATACCAAACCTGAGATACTTCCGATAGCATGAGATGTGATATCTCAATGCTTCTAATACCAAACCTGAGATCCTTCCTGTAACATGAGATGTGATATCCAAATCCTTCCCCTTCCAAACCTGAGACCCTCCCTTTAGCATGAGATGTGTTATCCAACTCCTTCCCATTCCAATCCTGAGACCCTTCCGATAGCATGAGATGTGATATCTCAGTGCTTCTAATACCAAACCTGTGATCCTTCCTATAACAAGAGATGTGATATCCAAATCCTTCCCCTTCCAAACCTGAGACCCTCCCTTTAGCATGAGATGTGATATCTCAATGCCTCTAATACCAAACCTGAGATCCTTCCGATAGCATGAGATGTGATATCTCAATGCTTCTAATACCAAACCTGAGATCCTTCCTATAACATGAGACGTGATATCCAAATCCTTCCCCTTCCAAACCTGAGACCCTCCCTTTAGCATGAGATGTGATATCCAACTCCTTCCCATTCCAATCCTGAGACCCTTCTGATAGCATGAGATGTGATATCTCAATGCCTCTAATACCAAACCTGAGATCCTACCTCTAACATGAAATGTGATATCCAACTCTTTCCCCTTCCAAACCTGAGGGCCTTCCTATAGCATGAGATGTGATATCCGACTCCTTCCCATTCCAATCCTGAGACCCTTCCGATAGCATGAGATGTGATATCTCAATGCTTCTAATACCAAACCTGAGATCCTTCTTATAACATGTGATGTGATATCCAAATCCTTCCCCTTTAAAACCTGAGACCCTCCCTTTAGCATGAGATGTGATATCCAACTCCTTCTCATTCCAATCCTGAGACCCTTATGATAGATAGCATGAGATGTGATATCTCAATGCCTCTAATACCAAACCTGAGATACTTCCGATAGCATGAGATGTGATATCTCAATGCTTCTAATACCAAACCTGAGATCCTTCCTATAACATGAGATGTGATATCCAAATCCTTCCCCTTCCAAACCTGAGACCCTCCCTTTAGCATGAGATGTGATATCCAACTCCTTCCCATTCCAATTCTGAGCCCCTTCCTATACCATGAGACTTGATATCCAACTCCTTCCCATTCCAATTCTGAGCCCCTTCCTATACCATGAGACTTGATATCTCAATGCTTCTAATACCAAACCTGAGACCCGTCCTATAACATGAGATGTGATATCCAAATCCTTCCCCTTCCAAACCTTAGACCCTTCCTTTATCATGAGATGTGATATCCAACTCCTTCCCATTCCAATCCTCAGACTCTTCCGATATCATGAGATGTGATATCTCAACGCTTCTAATATCAAACTTGAGACCCTCCCTATAGCATGAGATGTGATATCCAAGTCCTTCCCATTCCAATCCTGAGACCCTTCCTATAGCTTGAGTTGTGACATCCAACTCCTTCCCATTCCAATTCTGATCCCCTTTCTATACCATGAGACTTGATATCTCAATGCTTCTAATACCAAACCTGAGACCCGTCCTATAACATGAGATGTGATATCCAAATCCTTCCCCTTCCAAACCTTAGACCCTTCCTTTATCATGAGATGTGATATCCAACTCCTTCCCATTCCAATCCTGAGACCCTTCCGATATCATGAGATGTAATATCTCAATGCTTCTAATATCAAACCTGAGACCCTCCCTATAGCATGAGATGTGATATCCAAGTCCTTCCCATTCCAATCCTGAGACCCTTCCTATACAATGAGATGTGATATCTCAATGCTTCTAATACCAAACCTGAGACCCTTCCTATAACATGAGATTGGAATATCCAACTCCTTCCCATTCCAATCCTGAGACCCTTCCGATAGCAGAGATGTGATATCTCAATTCTTATACCAAACCTGAGATCCTTCCTATAACATGAGATGTGATATCCAACTCCTTCCCATTCCAATCCTGAGACACTTCCTATAGCATGAGATGTGATATCTCACTGCTTATACCAAACCTGAAACCCTTCCAATAGCATGAGATGTGATATCCAACCCCTTCCCATTCCAATCCTGAGACCCTTCCTATAGCATGAGATGTGATATCTCAATGCTTCTAATATCAAACTTGAGAGCCTCCCTATAGCATGAGATGTGATATCCAAGTCCTTCCCATTCCAATCCTGAGACACTTCCTATAGCATGAGATGTGATATCTCAATGCTTCTAATACCAAACCTGAGACTCTTCCTATAACATGAGATGGGATATCCAACTCCTTCCCATTCCAATCCTGAGACCCTTCCGATAGCAGAGATGTGATATCTCAATGCTTATACCAAACCTGAGACCCTTCCTACGGCATGAGATGTCATATACAACTCCTTCCCATTCCAATCCTGAGACCCTTCCTATAGCATGAGATGTGATATCTCAATGCTTATACCAAACCTGAGACCCTTCCTATAGCATGAGATGTGATATCCAACTCCTTCCCATTCCAATCTTGAGACCCTTCCTATAGCATGAGATGTGATATCTCAATGCTTATACCAAACCTGAGACCCTTCCTACGGCATGAGATGTCATATACAACTCCTTCCCATTCCAATCCTGAGACCCTTCCTATAGCATGAGATGTGATATCTCAATGCTTATACCAAACCTGAGACCCTTCCTATAGCATGAGATGTGATATCCAACTCCTTCCCATTCCAATCCTGAGACCCTTCCTATAGCATGAGATGTGATATCTCAATGCTTATACCAAACCTGAGACCCTTCCTATAACATGAGATGGGATATCCAACTCCTTCCCATTCCAATCCTGAGACACTTCCGATAGCAGAGATGTGATATCTCAATGCTTATACCAGACCTTAGACCCTTCCTATAACATGAGATCGGATATCCAACTCCTTCCCGTTCCAAACCTGAGACCCTTCCTTTAGCATGAGATGTGATATCCAGCTCCTTCCCATTCCAATCCTGAGACACTTCCGATAGCATGAGATGTGTTAGGAAAGATTTCGTTATTGTAGGGAACTTTCCTTCCATGTGGCAACCCCTAAACTTTTTGCTATTGTTTTCAACCTGTTTTCTTGACTTTGCCAGAGAAGTGCAGCCTTCTGCTGTACTCCTCTGGGCTTTCGCTCCTTTCTTACGGGGAAACTGACATGCCCTTAAGACAGTCAGTACCGGGGAACGCTGTTTCCCGTAGTTTCTTTTATCGTGTCGCCATTTTAGTGCAACACGACACAAGAGGGCACTGTAAGCTAAGTTACAGCTCTCTTGGGTCTCTAGCCTTCTACAGACCCTAGACACTCTTATAGGATGGTTTTTGGATCGGTGCAAGTCATTCAGGGACTGGGCTGGTGGCAGCGATCATTTGGTTTATTTTGAGCTCCTTTTGCCGTTCTGAGCACGTTTTTGCCGCGAACACAAAAGGGTGGCCCGGCTACACAAAATGGCCGGACCACGAGGCTCCTTTGTCTAGTCCACTGTCCGTCTTGCCCCCTTTACCTTCCCCCGGGTCAGGCGACCCGGGGCCTTCCTTATTTGGGCATGTAGTTTCCCGCGAAACACGGTTGCTTTCGCGGGCTTCTACATGTCGTTTGAGTGCCCCCAGGATGTGGGATGGGCTGTCTGGTCCCAATACACATCCTGGGTGCCAGAGAGTCTAGGGTGGTGTGAATGCCTGGGACCACCGTGGTCCGTGATTGGTCCATGTATGGTATGTGTGTTGATGAGCGGATCTCCCATTGGCTCCCCTCCGTTTTGGCGCGAAGGGAACCGTGGATAAGAGGGAGCTGGAAACACCACTGCCATGTCGATCTCCTGAGTTCTTACGAACCCAGGGATACAGGAGCCAAGTATCCTGCGAACACGAGGCTGGACCGAGGAATCGCTGGTGACCCCCTGAAGAACTTCTGCTCCTCATTGCTGTCGTCCGGTGAAGCCCTTTCCACCTAAGATCGAACAAGAAGGCCTGTACTGGCGCTTCGACCTATTGGAATAGCAGGACCAGCTATTCCCGGCACCTTCATCAACTCCTGCTGTAAGCCTTCGGAAGTGTCTCTGGGCCATCCAGTTGACTGACCAGCTTACTAAGGAGGCCTGCTCTGTAATCGCCGACAGGTTGGGTGGTATTCTGAGTCCGGGGCACGCTCACACGCTTCGTTTGCTTAGCAACCCTAAGCTAGAGGTGAGCAGTGCTCGTTTGGCTTGAATACACCCGGCCGTTCCGTTGCCCTGCTGTGGCGACAAAACTGTGCTTGTTTCTTCGATCGGGACGTCTTTTTACTCTGCACGACGACGAGACGTTCCCTGCTCTTCAGAACCTGCCAGAAGCTGCATCTATCGAGGAGAAGCTCGGGCCTGCTTGCTTCGGGGACCGGTGAGTAGATTAGCTAGGATCTGGTCGCCCTCCTGCAGTGCCCTTTGCTTTTCCCCGCTGTAAATACAGCACCCCTTGTCCGTACTCGCGCCCTGCTTCTGCCTCACAGTGGAGGCTGCGCTAGAGTCGCGGACCGTGTTCTCCTTCATTAGAGCTCCCTACAGAGCTGTTCAACGTCCTCCGAAGAGCTTCACCTTCTGCCCATTGGCACCGGCGTGTGCAGGTACTTTTGAGCGCTAGGCTCCACTCTTCGTAGGGATTGGACTACCATCCAGTTAGGGGCCTCAGAAGGCGGACATATCACTCGCATTGGTTCGCACTGCCTGTTTTCCTTCCCCTGCAGGTGGATAACATATTTCGTGCTGCTAATGCTGTGAAACTGTGTATTCTGTATATATATTGGGTGGATAGTGTATGTGTTGGTTTAATATCGTTGTATATTGCTGCTTTTACTGTAGTTATTAGTTTCAAGGCCTTATAATAAATGTGTATCTATTTTTGATATAAACAACTGTTTGGAGTAGTTTGTAAGCGCTCTTGCTTTGTGTGCTCATTGCGGGCTTTCAGTCACCCTCACCCCTCTTGAGACCTAGTCTTGACCGCCGCGATCGCTACCTTGATTGGTCTGGCTTGTCCAGAGGTTACCCTGTTCCAAGTAATTAGGTTGGCCTTCTGAACCTCTGCGCCACCAGGACAGAGTTCAGAAATCCGTCTTAACAAATTGGTGTACAGCGGTGGGATACGACTGAAGGTATCCAGTGTTGCGCACGAGCTAAGGCGTTTTCAGGTTATTCCAACCAGGACACGCAGTAAAGTATTGAATATAACGTTAAAAAGGCCATAGTCCTATCAACAGTATGGAAACGAATACTTTGTTAACCTTAAATGCTTCGAAATCTGAAACATTGAAGAAGATGTGTGCGGAGAGAGGGGTTTCCTCTCAAGGCACTAAATTGGAAATGATCCAGAGAATCGTGGCGTGGCAAGAAGCGCAGCTTGACGCTATAACTTCCGAGGACAGTGCAGAAGGTGGTGGGGCTGCTCTCACTGGCAGAACCGACGGTTCTGCCGCTGCACTGATCCATCACGACCACGAGGACAGGGAGGATGTAATGTCTAATGTTTCCTCTGCCAGTGTTGATGGGGAGGCTATGCTTGAATTCAAGAAGCAAGAGCTGCGGTTTAGGCAGCAGGAGCTTGAATTCAGCATAGCCAAACTGAAAATCGACCAGGCAGAAAAACAAAAAGACAGGGATCACCAGTTGGAACTGGCCAAGCTTCAGTTCGCAAATGGGTCCAAGGGTCCTGGACATGGTTCTGGGGCTTCCTCTCATCCACGGTTTCCAAAAGATCTGCTCAGTGTGTATGAGGAACGAAATGACATTATGGACTGGTTGAATGCGTTTGAATATGCATGCGAGGTTCAAGAGGTTGATAATGCGGATAAGATTGCATGGTTACTCAGCAGACTGCCCCATTCTGGTTGCAGTGCCATTATGGAAATGTCGAAGGCTGAGCGCGCTGATTTTGCAATGTTGAAGCAGACTCTCATTTTAAAGTTTGGGAAGACTCCGACCCAATATTTGAAAAGGTTTAGAGAGTATAAGAAAAAGGAAGGTGGTACTTGGGTGTCGTATGTAGCTGAGTCCCTGAAAAACTTGACTGGCTGGGTTGAAGGTTATAAGGTTTCTACCTTCGAAGGCATGATCAATCTGGTCATGCTGGAACACATTTTTGCTTCTTCTTCCCCGGAGCTTAAGCAGCATTTGGCCGATTCGAAGGAGATAGATCCTAAGAAGCTGGCCATTGCAGCAGACTTATGGGTGTCACATCGAGTGTCCCATAAGGACAAAACTCATCCTGGTAAGCAGGAGGAAGGGAAAAAGTCCAAAGATATGGAGGGTGGGGAATCTGCTAAATCTTCTTCCCATAAGGGCCACAAAAAGAAAAATAAGGGTAAACCATCCGAGAACTCACAGGGTAGTGGAGGTTCGCCTCCGAAACAGAACTCTGGTTATAATAAGCCTCCCTACGTAAACAGACCCAATGGGGCTTGTTTTTCTTGTGGAGCAACTGACCATGTGAAGGGGGATCCCCGTTGTAAGGTTAGACCTTTGGGGGTCCACTCCGCTAATCTGGCCTTCTCCTCCTACGAGGAAGAAGAGATTACAGGAGCATCCTTCTCCTCAGACTCATTTCCCAGCGGAATAGAGGCTGAGGTAGTTTTAGTGTCCCTGGGTTCCTGGGAGCCTAAAGTCGCAGAGGCGTATGCTAGGATTCCGGATAATACCAAGCACTACTTTAAAGACAGTGTGCTGATCAATGGAGTGGATACTCCAGCTCTTAGGGATAGTGGGTGCAGTCGAACTGTAGTGGATTCTACCTTGGTAGACTCAGAGGAAGTTGCCAGAGCTACTCTGATGCCCACTAAGTTGGCTGACGGCCCCCTCCGTATGTTTCCCGTGATCCCTGTTAATCTAACTTTAAATGGTACAGCAGTTAGGATTCCAGTGAGCATTCAGAGAAACGTCCCGGGAAAGGTCTTGTTGGGCAATGATCTCAGAGCTCTAGGGCTCGTAGGAGACACTGCCGAAAGACCCTACACACGGTCTCAAGCACGGGCAGCATTGGCCAAGTCCAATACGCCGCCCCAGCCGAAGGGGAAACCCAAGGCGAAAGGAGTCAACAAGTCCCGACGGGGGAAAGAGAATATTCCCCCGAGCTCGCCTACCACTGCGGTGGAGGGAGTTGGTCAATCGCCCGAGCCTGACGAGGAGGTGGCGATGCCTGAAGTGTTCGACCCCAACGACCATCCTGAACTAAAAGACTTGTTAGTTGAAGGAGGTCCTGATAGGGACGACTTCAGTAAGGGCCAACGTGAGTGCCCATCTCTGGAAGGCCTAAGGAGACAGGCCTGCTCCCAGCTTGAGGGTGAACCTCCTGGGTTGCAAAGGATTTACCAGGAAGGTGGACTCCTGTACAGTGAGCCCACAGAGTCTACAGAAGGAGACCATAGGAGGTTGGTGGTTTCCCTTGCTGTTAGGCCCTTCCTCCTGCAGTTGGCGCATGTCGTTCACCTTGCTGGTCACCTTGGTATGAGGAGGACCAAGCAAAGGTTATCCATGCACTTCTACTGGCCCAAGATGGGGGTGCAAGTAGAAAGTCACTGCAGGAGTTGTGCCTCCTGCCAGTTGTCTGGTAAGGTTGGCGCGACAATCCAAGCTCCGTTGGTACCGCTCCCAGTTGTGGGGGTACCATTTGAAAGGGTAGGGATCGACATGGTTGGTCCCCTTGACCCGCAAACATCCTCAGGCAATAGGTTTATCCTGGTGCTGGTCGACCATGCAACCAGGTATCCTGAGGCCGTCCCATTTACAACTGTAACTGCCAAGCCAGTTGCAGAAGCTTTACTCGGCATGTTTACTAGGGTTGGCTTCCCTAAAGAAGTTGTGTCGGATCATGGCAGCAACTTTATGTCGAAGTATAGGCAGGCTATGTGGAAAGAATGTGGGGTCACCTACAGGTTCTCTTCTGCATACCGCCCCCAGACCGATGGTCTGGGGGGGCGTCTTAACAGGACGTTAAAAAGCATGATTGGGGCTCTGGAGGAGCCTCAGAGAAGAAAATGGGATCTTCTTGTTTCATGCTTGCTGTTTGCCTACCGAGAGGTACCACAGGAGGGTGTTGGCTTCAGCCCCTTCGAACTTCTGTTCGGTCATCCCGTACGGGGACCCTTAGCCATTGTCAAGGAGGGATGGGAGATGCCCACTCCCCCTGTTACTACCAATGTAGTTGATTATGTGCTAGGGCTCAGAAAACGGATGGTACTTCTGATGGGCTTGGCTAGTGCTAAATTGAAGGCAGGGCAAGCGCTGGTGAAACATTGGTACGACCAGAAAGCTTCCCTCATCAACTTTACACATGGCCAGCAAGTCCTGATCGTGAATCCCATAAGGCCTCGAGCTTTACAGGACAAATGGCCAGGCCCTTACCCAGTGGTGGAGCCCCTGGGTGAGGTTAGCTATTCAGTGGACCTTGGAAGGCCTGGACAGGCTCTAAAAGTGTTTCACGTGAATAGGCTGAAGGCTTTCGTCCCAAGCGGCGAAATCGCAGCACTGCTATTGGCTTCAGACGTTGAGGAAGAGGAGTCTGAACCTCTCCCTGACCTGTTCCAAAGCAGTCCT
Organism: Ambystoma mexicanum; assembly: GCF_040938575.1. Lineage (NCBI taxonomy): Eukaryota > Metazoa > Chordata > Amphibia > Caudata > Ambystomatidae > Ambystoma > Ambystoma mexicanum. The sequence continues at coordinate 3,266,933 of NW_027182424.1, forward strand.
TCAGAAAGCTCTTTTGAGGGTGTCCGAGTGGCCCCTCACCAAAATGGACAAGGCTCAGTGGTTTGCCTTGGACATGAAGTAGGTGGAGGGAGGAGACAGCCTCTATCCAGTAAGGTACCAGCGGTACAAGACTGGCCTACCCCCACTACGCAAACCCAAGTGAGAGCCGTCTTAGGACTCACGGGTTATTACCGCAATTTTGTGGCAGACTATGGCACCATAGCTGCTCCTCTGACTGCCCTCACAACTCCGAAGAAACCCAAGAAGGTAACTTGGACTGACGAGTGTGAGAAGGCCTTCAATGGCTTGAAAGACTCCTTGTGCCAGGCCCCTGTGCTCAGGGCCCCTGATTATCAAAGACCTTTTATCGTGCAGACGGATGCCTCTGACACTGGGATAGGAGCTGTACTATCACAAGTAGATGAGAAGGGTAAGGAACACCCTATCGGTTTTATTAGTCGCCAGCTTAAGGACAGAGAGCTCAGATGGTCCACGGTAGAGAAAGAATGTTTCTCTGTTGTGTGGGCCCTAAGGAAGCTGCGGCCCTACCTCTATGGGACCCACTTCACTGTGCAGACTGACCATAAGCCGTTAAAGTGGCTAATGAACATGAAGGGGGAGAATCCAAAGTTGCTTAGGTGGTCCATAAGTCTACAAGGCTTCGACTTCACTATTGAGCATAGGCCAGGTGTCCAACATAGCAATGCTGATGGGTTGTCCAGAATGTTTTACCGACCTGAACAAGAGACTCATCCAGGGGTGGATTAGTTCCCCCTGTCCATAGTCTGGGAGGGGCGAGTGTTAGGAAAGATTTCGTTATTGTAGGGAACTTTCCTTCCATGTGGCAACCCCTAAACTTTTTGCTATTGTTTTCAACCTGTTTTCTTGACTTTGCCAGAGAAGTGCAGCCTTCTGCTGTACTCCTCTGGGCTTTCGCTCCTTTCTTACGGGGAAACTGACATGCCCTTAAGACAGTCAGTACCGGGGAACGCTGTTTCCCGTAGTTTCTTTTATCGTGTCGCCATTTTAGTGCAACACGACACAAGAGGGCACTGTAAGCTAAGTTACAGCTCTCTTGGGTCTCTAGCCTTCTACAGACCCTAGACACTCTTATAGGATGGTTTTTGGATCGGTGCAAGTCATTCAGGGACTGGGCTGGTGGCAGCGATCATTTGGTTTATTTTGAGCTCCTTTTGCCGTTCTGAGCACGTTTTTGCCGCGAACACAAAAGGGTGGCCCGGCTACACAAAATGGCCGGACCACGAGGCTCCTTTGTCTAGTCCACTGTCCGTCTTGCCCCCTTTACCTTCCCCCGGGTCAGGCGACCCGGGGCCTTCCTTATTTGGGCATGTAGTTTCCCGCGAAACACGGTTGCTTTCGCGGGCTTCTACATGTCGTTTGAGTGCCCCCAGGATGTGGGATGGGCTGTCTGGTCCCAATACACATCCTGGGTGCCAGAGAGTCTAGGGTGGTGTGAATGCCTGGGACCACCGTGGTCCGTGATTGGTCCATGTATGGTATGTGTGTTGATGAGCGGATCTCCCATTGGCTCCCCTCCGTTTTGGCGCGAAGGGAACCGTGGATAAGAGGGAGCTGGAAACACCACTGCCATGTCGATCTCCTGAGTTCTTACGAACCCAGGGATACAGGAGCCAAGTATCCTGCGAACACGAGGCTGGACCGAGGAATCGCTGGTGACCCCCTGAAGAACTTCTGCTCCTCATTGCTGTCGTCCGGTGAAGCCCTTTCCACCTAAGATCGAACAAGAAGGCCTGTACTGGCGCTTCGACCTATTGGAATAGCAGGACCAGCTATTCCCGGCACCTTCATCAACTCCTGCTGTAAGCCTTCGGAAGTGTCTCTGGGCCATCCAGTTGACTGACCAGCTTACTAAGGAGGCCTGCTCTGTAATCGCCGACAGGTTGGGTGGTATTCTGAGTCCGGGGCACGCTCACACGCTTCGTTTGCTTAGCAACCCTAAGCTAGAGGTGAGCAGTGCTCGTTTGGCTTGAATACACCCGGCCGTTCCGTTGCCCTGCTGTGGCGACAAAACTGTGCTTGTTTCTTCGATCGGGACGTCTTTTTACTCTGCACGACGACGAGACGTTCCCTGCTCTTCAGAACCTGCCAGAAGCTGCATCTATCGAGGAGAAGCTCGGGCCTGCTTGCTTCGGGGACCGGTGAGTAGATTAGCTAGGATCTGGTCGCCCTCCTGCAGTGCCCTTTGCTTTTCCCCGCTGTAAATACAGCACCCCTTGTCCGTACTCGCGCCCTGCTTCTGCCTCACAGTGGAGGCTGCGCTAGAGTCGCGGACCGTGTTCTCCTTCATTAGAGCTCCCTACAGAGCTGTTCAACGTCCTCCGAAGAGCTTCACCTTCTGCCCATTGGCACCGGCGTGTGCAGGTACTTTTGAGCGCTAGGCTCCACTCTTCGTAGGGATTGGACTACCATCCAGTTAGGGGCCTCAGAAGGCGGACATATCACTCGCATTGGTTCGCACTGCCTGTTTTCCTTCCCCTGCAGGTGGATAACATATTTCGTGCTGCTAATGCTGTGAAACTGTGTATTCTGTATATATATTGGGTGGATAGTGTATGTGTTGGTTTAATATCGTTGTATATTGCTGCTTTTACTGTAGTTATTAGTTTCAAGGCCTTATAATAAATGTGTATCTATTTTTGATATAAACAACTGTTTGGAGTAGTTTGTAAGCGCTCTTGCTTTGTGTGCTCATTGCGGGCTTTCAGTCACCCTCACCCCTCTTGAGACCTAGTCTTGACCGCCGCGATCGCTACCTTGATTGGTCTGGCTTGTCCAGAGGTTACCCTGTTCCAAGTAATTAGGTTGGCCTTCTGAACCTCTGCGCCACCAGGACAGAGTTCAGAAATCCGTCTTAACAAGATGTGATATCTCAATGCTTCTAATATCAAAACGGAAACCCTCCCTATAGCATGATATGTGATATCTAAGTCCTTCCCATTCCAATCCTGAGACCCTTCCTATAGCATGAGATGTGATATCTCAATGCTTCTACCAAACCTGAGACCCTTCCTTTAGCATGAGATGTGATAATCAACTCCTTCCCATTCCAATCCTGAGACCCTTCCTATAGCATGAGATGTGATATCTCAATACTTCTAATACCAAACCTGAGATCCTTCCGATAACATGAGATGTGATATCCAAATCCTTCCCCTTCCAAACCTGAGACCCTCCCTTTAGCATGAGATGTGATATCCATCTCCTTCCCATTCCAATCCTGAGACCCTTCTGATAGCATGAGATGTGATATCTCAATGCTTCTAATACCAAACCTGAGATCCTTCCGATAGCATGAGATGTGATATCTCAATGCTTCTAATACCAAACCTGAGACCCTTCCTATAACATGAGATTGGAATATCCAACTCCTTCCCATTCCAATCATGAGACCCTTCCGATAGCAGAGATGTGATATCTCAATTCTTATACCAAACCTGAGATCCTTCCTATAACATGAGATGTGATATCCAACTCCTTCCCATTCCAATCCTGAGACACTTCCTATAGCATGAGATGTGATATCTCACTGCTTATACCAAACCTGAGACCCTTCCTATAGCATGAGATGTGATATCTAACTCCTTCCCATTCCAATCCTGAGACCCTTCCTATAGCATGAGATGTGATATCTCAATGCTTCTAATACCAAACATGAGACTCTTCCTATAACATGAGATGGGATATCCAACTCCTTCCCATTCCAATCCTGAGACCCTTCCGATAGCAGAGATGTGATATCTCAATGCTTATACCAAACCTGAGACCCTTCCTACGGCATGAGATGTCATATACAACTCCTTCCCATTCCAATCCTGAGACCCTTCCTATAGCATGAGATGTGATATCTCAATGCTTATACCAAACCTGAGACCCTTCCTATAGCATGAGATGTGATATCCAACTCCTTCCCATTCCAATCCTGAGACCCTTCCTATAGCATGAGATGTGATATCTCAATGCTTATACCAAACCTGAGACCCTTCCTACGGCATGAGATGTCATATACAACTCCTTCCCATTCCAATCCTGAGACCCTTCCTATAGCATGAGATGTGATATCTCAATGCTTATACCAAACCTGAGACCCTTCCTATAGCATGAGATGTGATATCCAACTCCTTCCCATTCCAATCCTGAGACCCTTCCTATAGCATGAGATGTGATATCTCAATGCTTATACCAAACCTGAGACCCTTCCTATAACATGAGATGGGATATCCAACTCCTTCCCATTCCAATCCTGAGACACTTCCGATAGCAGAGATGTGATATCTCAATGCTTATACCAGACCTTAGACCCTTCCTATAACATGAGATCGGATATCCAACTCCTTCCAGTTCCAAAACTGACACCCTTCTTTTAGCATGAGATGTGATATCCATCTCCTTCCCATTCCAATCCTGAGACACTTCCGATAGCATGAGATGTGATATCTCAATGCTTCTAATATCAAAACGGAAACCCTCCCTATAGCATGATATGTGATATCTAAGTCCTTCCCATTCCAATCCTGAGACCCTTCCTATAGCATGAGATGTGATATCTCAATGCTTCTACCAAACCTGAGACCCTTCCTTTAGCATGAGATGTGATATCCAACTCCTTCCCATTCCAATCCTGAGACCCTTCCTATAGCATGAGATGTGATATCTCAATACTTCTAATACCAAACCTGAGATCCTTCCGATAACATGAGATGTGATATCCAAATCCTTCCCCTTCCAAACCTGAGACCCTCCCTTTAGCATGAGATGTGATATCCATCTCCTTCCCATTCCAATCCTGAGACCCTTCTGATAGCATGAGATGTGATATCTCAATGCTTCTAATACCAAACCTGAGATCCTTCCGATAGCATGAGATGTGATATCTCAATGCTTCTAATACCAAACCTGAGACCCTTCCTATAACATGAGATTGGAATATCCAACTCCTTCCCATTCCAATCCTGAGACCCTTCCGATAGCAGAGATGTGATATCTCAATTCTTATACCAAACCTGAGATCCTTCCTATAGCATGAGATGTGATATCTAACTCCTTCCCATTCCAATCCTGAGACCCTTCCTATAGCATGAGATGTGATATCTCAATGCTTCTAATATCAAACTTGAGAGCCTCCCTATAGCATGAGATGTGATATCCAAGTCCTTCCCATTCCAATCCTGAGACACTTCCTATAGCATGAGATGTGATATCTCAATGCTTCTAATACCAAACCTGAGACTCTTCCTATAACATGAGATGGGATATCCAACTCCTTCCCATTCCAATCCTGAGACCCTTCCGATAGCAGAGATGTGATATCTCAATGCTTATACCAAACCTGAGACCCTTCCTACGGCATGAGATGTCATATACAACTCCTTCCCATTCCAATCCTGAGACCCTTCCTATAGCATGAGATGTGATATCTCAATGCTTATACCAAACCTGAGACCCTTCCTATAGCATGTGATGTGATATCCAACTCCTTCCCATTCCAATCCTGAGACCCTTAGTATAGCATGAGATGTGACATCTCAATGCTTATACCAAACCTGAGACCCTTCCTACGGCATGAGATGTCATATACAACTCCTTCCCATTCCAATCCTGAGACCCTTCCTATAGCATGAGATGTGATATCTCAATGCTTATACCAAACCTGAGACCCTTCCTATAGCATGAGATGTGATATCCAACTCCTTCCCATTCCAATCCTGAGACCCTTCCTATAGCATGAGATGTGATATCTCAATGCTTATACCAAACCTGAGACCCTTCCCATAACATGAGATGGGATATCCAACTCCTTCCCATTCCAATCCTGAGACACTTCCGATAGCAGAGATGTGATATCTCAATGCTTATACCAGACCTTAGACCCTTCCTATAACATGAGATCGGATATCCAACTCCTTCCCGTTCCAAACCTGAGACCCTTCCTTTAGCATGAGATGTGATATCCAGCTCCTTCCCATTCCAATCCTGAGACACTTCCGATAGCATGAGATGTGATATCTCAATGCTTCTAATATCAAAACGGAAACCCTCCCTATCGCATGATATGTGATATCTAAGTCCTTCCCATTCCAATCCTGAGACCCTTCCTATAGCATGAGATGTGATATCTCAATGCTTCTAATACCAAACCTGAGATCCTTCCGATAGCATGAGATCGGATATCCAACTCCTTCCCATTCCAATCCTGAGACACTTCCGATAGCAGAGATGTGATATCTCAATGCTTATACCAGACCTTAGACCCTTCCTATAACATGAGATCGGATATCCAACTCCTTCCCGTTCCAAACCTGAGACCCTTCCTTTAGCATGAGATGTGATATCCAGCTCCTTCCCATTCCAATCCTGAGACACTTCCTATAGCATGAGATGTGATATCTCATTGCTTCTACCAAACCTGAGACCCTTCCTTTAGCATGAGATGTGATATCCAACTCCTTCCCATTCCAATCCTGAGACCCTTCCTATAGCATGAGATGTGATATCTCAATACTTCTAATACCAAACCTGAGATCCTTTCCGATAACATGAGATGTGATATCCAAATCCTTCCCCTTCCAAACCTGAGACCCTCCCTTTAGCATATGTGATATCCATCTCCTTCCCATTCCAATCCTGAGACCCTTCTGATAGCATGAGATGTGATATCTCAATGCTTATACCAGACCTTAGACCCTTCCTATAACATGAGATCGGATATCCAACTCCTTCCCGTTCCAAACCTGAGACCCTTCCTTTAGCATGAGATGTGATATCCAGCTCCTTCCCATTCCAATCCTGAGACACTTCCTATAGCATGAGATGTGATATCTCATTGCTTCTACCAAACCTGAGACCTTTCCTTTAGCATGAGATGTGATATCCAACTCCTTCCCATTCCAATCCTGAGACCCTTCCTATAGCATGAGATGTGATATCTCAATACTTCTAATACCAAACCTGAGATCCTTTCCGATAACATGAGATGTGATATCCAAATCCTTCCCCTTCCAAACCTGAGACCCTCCCTTTAGCATATGTGATATCCAACTCCTTCCCATTCCAACCTGAGACCCTTCCTATAGCATGAGATGTGATATCCAAGTCCTTCCCATTCCAATCCTTAGACCCTTCCTACAGCATGCAATATGATATCTCAATGCCTCTAATACCAAACCTGAGATCCTTCCTCTAACATGAAATGTGATATCCAACTCCTTCCCTTTCCAAACCTGAGAGCCTATATATAGCATGAGATGTGATATCCAAGTCCTTTCCATTCCAATCCTTAGACCCTTCCTACAGCATGCAATATGATATCTCAATGATTCTAATAACAAACCTGAGACCCGTCCTATAACATGAGATGGGATATCCAACTCCTTCCATTTCCAATCCTGAGACACTTCCGATAGCAGAGATGTGATATCTCAATGCTTATACCAAACCTGAGACCCTTCCTATAACATGAGATGTGATATCCAACTCCTTCCCGTTCCAATCCTGAGACTCTTCCTTTAGCATGAGATGTGATATCCAGCTCCTTCCCATTCCAATCGTGAGACACTTCCGATAGCATGAGATGTGATATCTCAATGCTTCTAATATCAAAACTGAGACCCTCCCTATAGCATGATATGTGATATCTAAGTCCTTCCCATTCCAATCCTGAGACCCTTCCTATAGCATGAGATGTGATATCTCAATGCTTCTACCAAACCTGAGACCCTTCCTTTAGCATGAGATGTGATATCCAACTCCTTCCCATTCCAATCCTGAGACCCTTCCTATAGCATGAGATGTGATATCTCAATACTTCTGATACCAAACCTGAGATCCTTCCTATAGCATGAGATGTGATATCTCAATGCTTCTAATACCAAACCTGAGACCCTTCCTACAGCATGCGATGTGATATCTCACTGCTTATACCAAACCTGAGACCCTTCCTATAGCATGAGATGTGATATCCAACTCCTTCCCATTCCAATCCTGAGACCCTTCCTATAGCATGAGATGTGATATCTCAATGCTTCTAATATCAAACTTGAGAGCCTCCCTATAGCATGAGATGTGATATCCAAGTCCTTCCCATTCCAATCCTGAGACACTTCCTATAGCATGAGATGTGATATCTCAATGCTTCTAATACCAAACCTGAGACTCTTCCTATAACATGAGATGGGATATCCAACTCCTTCCTATTCCAATCCTGAGACCCTTCCGATAGCAGAGATGTGATATCTCAATGCTTATACCAAACCTGAGACCCTTCCTACGGCATGAGATGTCATATACAACTCCTTCCCATTCCAATCCTGAGACCCTTCCTATAGCATGAGATGTGATATCTCAATGCTTATACCAAACCTGAGACCCTTCCTATAGCATGAGATGCGATATCCAACTCCTTCCCATTCCAATCCTGAGACCCTTCCTATAGCATGAGATGTGATATCTCAATGCTTATACCAAACCTGAGACCCTTCCTATAACATGAGATGGGATATCCAACTCCTTCCCATTCCAATCCTGAGACACTTCCGATAGCAGAGATGTGATATCTCAATGCTTATACCAGACCTTAGACCCTTCCTATAACATGAGATCGGATATCCAACTCCTTCCCGTTCCAAACCTGAGACCCTTCCTTTAGCACGAGATGTGATATCCAGCTCCTTCCCATTCCAATCCTGACACCCTCCCTTTAGCATGAGATGTGATATCTCAATGCTTCTAATATCAAAACAGAAACCCTCCCTATAGCATGATATGTGATATCTAAGTCCTTCCCATTCCAATCCTGAGACCCTTCCTATAGCATGAGATGTGATATCTCAATGCTTATACCAAACCTGAGACCCTTCCTACGGCATGAGATGTCATATACAACTCCTTCCCATTCCAATCCTGAGACCCTTCCTATAGCATGAGATGTGATATCTCAATGCTTATACCAAACCTGAGACCCTTCCTATAGCATGAGATGTGATATCCAACTCCTTCCCATTCCAATCCTGAGACCCTTAGTATAGCATGAGATGTGATATCTCAATGCTTATACCAAACCTGAGACCCTTCCTACGGCATGAGATGTCATATACAACTCCTTCCCATTCCAATCCTGAGACCCTTCCTATAGCATGAGATGTGATATCTCAATGCTTATACCAAACCTGAGACCCTTCCTATAGCATGAGATGTGATATCCAACTCCTTCCCATTCCAATCCTGAGACCCTTCCTATAGCATGAGATGTGATATCTCAATGCTTATACCAAACCTGAGACCCTTCCCATAACATGAGATGGGATATCCAACTCCTTCCCATTCCAATCCTGAGACACTTCCGATAGCAGAGATGTGATATCTCAATGCTTATACCAGACCTTAGACCCTTCCTATAACATGAGATCGGATATCCAACTCCTTCCCGTTCCAAACCTGAGACCCTTCCTTTAGCATGAGATGTGATATCCAGCTCCTTCCCATTCCAATCCTGAGACACTTCCGATAGCATGAGATGTGATATCTCAATGCTTCTAATATCAAAACGGAAACCCTCCCTATCGCATGATATGTGATATCTAAGTCCTTCCCATTCCAATCCTGAGACCCTTCCTATAGCATGAGATGTGATATCTCAATGCTTCTAATACCAAACCTGAGATCCTTCCGATAGCATGAGATCGGATATCCAACTCCTTCCCATTCCAATCCTGAGACACTTCCGATAGCAGAGATGTGATATCTCAATGCTTATACCAGACCTTAGACCCTTCCTATAACATGAGATCGGATATCCAACTCCTTCCCGTTCCAAACCTGAGACCCTTCCTTTAGCATGAGATGTGATATCCAGCTCCTTCCCATTCCAATCCTGAGACACTTCCTATAGCATGAGATGTGATATCTCATTGCTTCTACCAAACCTGAGACCCTTCCTTTAGCATGAGATGTGATATCCAACTCCTTCCCATTCCAATCCTGAGACCCTTCCTATAGCATGAGATGTGATATCTCAATACTTCTAATACCAAACCTGAGATCCTTTCCGATAACATGAGATGTGATATCCAAATCCTTCCCCTTCCAAACCTGAGACCCTCCCTTTAGCATATGTGATATCCATCTCCTTCCCATTCCAATCCTGAGACCCTTCTGATAGCATGAGATGTGATATCTCAATGCTTATACCAGACCTTAGACCCTTCCTATAACATGAGATCGGATATCCAACTCCTTCCCGTTCCAAACCTGAGACCCTTCCTTTAGCATGAGATGTGATATCCAGCTCCTTCCCATTCCAATCCTGAGACACTTCCTATAGCATGAGATGTGATATCTCATTGCTTCTACCAAACCTGAGACCTTTCCTTTAGCATGAGATGTGATATCCAACTCCTTCCCATTCCAATCTTGAGACCCTTCCTATAGCATGAGATGTGATATCTCAATACTTCTAATACCAAACCTGAGATCCTTTCCGATAACATGAGATGTGATATCCAAATCCTTCCCCTTCCAAACCTGAGACCCTCCCTTTAGCATATGTGATATCCAACTCCTTCCCATTCCAACCTGAGACCCTTCCTATAGCATGAGATGTGATATCCAAGTCCTTCCCATTCCAATCCTTAGACCCTTCCTACAGCATGCAATATGATATCTCAATGCCTCTAATACCAAACCTGAGATCCTTCCTCTAACATGAAATGTGATATCCAACTCCTTCCCTTTCCAAACCTGAGAGCCTATCTATAGCATGAGATGTGATATCCAAGTCCTTTCCATTCCAATCCTTAGACCCTTCCTACAGCATGCAATATGATATCTCAATGATTCTAATAACAAACCTGAGACCCGTCCTATAACATGAGATGGGATATCCAACTCCTTCCATTTCCAATCCTGAGACACTTCCGATAGCAGAGATGTGATATCTCAATGCTTATACCAAACCTGAGACCCTTCCTATAACATGAGATGTGATATCCAACTCCTTCCCGTTCCAATCCTGAGACTCTTCCTTTAGCATGAGATGTGATATCCAGCTCCTTCCCATTCCAATCGTGAGACACTTCCGATAGCATGAGATGTGATATCTCAATGCTTCTAATATCAAAACTGAGACCCTCCCTATAGCATGATATGTGATATCTAAGTCCTTCCCATTCCAATCCTGAGACCCTTCCTATAGCATGAGATGTGATATCTCAATGCTTCTACCAAACCTGAGACCCTTCCTTTAGCATGAGATGTGATATCCAACTCCTTCCCATTCCAATCCTGAGACCCTTCCTATAGCATGAGATGTGATATCTCAATACTTCTAATACCAAACCTGAGATCCTTCCTATAGCATGAGATGTGATATCTCAATGCTTCTAATACCAAACCTGAGACCCTTCCTACAGCATGCGATGTGATATCTCACTGCTTATACCAAACCTGAGACCCTTCCTATAGCATGAGATGTGATATCCAACTCCTTCCCATTCCAATCCTGAGACCCTTCCTATAGCATGAGATGTGATATCTCAATGCTTCTAATATCAAACTTGAGAGCCTCCCTATAGCATGAGATGTGATATCCAAGTCCTTCCCATTCCAATCCTGAGACACTTCCTATAGCATGAGATGTGATATCTCAATGCTTCTAATACCAAACCTGAGACTCTTCCTATAACATGAGATGGGATATCCAACTCCTTCCTATTCCAATCCTGAGACCCTTCCGATAGCAGAGATGTGATATCTCAATGCTTATACCAAACCTGAGACCCTTCCTACGGCATGAGATGTCATATACAACTCCTTCCCATTCCAATCCTGAGACCCTTCCTATAGCATGAGATGTGATATCTCAATGCTTATACCAAACCTGAGACCCTTCCTATAGCATGAGATGCGATATCCAACTCCTTCCCATTCCAATCCTGAGACCCTTCCTATAGCATGAGATGTGATATCTCAATGCTTATACCAAACCTGAGACCCTTCCTATAACATGAGATGGGATATCCAACTCCTTCCCATTCCAATCCTGAGACACTTCCGATAGCAGAGATGTGATATCTCAATGCTTATACCAGACCTTAGACCCTTCCTATAACATGAGATCGGATATCCAACTCCTTCCCGTTCCAAACCTGAGACCCTTCCTTTAGCACGAGATGTGATATCCAGCTCCTTCCCATTCCAATCCTGACACCCTCCCTTTAGCATGAGATGTGATATCTCAATGCTTCTAATATCAAAACAGAAACCCTCCCTATAGCATGATATGTGATATCTAAGTCCTTCCCATTCCAATCCTGAGACCCTTCCTATAGCATGAGATGTGATATCTCAATGCTTCTACCAAACCTGAGACCCTTCCTTTAGCATGAGATGTGATATCCAACTCCTTCCCTTTCCAATCCTGAGACCCTTCCTATAGCATGAGATGTGATATCTCAATACTTCTAATACCAAACCTGAAATCCTTCCGATAACATGAGATGTGATATCCAAATCCTTCCCCTTCCAAACCTGAGACCCTCCCTTTAGCATGAGATGTGATATCCAACTCCTTCCCATTCCAATCCTGAGACCCTTCTGATAGCATGAGATGTGATATCTCAATGCTTCTAATACCAAACCTGAGATCCTTCCTATAGCATGAGATGTGATATCTCAATGCTTCTAATACCAAACCTGAGATCCTTCCTATAACATGAGATGTGATATCCAAATCCTTCCCCTTCCAATTCTGAGACCCTCCCTTTAACATGAGATGTGATATCCAACTCCTTCCCATTCCAATCCTGAGACACTTCCCATAGCAGAGATGTGATATCTCAATGCTTATACCAGACCTTAGACCCTTCCTATAACATGAGATCGGATATCCAACTCCTTCCCGTTCCAAACCTGAGACCCTTCCTTTAGCATGAGATGTGATATCCAGCTCCTTCCCATTCCAATCCTGAGACACTTCCGATAGCATGAGATGTGATATCTCAATGCTTCTAATATCAAAACGGAAACCCTCCCTATAGCATGATATGTGATATCTAAGTCCTTCCCATTCCAATCCTGAGACCCTTCCTATAGCATGAGATGTGATATCTCAATGCTTCTAATACCAAACCTGAGATCCTTCCGATAGCATGAGATCGGATATCCAACTCCTTCCCATTCCAATCCTGAGACACTTCCGATAGCAGAGATGTGATATCTCAATGCTTATACCAGACCTTAGACCCTTCCTATAACATGAGATCGGATATCCAACTCCTTCCCGTTCCAAACCTGAGACCCTTCCTTTAGCATGAGATGTGATATCCAGCTCCTTCCCATTCCAATCCTGAGACACTTCCTATAGCATGAGATGTGATATCTCAATGCTTCTACCAAACCTGAGACCCTTCCTTTAGCATGAGATGTGATATCCAACTCCTTCCCATTCCAATCCTGAGACACTTCCTATAGCATGAGATGTGATATCTCAATACTTCTAATACCAAACCTGAGATCCTTCCGATAACATGAGATGTGATATCCAAATCCTTCCCCTTCCAAACCTGAGACCCTCCCTTTAGCATGAGATGTGATATCCATCTCCTTCCCATTCCAATCCTGAGACCCTGCTGATAGCATGAGATGTGATATCTCAATGCTTCTAATACCAAACCTGAGATCCTTCCGATAGCATGAGATGTGATATCTCAATGCTTCTAATACCAAACCTGAGATCCTTCCTATAACATGAGATGTGATATCCAAATCCTTCCCCTTCCAATTCTGAGACCCTCCCTTTAACATGAGATGTGATATCCAACTCCTTCCCATTCCAACCTGAGACCCTTCCTATAGCATGAGATGTGATATCCAAGTCCTTCCCATTCCAATCCTTAGACCCTTCCTACAGCATGCAATATGATATCTCAATGCCTCTAATACCAAACCTGAGATCCTTCCTCTAACATGAAATGTGATATCCAACTCCTTCCCTTTCCAAACCTGAGAGCCTATCTATAGCATGAGATGTGATATCCAAGCCCTTTCCATTCCAATCCTTAGACCCTTCCTACAGCATGCAATATGATATCTCAATGATTCTAATAACAAACCTGAGACCCGTCCTATAACATGAGATGGGATATCCAACTCCTTCCATTTCCAATCCTGAGACACTTCCGATAGCAGAGATGTGATATCTCAATGCTTATACCAAACCTGAGACTCTTCCTTTAGCATGAGATGTGATATCCAGCTCCTTCCCATTCCAATCGTGAGACACTTCCGATAGCATGAGATGTTATATCTCAATGCTTCTAATATCAAAACTGAGACCCTCCCTATAGCATGATATGTGATATCTAAGTCCTTCCCATTCCAATCCTGAGACCCTTCCTATAGCATGAGATGTGATATCTCAATGCTTCTACCAAACCTGAGACCCTTCCTTTAGCATGAGATGTGATATCCAACTCCTTCCCATTCCAATCCTGAGACCCTTCCTATAGCATGAGATGTGATATCTCAATACTTCTAATACCAAACCTGAGATCCTTCCTATAGCATGAGATGTGATATCTCAATGCTTCTAATACCAAACCTGAGACCCTTCCTACAGCATGCAATGTGATATCTCACTGCTTATACCAAACCTGAGACCCTTCCTATAGCATGAGATGTGATATCCAACTCCTTCCCATTCCAATCCTGAGACCCTTCCTATAGCATGGGATGTGATATCTCAATGCTTCTAATATCAAACTTGAGAGCCTCCCTATAGCATGAGATGTGATATCCAAGTCCTTCCCATTCCAATCCTGAGACACTTCCTATAGCATGAGATGTGATATCTCAATGCTTCTAATACCAAACCTGAGACTCTTCCTATAACATGAGATGGGATATCCAACTCCTTCCCATTCCAATCCTGAGACCCTTCCAATAGCAGAGATGTGATATCTCAATGCTTATACCAAACCTGAGACCCTTCCTACGGCATGAGATGTCATATAAAACTCCTTCCCATTCCAATCCTGAGACCCTTCCTATAGCATGAGATGTGATATCTCAATGCTTATACCAAACCTGAGACCCTTCCTATAGCATGAGATGTGATATCCAACTCCTTCCCATTCCAATCCTGAGACCCTTCCTATAGCATGAGATGTGATATCTCAATGCTTATACCAAACCTGAGACCCTTCCTATAGCATGAGATGTGATATCCAACTCCTTCCCATTCCAATCCTGAGACCCTTCCTATAGCATGAGATGTGATATCTCAATACTTCTAATACCAAACCTGAGATCCTTCCGATAACATGAGATGTGATATCCAAATCCTTCCCCTTCCAAACCTGAGACCCTCCCTTTAGCATGAGATGTGATATCCATCTCCTTCCCATTCCAATCCTGAGACCCTTCTGATAGCATGAGATGTGATATCTCAATGCTTCTAATACCAAACCTGAGATCCTTCCGATAGCATGAGATGTGATATCTCAATGCTTCTAATACCAAACCTGAGACCCTTCCTATAACATGAGATTGGAATATCCAACTCCTTCCCATTCCAATCATGAGACCCTTCCGATAGCAGAGATGTGATATCTCAATTCTTATACCAAACCTGAGATCCTTCCTATAACATGAGATGTGATATCCAACTCCTTCCCATTCCAATCCTGAGACACTTCCTATAGCATGAGATGTGATATCTCACTGCTTATACCAAACCTGAGACCCTTCCTATAGCATGAGATGTGATATCTAACTCCTTCCCATTCCAATCCTGAGACCCTTCCTATAGCATGAGATGTGATATCTCAATGCTTCTAATACCAAACATGAGACTCTTCCTATAACATGAGATGGGATATCCAACTCCTTCCCATTCCAATCCTGAGACCCTTCCGATAGCAGAGATGTGATATCTCAATGCTTATACCAAACCTGAGACCCTTCCTACGGCATGAGATGTCATATACAACTCCTTCCCATTCCAATCCTGAGACCCTTCCTATAGCATGAGATGTGATATCTCAATGCTTATACCAAACCTGAGACCCTTCCTATAGCATGAGATGTGATATCCAACTCCTTCCCATTCCAATCCTGAGACCCTTCCTATAGCATGAGATGTGATATCTCAATGCTTATACCAAACCTGAGACCCTTCCTACGGCATGAGATGTCATATACAACTCCTTCCCATTCCAATCCTGAGACCCTTCCTATAGCATGAGATGTGATATCTCAATGCTTATACCAAACCTGAGACCCTTCCTATAGCATGAGATGTGATATCCAACTCCTTCCCATTCCAATCCTGAGACCCTTCCTATAGCATGAGATGTGATATCTCAATGCTTATACCAAACCTGAGACCCTTCCTATAACATGAGATGGGATATCCAACTCCTTCCCATTCCAATCCTGAGACACTTCCGATAGCAGAGATGTGATATCTCAATGCTTATACCAGACCTTAGACCCTTCCTATAACATGAGATCGGATATCCAACTCCTTCCAGTTCCAAAACTGACACCCTTCTTTTAGCATGAGATGTGATATCCATCTCCTTCCCATTCCAATCCTGAGACACTTCCGATAGCATGAGATGTGATATCTCAATGCTTCTAATATCAAAACGGAAACCCTCCCTATAGCATGATATGTGATATCTAAGTCCTTCCCATTCCAATCCTGAGACCCTTCCTATAGCATGAGATGTGATATCTCAATGCTTCTACCAAACCTGAGACCCTTCCTTTAGCATGAGATGTGATATCCAACTCCTTCCCATTCCAATCCTGAGACCCTTCCTATAGCATGAGATGTGATATCTCAATACTTCTAATACCAAACCTGAGATCCTTCCGATAACATGAGATGTGATATCCAAATCCTTCCCCTTCCAAACCTGAGACCCTCCCTTTAGCATGAGATGTGATATCCATCTCCTTCCCATTCCAATCCTGAGACCCTTCTGATAGCATGAGATGTGATATCTCAATGCTTCTAATACCAAACCTGAGATCCTTCCGATAGCATGAGATGTGATATCTCAATGCTTCTAATACCAAACCTGAGACCCTTCCTATAACATGAGATTGGAATATCCAACTCCTTCCCATTCCAATCCTGAGACCCTTCCGATAGCAGAGATGTGATATCTCAATTCTTATACCAAACCTGAGATCCTTCCTATAGCATGAGATGTGATATCTAACTCCTTCCCATTCCAATCCTGAGACCCTTCCTATAGCATGAGATGTGATATCTCAATGCTTCTAATATCAAACTTGAGAGCCTCCCTATAGCATGAGATGTGATATCCAAGTCCTTCCCATTCCAATCCTGAGACACTTCCTATAGCATGAGATGTGATATCTCAATGCTTCTAATACCAAACCTGAGACTCTTCCTATAACATGAGATGGGATATCCAACTCCTTCCCATTCCAATCCTGAGACCCTTCCGATAGCAGAGATGTGATATCTCAATGCTTATACCAAACCTGAGACCCTTCCTACGGCATGAGATGTCATATACAACTCCTTCCCATTCCAATCCTGAGACCCTTCCTATAGCATGAGATGTGATATCTCAATGCTTATACCAAACCTGAGACCCTTCCTATAGCATGAGATGTGATATCCAACTCCTTCCCATTCCAATCCTGAGACCCTTAGTATAGCATGAGATGTGATATCTCAATGCTTATACCAAACCTGAGACCCTTCCTACGGCATGAGATGTCATATACAACTCCTTCCCATTCCAATCCTGAGACCCTTCCTATAGCATGAGATGTGATATCTCAATGCTTATACCAAACCTGAGACCCTTCCTATAGCATGAGATGTGATATCCAACTCCTTCCCATTCCAATCCTGAGACCCTTCCTATAGCATGAGATGTGATATCTCAATGCTTATACCAAACCTGAGACCCTTCCCATAACATGAGATGGGATATCCAACTCCTTCCCATTCCAATCCTGAGACACTTCCGATAGCAGAGATGTGATATCTCAATGCTTATACCAGACCTTAGACCCTTCCTATAACATGAGATCGGATATCCAACTCCTTCCCGTTCCAAACCTGAGACCCTTCCTTTAGCATGAGATGTGATATCCAGCTCCTTCCCATTCCAATCCTGAGACACTTCCGATAGCATGAGATGTGATATCTCAATGCTTCTAATATCAAAACGGAAACCCTCCCTATCGCATGATATGTGATATCTAAGTCCTTCCCATTCCAATCCTGAGACCCTTCCTATAGCATGAGATGTGATATCTCAATGCTTCTAATACCAAACCTGAGATCCTTCCGATAGCATGAGATCGGATATCCAACTCCTTCCCATTCCAATCCTGAGACACTTCCGATAGCAGAGATGTGATATCTCAATGCTTATACCAGACCTTAGACCCTTCCTATAACATGAGATCGGATATCCAACTCCTTCCCGTTCCAAACCTGAGACCCTTCCTTTAGCATGAGATGTGATATCCAGCTCCTTCCCATTCCAATCCTGAGACACTTCCTATAGCATGAGATGTGATATCTCATTGCTTCTACCAAACCTGAGACCCTTCCTTTAGCATGAGATGTGATATCCAACTCCTTCCCATTCCAATCCTGAGACCCTTCCTATAGCATGAGATGTGATATCTCAATACTTCTAATACCAAACCTGAGATCCTTTCCGATAACATGAGATGTGATATCCAAATCCTTCCCCTTCCAAACCTGAGACCCTCCCTTTAGCATATGTGATATCCATCTCCTTCCCATTCCAATCCTGAGACCCTTCTGATAGCATGAGATGTGATATCTCAATGCTTATACCAGACCTTAGACCCTTCCTATAACATGAGATCGGATATCCAACTCCTTCCCGTTCCAAACCTGAGACCCTTCCTTTAGCATGAGATGTGATATCCAGCTCCTTCCCATTCCAATCCTGAGACACTTCCTATAGCATGAGATGTGATATCTCATTGCTTCTACCAAACCTGAGACCTTTCCTTTAGCATGAGATGTGATATCCAACTCCTTCCCATTCCAATCCTGAGACCCTTCCTATAGCATGAGATGTGATATCTCAATACTTCTAATACCAAACCTGAGATCCTTTCCGATAACATGAGATGTGATATCCAAATCCTTCCCCTTCCAAACCTGAGACCCTCCCTTTAGCATATGTGATATCCAACTCCTTCCCATTCCAACCTGAGACCCTTCCTATAGTGTTAGGAAAGATTTCGTTATTGTAGGGAACTTTCCTTCCATGTGGCAACCCCTAAACTTTTTGCTATTGTTTTCAACCTGTTTTCTTGACTTTGCCAGAGAAGTGCAGCCTTCTGCTGTACTCCTCTGGGCTTTCGCTCCTTTCTTACGGGGAAACTGACATGCCCTTAAGACAGTCAGTACCGGGGAACGCTGTTTCCCGTAGTTTCTTTTATCGTGTCGCCATTTTAGTGCAACACGACACAAGAGGGCACTGTAAGCTAAGTTACAGCTCTCTTGGGTCTCTAGCCTTCTACAGACCCTAGACACTCTTATAGGATGGTTTTTGGATCGGTGCAAGTCATTCAGGGACTGGGCTGGTGGCAGCGATCATTTGGTTTATTTTGAGCTCCTTTTGCCGTTCTGAGCACCTTTTTGCCGCGAACACAAAAGGGTGGCCCGGCTACCCAAAATGGCCGGACCACGAGGCTCCTTTGTCTCGTCCACTGTCCGTCTTGCTCCCTTTACCTTCCCCCGGGTCAGGCGACCCGGGGCCTTCCTTATTTGGGCATGTAGTTTCCCGCGAAACACGGTTGCTTTCGCGGGCTTCTACATGTCGTTTGAGTGCCCCCAGGATGTGGGCTGGGCTGTCTGGTCCCAATACACATCCTGGGTGCCAGAGAGTCTAGGGTGGTGTGAATGCCTGGGACCACTGTGGTCCGTGATTGGTCCACGTATGGTATGGGTGTTGATGAGCGGATCTCCCATTGGCTCCCCTCCGTTTTGGCGCGAAGGGAACCGTGGATAAGAGGGAGCTGGAAACACCACTACCATGTCGATCTCCTGAGTTCTTACGAACCCAGGGATACAGGAGCCAAGTATCCTGCGAACACGAGGCTGGACCGAGGAATCACTGGTGACCCCCTGAAGAACTTCTGCTCCTCATTGCTGTCGTCCGGTGAAGCCCTTTCCACCTAAGATCGAACAAGAAGGCCTGTACTGGCGCTTCGACCTATTGGAATAGCAGGACCAGCTATTCCCGGCACCTTCATCAACTCCTGCTGTAAGCCTTCGGAAGTGTCTCTGGGCCATCCAGTTGACTGACCAGCTTACTAAGGAGGCCTGCTCTGTAATCGCCGACAGGTTGGGTGGTATTCTGAGTCCGGGGCATGCTCACACGCTTCGTTTGCGTAGCAGTCCTAAGCTAGAGGTGAGCGGTGCTCGTTTGGCTTGAATACACCCGGCCGTCCCGTTGCCCTGCGGTGGCGACAAAACTGTGCTTGTTTCTTCGATCGGGACGTCTTTTTACTCTGCACGACGACGAGACGTTCCCTGCTCTTCAGAACCTGCCAGAAGCTGCATCTATCGAGGAGAAGCTCGGGCCTGCTTGCTTCGGGGACCGGTGAGTAGATTAGCTAGGATCTGGTCGCCCTCCTGCAGTGCCCTTTGCTTTTCCCCGCTGTGAATACAGCACCCCTTGTCCGTACTCGCGCCCTGCTTCTGCCTCACAGTGGAGGCTGCGCTAGAGTCGCGGACCGTGTTCTCCTTCATTAGAGCTCCCTACAGAGCTGTTCAACGTCCTCCGAAGAGCTTCACCTTCTGCCCATTGGCACCGGCGTGTGCAGGTACTTTTGAGCGCTAGGCTCCACTCTTCGTAGGGATTGGACTACCATCCAGTTAGGGGCCTCAGAAGGCGGACATATCACACGCATTGGTTCGCACTGCCTGTTTTCCTTCCCCTGCAGGTGGATAACATATTTCGTGCTGCTAATGCTGTGAAACTGTGTATTCTGTATATATATTGGGTGGATAGTGTATGTGTTGGTTTAATATCGTTGTATATTGCTGCTTTTACTGTGGTTATTAGTTTCAAGGCCTTATAATAAATGTGTATCTATTTTTGATATAAACAACTGTTTGGAGTAGTTTGTAAGCGCTCTTGCTTTGTGTGCTCATTGCGGGCTTTCAGTCACCCTCACCCCTCTTGAGACCTAGTCTTGACCGCCGCGATCGCTACCTTGATTGGTCTGGCTTGTCCAGAGGTTACCCTGTTCCAAGTAATTAGGTTGGCCTTCTGAACTTCTGCGCCACCAGGACAGAGTTCAGAAATCCGTCTTAACAAATTGGTGTACAGCGGTGGGATACGACTGAAGGTATCCAGTGTTGCGCACGAGCTAGGGCGTTTTCAGGTTATTCCAACCAGGACACGCAGTAAAGTATTGAATATAACGTTAAAAAGGCCATAGTCCTATCGACAGTATGGAAACGAATACTTTATTAACCTTAAATGCTTCGAAATCTGAAACATTGAAGAAGATGTGTGCGGAGAGAGGGGTTTCCTCTCAAGGCACTAAATTGGAAATGATCCAGAGAATCGTGGCGTGGCAAGAAGCGCAGCTTGACGCTATAACTTCCGAGGACAGTGCAGAAGGTGGTGGGGCTGCTCTCACTGGCAGAACCGACGGTTCTGCCGCTGCACTGATCCATCACGACCACGAGGACAGGGAGGATGTAATGTCTAACGTTTCCTCTGCCAGTGTTGATGGGGAGGCTATGCTTGAATTCAAGAAGCAAGAGCTGCGGTTTAGGCAGCAGGAGCTTGAATTCAGCATAGCCAAACTGAAAATCGACCAGGCAGAAAAACAAAAAGACAGGGATCACCAGTTGGAACTGGCCAAGCTTCAGTTCGCAAATGGGTCCAAGGGTCCTGGACATGGTTCTGGGGCTTCCTCTCATCCACGGTTTCCAAAAGATCTGCTCAGTGTGTATGAGGAACGAAATGACATTATGGACTGGTTAAATGCGTTTGAGTATGCATGCGAGGTTCAAGAGGTTGATAATGCGGATAAGATTGCATGGTTACTCAGCAGACTGCCCCATTCTGGTTGCAGTGCCATTATGGAAATGTCGAAGGCTGAGCGCGCTGATTTTGCAATGTTGAAGCAGACTCTCATTTTAAAGTTTGGGAAGACTCCGACCCAATATTTGAAAAGGTTTAGAGAGTATAAGAAAAAGGAAGGTGGTACTTGGGTGTCGTATGTAGCTGAGTCCCTGAAAAACTTAACTGGCTGGGTTGAAGGTTATAAGGTTTCTACCTTCGAAGGCATGATCAATCTGGTCATGCTGGAACACATTTTTGCTTCTTCTTCCCCGGAGCTTAAGCAGCATTTGGCCGATTCGAAGGAGATAGATCCTAAGAAGCTGGCCATTGCAGCAGATTTATGGGTGTCACATCGAGTGTCCCATAAGGACAAAACTCATCCTGGTAAGCAGGAGGAAGGGAAAAAGTCCAAAGATGTGGAGGGTGGGGAATCTGCTAAATCTTCTTCCCATAAGGGCCACAAAAAGAAAAATAAGGGTAAGCCATCCGAGAACTCACAGGGTAGTGGAGGTTCGCCTCCGAAACAGAACTCTGGTTATAATAAGCCTCCCTACGTAAACAGACCCAATGGGGCTTGTTTTTCTTGTGGAGCAACTGACCATGTGAAGGGGGATCCCCGTTGTAAGGTTAGACCTTTGGGGGTCCACTCCGCTAATCTGGCCTTCTCCTCCTACGAGGAAGAAGAGATTACAGGAGCATCCTTCTCCTCAGACTCATTTCCCAGCGGAATAGAGGCGGAGGTAGTTTTAGTGTCCCTGGGTTCCTGGGAGCCTAAAGTCGCAGAGGCGTATGCTAGGATTCCGGATAATACCAAGCACTACTTTAAAGACAGTGTGCTGATCAATGGAGTGGATACTCCAGCTCTTAGGGATAGTGGGTGCAGTCGAACTGTAGTGGATTCTACCTTGGTAGACTCAGAGGAAGTTGCCAGAGCTACTCTGATGCCCACTAAGTTGGCTGACGGCCCCCTCCGTATGTTTCCCGTGATCCCTGTTAATCTAACTTTAAATGGTACAGCAGTTAGGATTCCAGTGAGCATTCAGAGAAACGTCCCGGGAAAGGTCTTGTTGGGCAATGATCTCAGAGCTCTAGGGCTCGTAGGAGACACTGCCGAAAGACCCTACACACGGTCTCAAGCACGGGCAGCATTGGCCAAGTCCAATACGCCGCCCCAGCCGAAGGGGAAACCCAAGGCGAAAGGAGTCAACAAGTCCCGACGGGGGAAAGAGAATATTCCCCCGAGCTCGCCTACCACTGCGGTGGAGGGAGTTGGTCAATCGCCCGAGCCTGACGAGGAGGTGGCGATGCCTGAAGTGTTCGACCCCAACGACCATCCTGAACTAAAAGACTTGTTAGTTGAAGGAGGTCCTGATAGGGACGACTTCAGTAAGGGCCAACGTGAGTGCCCATCTCTGGAAGGCCTAAGGAGACAGGCCTGCTCCCAGCTTGAGGGTGAACCTCCTGGGAAGCATCGGATTTATTGGGAAGGTGGACTCCTGTACAGTGAGCCCACAGAGTCTACAGAAGGAGACCATAGGAGGTTGGTGGTTCCCCTTTCTGTTAGACCCTTCCTCCTGCAGTTGGCGCATGAAGTTCCCCTTGCTGGTCACCTTGGAATGAAGAGGACCAAGCAAAGGTTATCTATGCACTTCTACTGGCCCAAGATGGGGGTGCAAGTAGAAAGTCACTGCAGGAGTTGTGCCTCCTGCCAGTTGTCTGGTAAGGTTGGCGCGACAATCCAAGCTCCGTTGGTACCGCTCCCAGTTGTGGGGGTACCATTTGAAAGGGTAGGGATCGACATCGTTGGTCCCCTTGACCCGCAAACATCCTCAGGCAATAGGTTTATCCTGGTGCTGGTCGACCATGCAACCAGGTATCCTGAGGCCATCCCATTAAAGACTGTAACTGCCAAGTCAGTTGCAAAAGCGTTACTCGGCATATTTACTAGGGTTGGCTTCCCTAAAGAAGTTGTGTCAGATCGTGGCAGCAACTTTATGTCGAAGTATATGCAGGCTATGTGGAAAGAATGTGGGGTCACCTACAAGTTCTCTTCTGCATACCACCCCCAGACCAATGGTCTGGTGGAGCGTTTCAACAGAACGCTAAAGAGCATGATTGGGGCTCTGGAGGAGCCCCAGAGGAGGAAATGGGACCTTCTTTTACCATGCTTGTTGTTTGCCTACAGAGAGGTACCACAGGAGGGTGTTGGCTTCAGCCCCTTCGAACTTCTGTTCGGTCATCCCGTACGGGGACCCTTAGCCATCGTCAAAGAGGGATGGGAGATGCCCACTCCCCCTGTTACTACCAATGTAGTTGACTATGTGCTAGGGCTCAGAAAACGGATGGTACTCCTGATGGGCTTGGCTAGTGAAAAGTTGAAGGCCGGACAAGCGCTGGTGAAACATTGGTACGACCAGAAAGCTTCCTTAATTCACTTTACCCCTGGTCAGCAAGTCCTGATCATGAACCCTATAAGGCCTCGCGCTTTACAGGACAAATGGTCAGGCCCTTACACAGTGGTGGAGCCCCTGGGTGAGGTGAACTATTTAGTGGACCTTGGAAGGCCTGGACAGGCTCCAAAAGTGTTCCACGTAAATAGGCTGAAGGCTTTCGTCCCAAGAGTCGAAATCGCAGCACTGCTACTGGCGTCAGACGTTGAGGAAGAGGAGTCAGAACCTCTTCCCGACCTGTTCCAAAGCGGTCCTTCAGATAGCTCCGTTGAGGGTGTCCGAGTGGCCCCTCACCTGACTTCTGATCAGCAGGCTGAGGTGAAAAGTTTGCTTAGGCAGTTTTCCCCCCTGTTTTCACAGTCGCCTGGTTTGACACCTTGGTGCAAACATAACATTGACACAGGAGACAGTGTACCTACCAAAAGTAGGGGATACAGGATGTCGGATAAAGTACGGTCTTATATTAAGACCGAGGTCAACAAGATGTTAGACCTTGGGGTGATTGAACCCTCTAGTAGTCCTTGGTCCAGTCCTGTGGTTCTGGTTCCAAAAGCAGGCACTTCTGAATTGAGGTTCTGCGTGGATTACAGGGCTCTGAATGCTGTCACCAAGACAGACGCTCACCCCTTGCCTCGAACTGACGAGCTGGTGGATACCTTGGGTGCCTCCAAGTACCTCAGCACGTTTGACCTGACTGCGGGCTATTGGCAAATAGCTTTAGCAGAACATGCCAAGGAGAAGACAGCATTTTCAACTCCCGACGGGCTTTACCAATTCCGGGTAATGCCGTTCGGATTGAAGAATGCACCTGCCACTTTCCAGAGGCTTGTGAATCATGTGTTGAATGGGTTGGACGAATTCTGTCTTGCATATCTGGACGATATAGCAGTTTTCAGTGCCACCTGGGAAGACCATGTGAAACACCTCGGGATTGTGCTCCAGGCTCTTCAGAAAGCCCACTTGACCATAAAGGCGAGTAAATGCCAGATTGGACAAGGCTCAGTGGTTTACCTTGGGCATGAAGTAGGTGGAGGAAGGATACAGCCTCTCCCCAGTAAAGTACAAGCAGTACAAGACTGGCCTACCCCCACTACACAAACCCAAGTGAGAGCCTTCTTAGGACTCACGGGTTATTACCGCAATTTTATGGCAGACTATGGCACCATAGCTGCTCCTCTGACTGCCCTCACAACTCCGAAGAAACCCAAGAAGGTAACTTGGACTGACGAGTGTGAGAAGGCCTTCAATGGCTTGAAAGACTCCTTGTGCCAGGCCCCTGTGCTCAGGGCCCCTGATTATCAAAGACCTTTTATCGTGCAGACGGATGCCTCTGACACTGGGATAGGAGCTGTACTATCACAAGTAGATGAGAAGGGTAAGGAACACCCTATCGGTTTTATTAGTCGCCAGCTTAAGGACAGAGAGCTCAGATGGTCCACGGTAGAGAAAGAATGTTTCTCTGTTGTGTGGGCCCTAAGGAAGCTGCGGCCCTACCTCTATGGGACCCACTTCACTGTGCAGACTGACCATAAGCCGTTAAAGTGGCTAATGAACATGAAGGGGGAGAATCCAAAGTTGCTTAGGTGGTCCATAAGTCTACAAGGCTTCGACTTCACTATTGAGCATAGGCCAGGTGTCCAACATAGCAATGCTGATGGGTTGTCCAGAATGTTTTACCGACCTGAACAAGAGACTCATCCAGGGGTGGATTAGTTCCCCCTGTCCATAGTCTGGGAGGGGCGAGTGTTAGGAAAGATTTCGTTATTGTAGGGAACTTTCCTTCCATGTGGCAACCCCTAAACTTTTTGCTATTGTTTTCAACCTGTTTTCTTGACTTTGCCAGAGAAGTGCAGCCTTCTGCTGTACTCCTCTGGGCTTTCGCTCCTTTCTTACGGGGAAACTGACATGCCCTTAAGACAGTCAGTACCGGGGAACGCTGTTTCCCGTAGTTTCTTTTATCGTGTCGCCATTTTAGTGCAACACGACACAAGAGGGCACTGTAAGCTAAGTTACAGCTCTCTTGGGTCTCTAGCCTTCTACAGACCCTAGACACTCTTATAGGATGGTTTTTGGATCGGTGCAAGTCATTCAGGGACTGGGCTGGTGGCAGCGATCATTTGGTTTATTTTGAGCTCCTTTTGCCGTTCTGAGCACCTTTTTGCCGCGAACACAAAAGGGTGGCCCGGCTACCCAAAATGGCCGGACCACGAGGCTCCTTTGTCTCGTCCACTGTCCGTCTTGCTCCCTTTACCTTCCCCCGGGTCAGGCGACCCGGGGCCTTCCTTATTTGGGCATGTAGTTTCCCGCGAAACACGGTTGCTTTCGCGGGCTTCTACATGTCGTTTGAGTGCCCCCAGGATGTGGGCTGGGCTGTCTGGTCCCAATACACATCCTGGGTGCCAGAGAGTCTAGGGTGGTGTGAATGCCTGGGACCACTGTGGTCCGTGATTGGTCCACGTATGGTATGGGTGTTGATGAGCGGATCTCCCATTGGCTCCCCTCCGTTTTGGCGCGAAGGGAACCGTGGATAAGAGGGAGCTGGAAACACCACTACCATGTCGATCTCCTGAGTTCTTACGAACCCAGGGATACAGGAGCCAAGTATCCTGCGAACACGAGGCTGGACCGAGGAATCACTGGTGACCCCCTGAAGAACTTCTGCTCCTCATTGCTGTCGTCCGGTGAAGCCCTTTCCACCTAAGATCGAACAAGAAGGCCTGTACTGGCGCTTCGACCTATTGGAATAGCAGGACCAGCTATTCCCGGCACCTTCATCAACTCCTGCTGTAAGCCTTCGGAAGTGTCTCTGGGCCATCCAGTTGACTGACCAGCTTACTAAGGAGGCCTGCTCTGTAATCGCCGACAGGTTGGGTGGTATTCTGAGTCCGGGGCATGCTCACACGCTTCGTTTGCGTAGCAGTCCTAAGCTAGAGGTGAGCGGTGCTCGTTTGGCTTGAATACACCCGGCCGTCCCGTTGCCCTGCGGTGGCGACAAAACTGTGCTTGTTTCTTCGATCGGGACGTCTTTTTACTCTGCACGACGACGAGACGTTCCCTGCTCTTCAGAACCTGCCAGAAGCTGCATCTATCGAGGAGAAGCTCGGGCCTGCTTGCTTCGGGGACCGGTGAGTAGATTAGCTAGGATCTGGTCGCCCTCCTGCAGTGCCCTTTGCTTTTCCCCGCTGTGAATACAGCACCCCTTGTCCGTACTCGCGCCCTGCTTCTGCCTCACAGTGGAGGCTGCGCTAGAGTCGCGGACCGTGTTCTCCTTCATTAGAGCTCCCTACAGAGCTGTTCAACGTCCTCCGAAGAGCTTCACCTTCTGCCCATTGGCACCGGCGTGTGCAGGTACTTTTGAGCGCTAGGCTCCACTCTTCGTAGGGATTGGACTACCATCCAGTTAGGGGCCTCAGAAGGCGGACATATCACACGCATTGGTTCGCACTGCCTGTTTTCCTTCCCCTGCAGGTGGATAACATATTTCGTGCTGCTAATGCTGTGAAACTGTGTATTCTGTATATATATTGGGTGGATAGTGTATGTGTTGGTTTAATATCGTTGTATATTGCTGCTTTTACTGTGGTTATTAGTTTCAAGGCCTTATAATAAATGTGTATCTATTTTTGATATAAACAACTGTTTGGAGTAGTTTGTAAGCGCTCTTGCTTTGTGTGCTCATTGCGGGCTTTCAGTCACCCTCACCCCTCTTGAGACCTAGTCTTGACCGCCGCGATCGCTACCTTGATTGGTCTGGCTTGTCCAGAGGTTACCCTGTTCCAAGTAATTAGGTTGGCCTTCTGAACTTCTGCGCCACCAGGACAGAGTTCAGAAATCCGTCTTAACATATAGCATGAGATGTGATATCCAAGTCCTTCCCATTCCAATCCTTAGACCCTTCCTACAGCATGCAATATGATATCTCAATGCCTCTAATACCAAACCTGAGATCCTTCCTCTAACATGAAATGTGATATCCAACTCCTTCCCTTTCCAAACCTGAGAGCCTATCTATAGCATGAGATGTGATATCCAAGTCCTTTCCATTCCAATCCTTAGACCCTTCCTACAGCATGCAATATGATATCTCAATGATTCTAATAACAAACCTGAGACCCGTCCTATAACATGAGATGGGATATCCAACTCCTTCCATTTCCAATCCTGAGACACTTCCGATAGCAGAGATGTGATATCTCAATGCTTATACCAAACCTGAGACCCTTCCTATAACATGAGATGTGATATCCAACTCCTTCCCGTTCCAATCCTGAGACTCTTCCTTTAGCATGAGATGTGATATCCAGCTCCTTCCCATTCCAATCGTGAGACACTTCCGATAGCATGAGATGTGATATCTCAATGCTTCTAATATCAAAACTGAGACCCTCCCTATAGCATGATATGTGATATCTAAGTCCTTCCCATTCCAATCCTGAGACCCTTCCTATAGCATGAGATGTGATATCTCAATGCTTCTACCAAACCTGAGACCCTTCCTTTAGCATGAGATGTGATATCCAACTCCTTCCCATTCCAATCCTGAGACCCTTCCTATAGCATGAGATGTGATATCTCAATACTTCTAATACCAAACCTGAGATCCTTCCTATAGCATGAGATGTGATATCTCAATGCTTCTAATACCAAACCTGAGACCCTTCCTACAGCATGCGATGTGATATCTCACTGCTTATACCAAACCTGAGACCCTTCCTATAGCATGAGATGTGATATCCAACTCCTTCCCATTCCAATCCTGAGACCCTTCCTATAGCATGAGATGTGATATCTCAATGCTTCTAATATCAAACTTGAGAGCCTCCCTATAGCATGAGATGTGATATCCAAGTCCTTCCCATTCCAATCCTGAGACACTTCCTATAGCATGAGATGTGATATCTCAATGCTTCTAATACCAAACCTGAGACTCTTCCTATAACATGAGATGGGATATCCAACTCCTTCCTATTCCAATCCTGAGACCCTTCCGATAGCAGAGATGTGATATCTCAATGCTTATACCAAACCTGAGACCCTTCCTACGGCATGAGATGTCATATACAACTCCTTCCCATTCCAATCCTGAGACCCTTCCTATAGCATGAGATGTGATATCTCAATGCTTATACCAAACCTGAGACCCTTCCTATAGCATGAGATGCGATATCCAACTCCTTCCCATTCCAATCCTGAGACCCTTCCTATAGCATGAGATGTGATATCTCAATGCTTATACCAAACCTGAGACCCTTCCTATAACATGAGATGGGATATCCAACTCCTTCCCATTCCAATCCTGAGACACTTCCGATAGCAGAGATGTGATATCTCAATGCTTATACCAGACCTTAGACCCTTCCTATAACATGAGATCGGATATCCAACTCCTTCCCGTTCCAAACCTGAGACCCTTCCTTTAGCACGAGATGTGATATCCAGCTCCTTCCCATTCCAATCCTGACACCCTCCCTTTAGCATGAGATGTGATATCTCAATGCTTCTAATATCAAAACAGAAACCCTCCCTATAGCATGATATGTGATATCTAAGTCCTTCCCATTCCAATCCTGAGACCCTTCCTATAGCATGAGATGTGATATCTCAATGCTTCTACCAAACCTGAGACCCTTCCTTTAGCATGAGATGTGATATCCAACTCCTTCCCTTTCCAATCCTGAGACCCTTCCTATAGCATGAGATGTGATATCTCAATACTTCTAATACCAAACCTGAAATCCTTCCGATAACATGAGATGTGATATCCAAATCCTTCCCCTTCCAAACCTGAGACCCTCCCTTTAGCATGAGATGTGATATCCAACTCCTTCCCATTCCAATCCTGAGACCCTTCTGATAGCATGAGATGTGATATCTCAATGCTTCTAATACCAAACCTGAGATCCTTCCTATAGCATGAGATGTGATATCTCAATGCTTCTAATACCAAACCTGAGATCCTTCCTATAACATGAGATGTGATATCCAAATCCTTCCCCTTCCAATTCTGAGACCCTCCCTTTAACATGAGATGTGATATCCAACTCCTTCCCATTCCAATCCTGAGACACTTCCCATAGCAGAGATGTGATATCTCAATGCTTATACCAGACCTTAGACCCTTCCTATAACATGAGATCGGATATCCAACTCCTTCCCGTTCCAAACCTGAGACCCTTCCTTTAGCATGAGATGTGATATCCAGCTCCTTCCCATTCCAATCCTGAGACACTTCCGATAGCATGAGATGTGATATCTCAATGCTTCTAATATCAAAACGGAAACCCTCCCTATAGCATGATATGTGATATCTAAGTCCTTCCCATTCCAATCCTGAGACCCTTCCTATAGCATGAGATGTGATATCTCAATGCTTCTAATACCAAACCTGAGATCCTTCCGATAGCATGAGATCGGATATCCAACTCCTTCCCATTCCAATCCTGAGACACTTCCGATAGCAGAGATGTGATATCTCAATGCTTATACCAGACCTTAGACCCTTCCTATAACATGAGATCGGATATCCAACTCCTTCCCGTTCCAAACCTGAGACCCTTCCTTTAGCATGAGATGTGATATCCAGCTCCTTCCCATTCCAATCCTGAGACACTTCCTATAGCATGAGATGTGATATCTCAATGCTTCTACCAAACCTGAGACCCTTCCTTTAGCATGAGATGTGATATCCAACTCCTTCCCATTCCAATCCTGAGACACTTCCTATAGCATGAGATGTGATATCTCAATACTTCTAATACCAAACCTGAGATCCTTCCGATAACATGAGATGTGATATCCAAATCCTTCCCCTTCCAAACCTGAGACCCTCCCTTCTAAGTCCTTCCCATTCCAATCCTGAGACCCTTCCTATAGCATGAGATGTGATATCTCAATGCTTCTACCAAACCTGAGACCCTTCCTTTAGCATGAGATGTGATATCCAACTCCTTCCCATTCCAACCTGAGACCCTTCCTATAGCATGAGAAGGTATATCCAACTCCTTCCCAATCCAATCCTGAGACCCCTCCGATAGCAGAGATGTGATATCTCAATGCTTATACCAAACCTGAGACCCTTCCTATGGCATGAGATGTGATATCCAACTCCTTGCCATTCAAATCCTGAGACCCTCCCTATAACAAGAGATGTCATATCCAACTCCTTCCCATTCCAAACCTGAGACCCTTCCTTTAGCATGAGATGTGATATCCAAATCCTTCACATTCCAATCAGGAGACCCTTCCTATAACATGAGATGTGATATCCAACTCCTTCCCAATCCAATCCTGAGACCCTTCCGATAGCAGAGATGTGATATCTCAATGCTTATACCAAACCTGAGACCCTTCCTATGGCATGAGATGTGATATCCAAATCCTTCACATTCCAATCCGGAGACCAATCCGATAACATGAGATGTGATATCTCAATGCTTCAAAAACCAAACATGAGAACCATCCTATAACATGAGATGTGAAATCCAAATCCTTCCCTTCCCAAACCTGAGACTCTTCCTATAGCATGAGATGTGATATCTCAATGCTTCTACCAAACCTGAAACCCTTCCTATAGCATGAGATGTGATATCCAACTCCTTCCCATTCCAATCCTGAGACACTTCCTATAGCATGAGATGTGATATCACAATGCTTCTAATACCAAACCTGAAACCCATCCTATAACATGAGATGTGATATCCAAATCCTTCCCCTTCCAAACCTGAGACCCTTCCTTTAGCATGAGATGTGATATCCAGCTCCTCCCATTCCAATCCTGAGACCCTTCCGATAGCATGAGATGTGATATCTCAATGCTTCTAATATCAAAACTGAGACCCTCCCTATAGCATGAGATGTGATATCTAAGTCCTTCCCATTCCAATCCTGAGACCCTTCCGATAGCAGAGATGTGATATCTCAATGCTTATACCAAACCTGAGACCCTTCCTATGGCATGAGATGTGATATCCAACTCCTTGCCATTCAAATCCTGAGACCCTCCCTATAACAAGAGATGTCATATCCAACTCCTTCCCATTCCAAACCTGAGACCCTTCCTTTAGCATGAGATGTGATATCCAAATCCTTCACATTCCAATCCGGAGACCAATCCTATAGCATGAGATGTGATATCTCAATGCTTCTAATACCAAACCTGAGACTCTTCCTATAGCATGAGATGTGATATCTCAATGCTTCTAATATCAAACTTGAGACCCTCCCTATAGCATGAGATGTGATATCCAAGTCCTTCCCATTCCAATCCTGAGACACTTCCTATAGCATGAGATGTGATATCTCAATGCTTCTAATACCAAACCTGAGACTCTTCCTATAACATGAGATGGGATATCCAACTCCTTGCCATTCCAATCCTGAGACTCTTCTGATAGCAGAGATGTGATATCTCAATGCTTATACCAAACCTGAGACCCTTCCTACGGCATGAGATGTCATATACAACTCCTTCCCATTCCAATCCTGAGACCCTTCCTATAGCATGAGATGTGATATCTCAATGCTTATACCAAACCTGAGACCCTTCCTATAGCATGAGATGTGATATCCAACTCCTTCCCATTCCAATCCTTAGACCCTTCCTACAGCATGCAATATGATATCTCAATGATTCTAATAACAATCCTGAGACCCGTCCTATAACATGAGATGGGATATCCAATTCCTTCCCATTCCAATCCTGAGACACTTCCGATAGCAGAGATGTGATATTTCAATGCTTATACCAAACCTGAGACCCTTCCTATAACATGAGATCGGATATCCAACTCCTTCCCGTTCCAAACCTGAGACCCTTCCTTTAGCATGAGATGTAATATCCAGCTCCTTCCCATTCCAATCCTGAGACACTTCCGATAGCATGAGATGTGATATCTCAATGCTTCTAATATCAAAACTGAAACCCTCCCTATAGCATGATATGTGATATCTAAGTCCTTCCCATTCCAATCCTGAGACCCTTCCTATAGCATGAGATGTGATATCTCAATGCTTCTACCAAACCTGAGACCCTTCCTTTAGCATGAGATGTGATATCCAACTCCTTCCCATTCCAACCTGAGACCCTTCCAGTAGCATGAGAAGGGATATCCAACTCCTTCCCAATCCAATCCTGAGACCCTTCCGATAGCAGAGATGTAATATCTCTATGCTTATACCAAACCTGCAACCCTTCCTATGGCATGAGATGTGATATCCAACTCCTTGCCATTCAAATCCTGAGACCCTCCCTATAACAAGAGATGTCATATCCAACTCCTTCCCATTCCAAACCTGAGACCCTTCCTTTAGCATGAGATGTGATATCCAAATCCTTCACATTCCAATCCGGAGACCCTTCCTATAACATGAGATGTGATATCCAACTCCTTCCCAATCCAATCCTGAGACCCTTCCGATAGCAGAGATGTGATATCTCAATGCTTATACCAAACCTGAGACCCTTCCTATGGCATGAGATGTGATATCCAACTCCTTGCCATTCAAATCCTGAGACCCTCCCTATAACAAGAGATGTCATATCCAACTCCTTCCCATTCCAAACCTGAGACCCTTCCTTTAGCATGAGATGTGATATCCAAATCCTTCACATTCCAATCCAGAGACCAATCCTATAGCATGAGATGTGATATCTCAATGCTTCTAATACCAAACTTGAGACCCTTCCGATAGCATGAGATGTGATATCTCAAAGCTTCAAAAACCAAACATGAGAACCATCCTATAACATGAGATGTGAAATCCAAATCCTTCCCTTCCCAAACCTGAGACTCTTCCTATAGCATGAGATGTGATATCTCAATGCTTCTAATATCAAACTTGAGACCCTCCCTATAGCATGAGATGTGATATGCAAGTCCTTCCCATTCCAATCCTGAGACACTTCCTATAGCATGAGATGTGATATCTCAATGCTTCTAATACCAAACCTGAGACTCTTCCTATAACATGAGATGGGATATCCAACTCCTTCCCATTCAAATCCTGAGACTCTTCTGATAGCAGAGATGTGATATCTCAATGCTTATACCAAACCTGAGACCCTTCCTACGGCATGAGATGTCATATACAACTCCTTCCCATTCCAATCCTGAGACCCTTCCTATAGCATGAGATGTGATATCTCAATGCTTATACCAAACCTGAGACCCTTCCTATAGCATGAGATGTGATATCCAACTCCTTCCATTCCAATCCTGAGACCCTTCCTATAGCATGAGATTTGATATCTCAATGCTTATACCAAACCTGAGACCCTTCCTATAGCATGAGATGTGATATCCAAGTCTTTCCCATTCCAATCCTTAGACCCTTCCTACAGCATGCAATATGATATCTCAATGATTCTAATAACAATCCTGAGACCCGTCCTATAACATGAGATGGGATATCCAATTCCTTCCCATTCCAATCCTGAGACACTTCCGATAGCAGAGATGTGATATCTCAATGCTTATACCAAACCTGAGACCCTTCCTACAACATGAGATCGGATATCCAACTCCTTCCCGTTCCAAACCTGAGACCCTTCCTTTAGCATGAGATGTGATATCCAGCTCCTTCCCATTCCAATCCTGAGACACTTCCGATAGCATGAGATGTGATATCTCAATGCTTCTAATATCAAAACTGAAACCCTCCATATAGCATGATATGTGATATCTAAGTCCTTCCCATTCCAATCCTGAGACCCTTCCTATAGCATGAGATGTGATATCTCAATGCTTCTACCAAACCTGAGACCCTTCCTTTAGCATGAGATGTGATATCCAACTCCTTCCCATTCCAACCTGAGACCCTTCCTATAGCATGAGAAGGGATATCCAACTCCTTCCCAATCCAATCCTGACACCCCTCCGATAGCAGAGATGTGATATCTCAATGCTTATACCAAACCTGAGACCCTTCCTATGGCATGAGATGTGATATCCAACTCCTTGCCATTCAAATCCTGAGACCCTCCCTATAACAAGAGATGTCATATCCAACTCCTTCCCATTCCAAACCTGAGACCCTTCCTTTAGCATGAGATGTGATATCCAAATCCTTCACATTCCAATCCAGAGACCAATCCTATAGCATGAGATGTGATATCTCAATGCTTCTACCAAACCTGAGACCCTTCCTTTAGCATGAGATGTGATATCTCAATGCTTCAAAAACCAAACATGAGAACCATCCTATAACATGAGATGTGAAATCCAAATCCTTCCCTTCCCAAACCTGAGACTCTTCCTATAGCATGAGATGTGATATCTCAATGCTTCTAATATCAAACTTGAGACCCTCCCTATAGCATGAGATGTGATATCCAAGTCCTTCCCATTCCAATCCTGAGACACTTCCTATAGCATGAGATGTGATATCTCAATGCTTCTAATACCAAACCTGAGACTCTTCCTATAACATGAGATGGGATATCCAACTCCTTCCCATTCAAATCCTGAGACTCTTCTGATAGCAGAGATGTGATATCTCAATGCTTATACCAAACCTGAGACCCTTCCTACGGCATGAGATGTCATATACAACTCCTTCCCATTCCAATCCTGAGACCCTTCCTATAGCATGAGATGTGATATCTCAATGCTTATACCAAACCTGAGACCCTTCCTATAGCATGAGATGTGATATCCAACTCCTTCCCATTCCAATCCTGAGACCCTTCCTATAACATGAGATGTGATATCCAACTCCTTCCATTCCAATCCTGAGACCCTTCCTATAGCATGAGATTTGATATCTCAATGCTTATACCAAACCTGAGACCCTTCCTATAGCATGAGATGTGATATCCAAGTCTTTCCCATTCCAATCCTTAGACCCTTCCTACAGCATGCAATATGATATCTCAATGATTCTAATAACAATCCTGAGACCCGTCCTATAACATGAGATGGGATATCCAATTCCTTCCCATTCCAATCCTGAGACACTTCCGATAGCAGAGATGTGATATCTCAATGCTTATACCAAACCTGAGACCCTTCCTACAACATGAGATCGGATATCCAACTCCTTCCCGTTCCAAACCTGAGACCCTTCCTTTAGCATGAGATGTGATATCCAGCTCCTTCCCATTCCAATCCTGAGACACTTCCGATAGCATGAGATGTGATATCTCAATGCTTCTAATATCAAAACTGAAACCCTCCCTATAGCATGATATGTGATATCTAAGTCCTTCCCATTCCAATCCTGAGACCCTTCCTATAGCATGAGATGTGATATCTCAATGCTTCTACCAAACCTGAGACCCTTCCTTTAGCATGAGATGTGATATCCAACTCCTTCCCATTCCAACCTGAGACCCTTCCTATAGCATGAGAAGGGATATCCAACTCCTTCCCAATCCAATCCTGAGACCCCTCCGATAGCAGAGATGTGATATCTCAATGCTTATACCAAATCTGAGACCCTTCCTATGGCATGAGATGTGATATCCAACTCCTTGCCATTCAAATCCTGAGACCCTCCCTATAACAAGAGATGTCATATCCAACTCCTTCCCATTCCAAACCTGAGACCCTTCCTTTAGCATGAGATGTGATATCCAAATCCTTCACATTCCAATCAGGAGACCCTTCCTATAACATGAGATGTGATATCCAACTCCTTCCCAATCCAATCCTGAGACCCTTCCGATAGCAGAGAGGTGATATCTCAATGCTTATACCAAACCTGAGACCCTTCCTATGGCATGAGATGTGATATCCAACTCCTTGCCATTCAAATCCTGAGACCCTCCCTATAACAAGAGATGTCATATCCAACTCCTTCCCATTCCAATCCTGAGACACTTCCGATAGCATGAGATGTGATATCTCAATGCTTCTAATATCAAAACTGAAACCCTCCCTATAGCATGATATGTGATATCTAAGTCCTTCCCATTCCAATCCTGAGACCCTTCCTATAGCATGAGATGTGATATCTCAATGCTTCTACCAAACCTGAGACCCTTCCTTTAGCATGAGATGTGATATCCAACTCCTTCCCATTCCAACCTGAGACCCTTCCAGTAGCATGAGAAGGGATATCCAACTCCTTCCCAATCCAATCCTGAGACCCTTCCGATAGCAGAGATGTAATATCTCTATGCTTATACCAAACCTGCGACCCTTCCTATGGCATGAGATGTGATATCCAACTCCTTGCCATTCAAATCCTGAGACCCTCCCTATAACAAGAGATGTCATATCCAACTCCTTCCCATTCCAAACCTGAGACCCTTCCTTTAGCATGAGATGTGATATCCAAATCCTTCACATTCCAATCCGGAGACCCTTCCTATAACATGAGATGTGATATCCAACTCCTTCCCAATCCAATCCTGAGACCCTTCCGATAGCAGAGATGTGATATCTCAATGCTTATACCAAACCTGAGACCCTTCCTATGGCATGAGATGTGATATCCAACTCCTTGCCATTCAAATCCTGAGACCCTCCCTATAACAAGAGATGTCATATCCAACTCCTTCCCATTCCAAACCTGAGACCCTTCCTTTAGCATGAGATGTGATATCCAAATCCTTCACATTCCAATCCAGAGACCAATCCTATAGCATGAGATGTGATATCTCAATGCTTCTAATACCAAACTTGAGACCCTTCCGATAGCATGAGATGTGATATCTCAATGCTTCAAAAACCAAACATGAGAACCATCCTATAACATGAGATGTGAAATCCAAATCCTTCCCTTCCCAAACCTGAGACTCTTCCTATAGCATGAGATGTGATATCTCAATGCTTCTAATATCAAACTTGAGACCCTCCCTATAGCATGAGATGTGATATGCAAGTCCTTCCCATTCCAATCCTGAGACACTTCCTATAGCATGAGATGTGATATCTCAATGCTTCTAATACCAAACCTGAGACTCTTCCTATAACATGAGATGGGATATCCAACTCCTTCCCATTCAAATCCTGAGACTCTTCTGATAGCAGAGATGTGATATCTCAATGCTTATACCAAACCTGAGACCCTTCCTACGGCATGAGATGTCATATACAACTCCTTCCCATTCCAATCCTGAGACCCTTCCTATAGCATGAGATGTGATATCTCAATGCTTATACCAAACCTGAGACCCTTCCTATAGCATGAGATGTGATATCCAACTCCTTCCATTCCAATCCTGAGACCCTTCCTATAGCATGAGATTTGATATCTCAATGCTTATACCAAACCTGAGACCCTTCCTATAGCATGAGATGTGATATCCAAGTCTTTCCCATTCCAATCCTTAGACCCTTCCTACAGCATGCAATATGATATCTCAATGATTCTAATAACAATCCTGAGACCCGTCCTATAACATGAGATGGGATATCCAATTCCTTCCCATTCCAATCCTGAGACACTTCCGATAGCAGAGATGTGATATCTCAATGCTTATACCAAACCTGAGACCCTTCCTACAACATGAGATCGGATATCCAACTCCTTCCCGTTCCAAACCTGAGACCCTTCCTTTAGCATGAGATGTGATATCCAGCTCCTTCCCATTCCAATCCTGAGACACTTCCGATAGCATGAGATGTGATATCTCAATGCTTCTAATATCAAAACTGAAACCCTCCCTATAGCATGATATGTGATATCTAAGTCCTTCCCATTCCAATCCTGAGACCCTTCCTATAGCATGAGATGTGATATCTCAATGCTTCTACCAAACCTGAGACCCTTCCTTTAGCATGAGATGTGATATCCAACTCCTTCCCATTCCAACCTGAGACCCTTCCTATAGCATGAGAAGGGATATCCAACTCCTTCCCAATCCAATCCTGACACCCCTCCGATAGCAGAGATGTGATATCTCAATGCTTATACCAAACCTGAGACCCTTCCTATGGCATGAGATGTGATATCCAACTCCTTGCCATTCAAATCCTGAGACCCTCCCTATAACAAGAGATGTCATATCCAACTCCTTCCCATTCCAAACCTGAGACCCTTCCTTTAGCATGAGATGTGATATCCAAATCCTTCACATTCCAATCCAGAGACCAATCCTATAGCATGAGATGTGATATCTCAATGCTTCTAATACCAAACCTGAGACCCTTCCGATAGCATGAGATGTGATATCTCAATGCTTCAAAAACCAAACATGAGAACCATCCTATAACATGAGATGTGAAATCCAAATCCTTCCCTTCCCAAACCTGAGACTCTTCCTATAGCATGAGATGTGATATCTCAATGCTTCTAATATCAAACTTGAGACCCTCCCTATAGCATGAGATGTGATATCCAAGTCCTTCCCATTCCAATCCTGAGACACTTCCTATAGCATGAGATGTGATATCTCAATGCTTCTAATACCAAACCTGAGACTCTTCCTATAACATGAGATGGGATATCCAACTCCTTCCCATTCAAATCCTGAGACTCTTCTGATAGCAGAGATGTGATATCTCAATGCTTATACCAAACCTGAGACCCTTCCTACGGCATGAGATGTCATATACAACTCCTTCCCATTCCAATCCTGAGACCCTTCCTATAGCATGAGATGTGATATCTCAATGCTTATACCAAACCTGAGACCCTTCCTATAGCATGAGATGTGATATCCAACTCCTTCCCATTCCAATCCTGAGACCCTTCCTATAACATGAGATGTGATATCCAACTCCTTCCATTCCAATCCTGAGACCCTTCCTATAGCATGAGATTTGATATCTCAATGCTTATACCAAACCTGAGACCCTTCCTATAGCATGAGATGTGATATCCAAGTCTTTCCCATTCCAATCCTTAGACCCTTCCTACAGCATGCAATATGATATCTCAATGATTCTAATAACAATCCTGAGACCCGTCCTATAACATGAGATGGGATATCCAATTCCTTCCCATTCCAATCCTGAGACACTTCCGATAGCAGAGATGTGATATCTCAATGCTTATACCAAACCTGAGACCCTTCCTACAACATGAGATCGGATATCCAACTCCTTCCCGTTCCAAACCTGAGACCCTTCCTTTAGCATGAGATGTGATATCCAGCTCCTTCCCATTCCAATCCTGAGACACTTCCGATAGCATGAGATGTGATATCTCAATGCTTCTAATATCAAAACTGAAACCCTCCCTATAGCATGATATGTGATATCTAAGTCCTTCCCATTCCAATCCTGAGACCCTTCCTATAGCATGAGATGTGATATCTCAATGCTTCTACCAAACCTGAGACCCTTCCTTTAGCATGAGATGTGATATCCAACTCCTTCCCATTCCAACCTGAGACCCTTCCTATAGCATGAGAAGGGATATCCAACTCCTTCCCAATCCAATCC
Organism: Ambystoma mexicanum; assembly: GCF_040938575.1. Lineage (NCBI taxonomy): Eukaryota > Metazoa > Chordata > Amphibia > Caudata > Ambystomatidae > Ambystoma > Ambystoma mexicanum. The sequence goes on from NW_027182424.1 coordinate 3,307,871, forward strand.
TGAGACCCCTCCGATAGCAGAGATGTGATATCTCAATGCTTATACCAAATCTGAGACCCTTCCTATGGCATGAGATGTGATATCCAACTCCTTGCCATTCAAATCCTGAGACCCTCCCTATAACAAGAGATGTCATATCCAACTCCTTCCCATTCCAAACCTGAGACCCTTCCTTTAGCATGAGATGTGATATCCAAATCCTTCACATTCCAATCAGGAGACCCTTCCTATAACATGAGATGTGATATCCAACTCCTTCCCAATCCAATCCTGAGACCCTTCCGATAGCAGAGATGTGATATCTCAATGCTTATACCAAACCTGAGACCCTTCCTATGGCATGAGATGTGATATCCAACTCCTTGCCATTCAAATCCTGAGACCCTCCCTATAACAAGAGATGTCATATCCAACTCCTTCCCATTCCAAACCTGAGACCCTTCCTTTAGCATGAGATGTGATATCCAAATCCTTCACATTCCAATCCGGAGACCAATCCTATAGCATGAGATGTGATATCTCAATGCTTCTAATACCAAACCTGAGACCCTTCCGATAGCATGAGATGTGATATCTCAATGCTTCAAAAACCAAACATGAGAACCATCCTATAACATGAGATGTGAAATCCAAATCCTTCCCTTCCCAAACCTGAGACTCTTCCTATAGCATGAGATGTGATATCTCAATGCTTCTAATATCAAACTTGAGACCCTCCCTATAGCATGAGATGTGATATCCAAGTCCTTCCCATTCCAATCCTGAGACACTTCCTATAGCATGAGATGTGATATCTCAATGCTTCTAATACCAAACCTGAGACTCTTCCTATAACATGAGATGGGATATCCAACTCCTTCCCATTCAAATCCTGAGACTCTTCTGATAGCAGAGATGTGATATCTCAATGCTTATACCAAACCTGAGACCCTTCCTACGGCATGAGATGTCATATACAACTCCTTCCCATTCCAATCCTGAGACCCTTCCTATAGCATGAGATGTGATATCTCAATGCTTATACCAAACCTGAGACCCTTCCTATAGCATGAGATGTGATATCCAACTCCTTCCCATTCCAATCCTGAGACCCTTCCTATAACATGAGATGTGATATCCAACTCCTTCCATTCCAATCCTGAGACCCTTCCTATAGCATGAGATTTGATATCTCAATGCTTATACCAAACCTGAGACCCTTCCTATAGCATGAGATGTGATATCCAAGTCTTTCCCATTCCAATCCTTAGACCCTTCCTACAGCATGCAATATGATATCTCAATGATTCTAATAACAATCCTGAGACCCGTCCTATAACATGAGATGGGATATCCAATTCCTTCCCATTCCAATCCTGAGACACTTCCTATAGCATGAGATGTGATATCACAATGCTTCTAATACCAAACCTGAAACCCATCCTATAACATGAGATGTGATATCCAAATCCTTCCCCTTCCAAACCTGAGACCCTTCCTTTAGCATGAGATGTGATATCCAGCTCCTCCCATTCCAATCCTGAGACCCTTCCGATAGCATGAGATGTGATATCTCAATGCTTCTAATATCAAAACTGAGACCCTCCCTATAGCATGAGATGTGATATCTAAGTCCTTCCCATTCCAATCCTGAGACCCTTCCGATAGCAGAGATGTGGTATCTCAATGCTTATACCAAACCTGAGACCCTTCCTATGGCATGAGATGTGATATCCAACTCCTTGCCATTCAAATCCTGAGACCCTCCCTATAACAAGAGATGTCATATCCAACTCCTTCCCATTCCAAACCTGAGACCCTTCCTTTAGCATGAGATGTGATATCCAAATCCTTCACATTCCAATCCGGAGACCAATCCTATAGCATGAGATGTGATATCTCAATGCTTCTAATACCAAACCTGAGACCCTTCCGATAGCATGAGATGTGATATCTCAATGCTTCAAAAACCAAACATGAGAACCATCCTATAACATGAGATGTGAAATCCAAATCCTTCCCTTCCCAAACCTGAGACTCTTCCTATAGCATGAGATGTGATATCTCAATGCTTCTACCAAACCTGAAACCCTTCCTATAGCATGAGATGTGATATCCAACTCCTTCCCATTCCAATCCTGAGACACTTCCTATAGCATGAGATGTGATATCACAATGCTTCTAATACCAAACCTGAAACCCATCCTATAACATGAGATGTGATATCCAAATCCTTCCCCTTCCAAACCTGAGACCCTTCCTTTAGCATGAGATGTGATATCCAGCTCCTCCCATTCCAATCCTGAGACCCTTCCGATAGCATGAGATGTGATATCTCAATGCTTCTAATATCAAAACTGAGACCCTCCCTATAGCATGAGATGTGATATCTAAGTCCTTCCCATTCCAATCCTGAGACCCTTCCGATAGCAGAGATGTGATATCTCAATGCTTATACCAAACCTGAGACCCTTCCTATGGCATGAGATGTGATATCCAACTCCTTGCCATTCAAATCCTGAGACCCTCCCTATAACAAGAGATGTCATATCCAACTCCTTCCCATTCCAAACCTGAGACCCTTCCTTTAGCATGAGATGTGATATCCAAATCCTTCACATTCCAATCCGGAGACCAATCCTATAGCATGAGATGTGATATCTCAATGCTTCTAATACCAAACCTGAGACTCTTCCTATAGCATGAGATGTGATATCTCAATGCTTCTAATATCAAACTTGAGACCCTCCCTATAGCATGAGATGTGATATCCAAGTCCTTCCCATTCCAATCCTGAGACACTTCCTATAGCATGAGATGTGATATCTCAATGCTTCTAATACCAAACCTGAGACTCTTCCTATAACATGAGATGGGATATCCAACTCCTTGCCATTCCAATCCTGAGACTCTTCTGATAGCAGAGATGTGATATCTCAATGCTTATACCAAACCTGAGACCCTTCCTACGGCATGAGATGTCATATACAACTCCTTCCCATTCCAATCCTGAGACCCTTCCTATAGCATGAGATGTGATATCTCAATGCTTATACCAAACCTGAGACCCTTCCTATAGCATGAGATGTGATATCCAACTCCTTCCCATTCCAATCCTTAGACCCTTCCTACAGCATGCAATATGATATCTCAATGATTCTAATAACAATCCTGAGACCCGTCCTATAACATGAGATGGGATATCCAATTCCTTCCCATTCCAATCCTGAGACACTTCCGATAGCAGAGATGTGATATCTCAATGCTTATACCAAACCTGAGACCCTTCCTATAACATGAGATCGGATATCCAACTCCTTCCCGTTCCAAACCTGAGACCCTTCCTTTAGCATGAGATGTAATATCCAGCTCCTTCCCATTCCAATCCTGAGACACTTCCGATAGCATGAGATGTGATATCTCAATGCTTCTAATATCAAAACTGAAACCCTCCCTATAGCATGATATGTGATATCTAAGTCCTTCCCATTCCAATCCTGAGACCCTTCCTATAGCATGAGATGTGATATCTCAATGCTTCTACCAAACCTGAGACCCTTCCTTTAGCATGAGATGTGATATCCAACTCCTTCCCATTCCAACCTGAGACCCTTCCAGTAGCATGAGAAGGGATATCCAACTCCTTCCCAATCCAATCCTGAGACCCTTCCGATAGCAGAGATGTGATATCTCTATGCTTATACCAAACCTGCGACCCTTCCTATGGCATGAGATGTGATATCCAACTCCTTGCCATTCAAATCCTGAGACCCTCCCTATAACAAGAGATGTCATATCCAACTCCTTCCCATTCCAAACCTGAGACCCTTCCTTTAGCATGAGATGTGATATCCAATTCCTTCACATTCCAATCCGGAGACCCTTCCTATAACATGAGATGTGATATCCAACTCCTTCCCAATCCAATCCTGAGACCCTTCCGATAGCAGAGATGTGATATCTCAATGCTTATACCAAACCTGAGACCCTTCCTATGGCATGAGATGTGATATCCAACTCCTTGCCATTCAAATCCTGAGACCCTCCCTATAACAAGAGATGTCATATCCAACTCCTTCCCATTCCAAACCTGAGACCCTTCCTTTAGCATGAGATGTGATATCCAAATCCTTCACATTCCAATCCAGAGACCAATCCTATAGCATGAGATGTGATATCTCAATGCTTCTAATACCAAACTTGAGACCCTTCCGATAGCATGAGATGTGATATCCAATGCTTCAAAAACCAAACATGAGAACCATCCTATAACATGAGATGTGAAATCCAAATCCTTCCCTTCCCAAACCTGAGACTCTTCCTATAGCATGAGATGTGATATCTCAATGCTTCTAATATCAAACTTGAGACCCTCCCTATAGCATGAGATGTGATATCCAAGTCCTTCCCATTCCAATCCTGAGACACTTCCTATAGCATGAGATGTGATATCTCAATGCTTCTAATACCAAACCTGAGACTCTTCCTATAACATGAGATGGGATATCCAACTCCTTCCCATTCAAATCCTGAGACTCTTCTGATAGCAGAGATGTGATATCTCAATGCTTATACCAAACCTGAGACCCTTCCTACGGCATGAGATGTCATATACAACTCCTTCCCATTCCAATAATGAGACCCTTCCTATAGCATGAGATGTGATATCTCAATGCTTATACCAAACCTGAGACCCTTCCTATAGCATGAGATGTGATATCCAACTCCTTCCATTCCAATCCTGAGACCCTTCCTATAGCATGAGATTTGATATCTCAATGCTTATACCAAACCTGAGACCCTTCCTATAGCATGAGATGTGATATCCAAGTCTTTCCCATTCCAATCCTTAGACCCTTCCTACAGCATGCAATATGATATCTCAATGATTCTAATAACAATCCTGAGACCCGTCCTATAACATGAGATGGGATATCCAATTCCTTCCCATTCCAATCCTGAGACACTTCCGATAGCAGAGATGTGATATCTCAATGCTTATACCAAACCTGAGACCCTTCCTACAACATGAGATCGGATATCCAACTCCTTCCCGTTCCAAACCTGAGACCCTTCCTTTAGCATGAGATGTGATATCCAGCTCCTTCCCATTCCAATCCTGAGACACTTCCGATAGCATGAGATGTGATATCTCAATGCTTCTAATATCAAAACTGAAACCCTCCCTATAGCATGATATGTGATATCTAAGTCCTTCCCATTCCAATCCTGAGACCCTTCCTATAGCATGAGATGTGATATCTCAATGCTTCTACCAAACCTGAGACCCTTCCTTTAGCATGAGATGTGATATCCAACTCCTTCCCATTCCAACCTGAGACCCTTCCTATAGCATGAGAAGGGATATCCAACTCCTTCCCAATCCAATCCTGAGACCCCTCCGATAGCAGAGATGTGATATCTCAATGCTTATACCAAACCTGAGACCCTTCCTATGGCATGAGATGTGATATCCAACTCCTTGCCATTCAAATCCTGAGACCCTCCCTATAACAAGAGATGTCATATCCAACTCCTTCCCATTCCAAACCTGAGACCCTTCCTTTAGCATGAGATGTGATATCCAAATCCTTCACATTCCAATCAGGAGACCCTTCCTATAACATGAGATGTGATATCCAACTCCTTCCCAATCCAATCCTGAGACCCTTCCGATAGCAGAGATGTGATATCTCAATGCTTATACCAAACCTGAGACCCTTCCTATGGCATGAGATGTGATATCCAACTCCTTGCCATTCAAATCCTGAGACCCTCCCTATAACAAGAGATGTCATATCCAACTCCTTCCCATTCCAAACCTGAGACCCTTCCTTTAGCATGAGATGTGATATCCAAATCCTTCACATTCCAATCCGGAGACCAATCCTATAGCATGAGATGTGATATCTCAATGCTTCTAATACCAAACCTGAGACCCTTCCGATAGCATGAGATGTGATATCTCAATGCTTCAAAAACCAAACATGAGAACCATCCTATAACATGAGATGTGAAATCCAAATCCTTCCCTTCCCAAACCTGAGACTCTTCCTATAGCATGAGATGTGATATCTCAATGCTTCTACCAAACCTGAAACCCTTCCTATAGCATGAGATGTGATATCCAACTCCTTCCCATTCCAATCCTGAGACACTTCCTATAGCATGAGATGTGATATCACAATGCTTCTAATACCAAACCTGAGACCCATCCTATAACATGAGATGTGATATCCAAATCCTTCCCCTTCCAAACCTGAGACCCTTCCTTTAGCATGAGATGTGATATCCAGCTCCTCCCATTCCAATCCTGAGACCCTTCCGATAGCATGAGATGTGGTATCTCAATGCTTCTAATATCAAAACTGAGACCCTCCCTATAGCATGAGATGTGATATCTAAGTCCTTCCCATTCCAATCCTGAGACCCTTCCGATAGCAGAGATGTGATATCTCAATGCTTATACCAAACCTGAGACCCTTCCTATGGCATGAGATGTGATATCCAACTCCTTGCCATTCAAATCCTGAGACCCTCCCTATAACAAGAGATGTCATATCCAACTCCTTCCCATTCCAAACCTGAGACCCTTCCTTTAGCATGAGATGTGATATCCAAATCCTTCACATTCCAATCCGGAGACCAATCCTATAGCATGAGATGTGATATCTCAATGCTTCTAATACCAAACCTGAGACCCTTCCGATAGCATGAGATGTGATATCTCAATGCTTCTAATATCAAAACTGAAACCCTCCCTATAGCATGATATGTGATATCTAAGTCCTTCCCATTCCAATCCTGAGACCCTTCCTATAGCATGAGATGTGATATCTCAATGCTTCTACCAAACCTGAGACCCTTCCTTTAGCATGAGATGTGATATCCAACTCCTTCCCATTCCAACCTGAGACCCTTCCTATAGCATGAGAAGGGATATCCAACTCCTTCCCAATCCAATCCTGACACCCCTCCGATAGCAGAGATGTGATATCTCAATGCTTATACCAAACCTGAGACCCTTCCTATGGCATGAGATGTGATATCCAACTCCTTGCCATTCAAATCCTGAGACCCTCCCTATAACAAGAGATGTCATATCCAACTCCTTCCCATTCCAAACCTGAGACCCTTCCTTTAGCATGAGATGTGATATCCAAATCCTTCACATTCCAATCCAGAGACCAATCCTATAGCATGAGATGTGATATCTCAATGCTTCTAATACCAAACCTGAGACCCTTCCGATAGCATGAGATGTGATATCTCAATGCTTCAAAAACCAAACATGAGAACCATCCTATAACATGAGATGTGAAATCCAAATCCTTCCCTTCCCAAACCTGAGACTCTTCCTATAGCATGAGATGTGATATCTCAATGCTTCTAATATCAAACTTGAGACCCTCCCTATAGCATGAGATGTGATATCCAAGTCCTTCCCATTCCAATCCTGAGACACTTCCTATAGCATGAGATGTGATATCTCAATGCTTCTAATACCAAACCTGAGACTCTTCCTATAACATGAGATGGGATATCCAACTCCTTCCCATTCAAATCCTGAGACTCTTCTGATAGCAGAGATGTGATATCTCAATGCTTATACCAAACCTGAGACCCTTCCTACGGCATGAGATGTCATATACAACTCCTTCCCATTCCAATCCTGAGACCCTTCCTATAGCATGAGATGTGATATCTCAATGCTTATACCAAACCTGAGACCCTTCCTATAGCATGAGATGTGATATCCAACTCCTTCCCATTCCAATCCTGAGACCCTTCCTATAACATGAGATGTGATATCCAACTCCTTCCATTCCAATCCTGAGACCCTTCCTATAGCATGAGATTTGATATCTCAATGCTTATACCAAACCTGAGACCCTTCCTATAGCATGAGATGTGATATCCAAGTCTTTCCCATTCCAATCCTTAGACCCTTCCTACAGCATGCAATATGATATCTCAATGATTCTAATAACAATCCTGAGACCCGTCCTATAACATGAGATGGGATATCCAATTCCTTCCCATTCCAATCCTGAGACACTTCCGATAGCAGAGATGTGATATCTCAATGCTTATACCAAACCTGAGACCCTTCCTACAACATGAGATCGGATATCCAACTCCTTCCCGTTCCAAACCTGAGACCCTTCCTTTAGCATGAGATGTGATATCCAGCTCCTTCCCATTCCAATCCTGAGACACTTCCGATAGCATGAGATGTGATATCTCAATGCTTCTAATATCAAAACTGAAACCCTCCCTATAGCATGATATGTGATATCTAAGTCCTTCCCATTCCAATCCTGAGACCCTTCCTATAGCATGAGATGTGATATCTCAATGCTTCTACCAAACCTGAGACCCTTCCTTTAGCATGAGATGTGATATCCAACTCCTTCCCATTCCAACCTGAGACCCTTCCTATAGCATGAGAAGGGATATCCAACTCCTTCCCAATCCAATCCTGAGACCCCTCCGATAGCAGAGATGTGATATCTCAATGATTATACCAAATCTGAGACCCTTCCTATGGCATGAGATGTGATATCCAACTCCTTGCCATTCAAATCCTGAGACCCTCCCTATAACAAGAGATGTCATATCCAACTCCTTCCCATTCCAAACCTGAGACCCTTCCTTTAGCATGAGATGTGATATCCAAATCCTTCACATTCCAATCAGGAGACCCTTCCTATAACATGAGATGTGATATCCAACTCCTTCCCAATCCAATCCTGAGACCCTTCCGATAGCAGAGATGTGATATCTCAATGCTTATACCAAACCTGAGACCCTTCCTATGGCATGAGATGTGATATCCAACTCCTTGCCATTCAAATCCTGAGACCCTCCCTATAACAAGAGATGTCATATCCAACTCCTTCCCATTCCAAACCTGAGACCCTTCCTTTAGCATGAGATGTGATATCCAAATCCTTCACATTCCAATCCGGAGACCAATCCTATAGCATGAGATGTGATATCTCAATGCTTCTAATACCAAACCTGAGACCCTTCCGATAGCATGAGATGTGATATCTCAATGCTTCAAAAACCAAACATGAGAACCATCCTATAACATGAGATGTGAAATCCAAATCCTTCCCTTCCCAAACCTGAGACTCTTCCTATAGCATGAGATGTGATATCTCAATGCTTCTAATATCAAACTTGAGACCCTCCCTATAGCATGAGATGTGATATCCAAGTCCTTCCCATTCCAATCCTGAGACACTTCCTATAGCATGAGATGTGATATCTCAATGCTTCTAATACCAAACCTGAGACTCTTCCTATAACATGAGATGGGATATCCAACTCCTTCCCATTCAAATCCTGAGACTCTTCTGATAGCAGAGATGTGATATCTCAATGCTTATACCAAACCTGAGACCCTTCCTACGGCATGAGATGTCATATACAACTCCTTCCCATTCCAATCCTGAGACCCTTCCTATAGCATGAGATGTGATATCTCAATGCTTATACCAAACCTGAGACCCTTCCTATAGCATGAGATGTGATATCCAACTCCTTCCCATTCCAATCCTGAGACCCTTCCTATAACATGAGATGTGATATCCAACTCCTTCCATTCCAATCCTGAGACCCTTCCTATAGCATGAGATTTGATATCTCAATGCTTATACCAAACCTGAGACCCTTCCTATAGCATGAGATGTGATATCCAAGTCTTTCCCATTCCAATCCTTAGACCCTTCCTACAGCATGCAATATGATATCTCAATGATTCTAATAACAATCCTGAGACCCGCCTATAACATGAGATGGGATATCCAATTCCTTCCCATTCCAATCCTGAGACACTTCCGATAGCAGAGATGTGATATCTCAATGCTTATACCAAACCTGAGACCCTTCCTACAACATGAGATCGGATATCCAACTCCTTCCCGTTCCAAACCTGAGACCCTTCCTTTAGCATGAGATGTGATATCCAGCTCCTTCCCATTCCAATCCTGAGACACTTCCGATAGCATGAGATGTGATATCTCAATGCTTCTAATATCAAAACTGAAACCCTCCCTATAGCATGATATGTGATATCTAAGTCCTTCCCATTCCAATCCTGAGACCCTTCCTATAGCATGAGATGTGATATCTCAATGCTTCTACCAAACCTGAGACCCTTCCTTTAGCATGAGATGTGATATCCAACTCCTTCCCATTCCAACCTGAGACCCTTCCTATAGCATGAGAAGGGATATCCAACTCCTTCCCAATCCAATCCTGAGACCCCTCCGATAGCAGAGATGTGATATCTCAATGCTTATACCAAACCTGAGACCCTTCCTATGGCATGAGATGTGATATCCAACTCCTTGCCATTCAAATCCTGAGACCCTCCCTATAACAAGAGATGTCATATCCAACTCCTTCCCATTCCAAACCTGAGACCCTTCCTTTAGCATGAGATGTGATATCCAAATCCTTCACATTCCAATCAGGAGACCCTTCCTATAACATGAGATGTGATATCCAACTCCTTCCCAATCCAATCCTGAGACCCTTCCGATAGGAGAGATGTGATATCTCAATGCTTATACCAAACCTGAGACCCTTCCTATGGCATGAGATGTGATATCCAACTCCTTGCCATTCAAATCCTGAGACCCTCCCTATAACAAGAGATGTCATATCCAACTCCTTCCCATTCCAAACCTGAGACCCTTCCTTTAGCATGAGATGTGATATCCAAATCCTTCACATTCCAATCCGGAGACCAATCCTATAGCATGAGATGTGATATCTCAATGCTTCTAATACCAAACCTGAGACCCTTCCGATAGCATGAGATGTGATATCTCAATGCTTCAAAAACCAAACATGAGAACCATCCTATAACATGAGATGTGAAATCCAAATCCTTCCCTTCCCAAACCTGAGACTCTTCCTATAGCATGAGATGTGATATCTCAATGCTTCTACCAAACCTGAAACCCTTCCTATAGCATGAGATGTGATATCCAACTCCTTCCCATTCCAATCCTGAGACACTTCCTATAGCATGAGATGTGATATCACAATGCTTCTAATACCAAACCTGAAACCCATCCTATAACATGAGATGTGATATCCAAATCCTTCCCCTTCCAAACCTGAGACCCTTCCTTTAGCATGAGATGTGATATCCAGCTCCTCCCATTCCAATCCTGAGACCCTTCCGATAGCATGAGATGTGATATCTCAATGCTTCTAATATCAAAACTGAGACCCTCCCTATAGCATGAGATGTGATATCTAAGTCCTTCCCATTCCAATCCTGAGACCCTTCCGATAGCAGAGATGTGATATCTCAATGCTTATACCAAACCTGAGACCCTTCCTATGGCATGAGATGTGATATCCAACTCCTTGCCATTCAAATCCTGAGACCCTCCCTATAACAAGAGATGTCATATCCAACTCCTTCCCATTCCAAACCTGAGACCCTTCCTTTAGCATGAGATGTGATATCCAAATCCTTCACATTCCAATCCGGAGACCAATCCTATAGCATGAGATGTGATATCTCAATGCTTCTAATACCAAACCTGAGACTCTTCCTATAGCATGAGATGTGATATCTCAATGCTTCTAATATCAAACTTGAGACCCTCCCTATAGCATGAGATGTGATATCCAAGTCCTTCCCATTCCAATCCTGAGACACTTCCTATAGCATGAGATGTGATATCTCAATGCTTCTAATACCAAACCTGAGACTCTTCCTATAACATGAGATGGGATATCCAACTCCTTGCCATTCCAATCCTGAGACTCTTCTGATAGCAGAGATGTGATATCTCAATGCTTATACCAAACCTGAGACCCTTCCTACGGCATGAGATGTCATATACAACTCCTTCCCATTCCAATCCTGAGACCCTTCCTATAGCATGAGATGTGATATCTCAATGCTTATACCAAACCTGAGACCCTTCCTATAGCATGAGATGTGATATCCAACTCCTTCCCATTCCAATCCTTAGACCCTTCCTACAGCATGCAATATGATATCTCAATGATTCTAATAACAATCCTGAGACCCGTCCTATAACATGAGATGGGATATCCAATTCCTTCCCATTCCAATCCTGAGACACTTCCGATAGCAGAGATGTGATATCTCAATGCTTATACCAAACCTGAGACCCTTCCTATAACATGAGATCGGATATCCAACTCCTTCCCGTTCCAAACCTGAGACCCTTCCTTTAGCATGAGATGTAATATCCAGCTCCTTCCCATTCCAATCCTGAGACACTTCCGATAGCATGAGATGTGATATCTCAATGCTTCTAATATCAAAACTGAAACCCTCCCTATAGCATGATATGTGATATCTAAGTCCTTCCCATTCCAATCCTGAGACCCTTCCTATAGCATGAGATGTGATATCTCAATGCTTCTACCAAACCTGAGACCCTTCCTTTAGCATGAGATGTGATATCCAACTCCTTCCCATTCCAACCTGAGACCCTTCCAGTAGCATGAGAAGGGATATCCAACTCCTTCCCAATCCAATCCTGAGACCCTTCCGATAGCAGAGATGTGATATCTCTATGCTTATACCAAACCTGCGACCCTTCCTATGGCATGAGATGTGATATCCAACTCCTTGCCATTCAAATCCTGAGACCCTCCCTATAACAAGAGATGTCATATCCAACTCCTTCCCATTCCAAACCTGAGACCCTTCCTTTAGCATGAGATGTGATATCCAAATCCTTCACATTCCAATCCGGAGACCCTTCCTATAACATGAGATGTGATATCCAACTCCTTCCCAATCCAATCCTGAGACCCTTCCGATAGCAGAGATGTGATATCTCAATGCTTATACCAAACCTGAGACCCTTCCTATGGCATGAGATGTGATATCCAACTCCTTGCCATTCAAATCCTGAGACCCTCCCTATAACAAGAGATGTCATATCCAACTCCTTCCCATTCCAAACCTGAGACCCTTCCTTTAGCATGAGATGTGATATCCAAATCCTTCACATTCCAATCCAGAGACCAATCCTATAGCATGAGATGTGATATCTCAATGCTTCTAATACCAAACTTGAGACCCTTCCGATAGCATGAGATGTGATATCCAATGCTTCAAAAACCAAACATGAGAACCATCCTATAACATGAGATGTGAAATCCAAATCCTTCCCTTCCCAAACCTGAGACTCTTCCTATAGCATGAGATGTGATATCTCAATGCTTCTAATATCAAACTTGAGACCCTCCCTATAGCATGAGATGTGATATCCAAGTCCTTCCCATTCCAATCCTGAGACACTTCCTATAGCATGAGATGTGATATCTCAATGCTTCTAATACCAAACCTGAGACTCTTCCTATAACATGAGATGGGATATCCAACTCCTTCCCATTCAAATCCTGAGACTCTTCTGATAGCAGATGTTAGGAAAGATTTCGTTATTGTAGGGAACTTTCCTTCCATGTGGCAACCCCTAAACTTTTTGCTATTGTTTTCAACCTGTTTTCTTGACTTTGCCAGAGAAGTGCAGCCTTCTGCTGTACTCCTCTGGGCTTTCGCTCCTTTCTTACGGGGAAACTGACATGCCCTTAAGACAGTCAGTACCGGGGAACGCTGTTTCCCGTAGTTTCTTTTATCGTGTCGCCATTTTAGTGCAACACGACACAAGAGGGCACTGTAAGCTAAGTTACAGCTCTCTTGGGTCTCTAGCCTTCTACAGACCCTAGACACTCTTATAGGATGGTTTTTGGATCGGTGCAAGTCATTCAGGGACTGGGCTGGTGGCAGCGATCATTTGGTTTATTTTGAGCTCCTTTTGCCGTTCTGAGCACCTTTTTGCCGCGAACACAAAAGGGTGGCCCGGCTACCCAAAATGGCCGGACCACGAGGCTCCTTTGTCTCGTCCACTGTCCGTCTTGCTCCCTTTACCTTCCCCCGGGTCAGGCGACCCGGGGCCTTCCTTATTTGGGCATGTAGTTTCCCGCGAAACACGGTTGCTTTCGCGGGCTTCTACATGTCGTTTGAGTGCCCCCAGGATGTGGGCTGGGCTGTCTGGTCCCAATACACATCCTGGGTGCCAGAGAGTCTAGGGTGGTGTGAATGCCTGGGACCACTGTGGTCCGTGATTGGTCCACGTATGGTATGTGTGTTGATGAGCGGATCTCCCATTGGCTCCCCTCCGTTTTGGCGCGAAGGGAACCGTGGATAAGAGGGAGCTGGAAACACCACTGCCATGTCGATCTCCTGAGTTCTTACGAACCCAGGGATACAGGAGCCAAGTATCCTGCGAACACGAGGCTGGACCGAGGAATCGCTGGTGACCCCCTGAAGAACTTCTGCTCCTCATTGCTGTCGTCCGGTGAAGCCCTTTCCACCTAAGATCGAACAAGAAGGCCTGTACTGGCGCTTCGACCTATTGGAATAGCAGGACCAGCTATTCCCGGCACCTTCATCAACTCCTGCTGTAAGCCTTCGGAAGTGTCTCTGGGCCATCCAGTTGACTGACCAGCTTACTAAGGAGGCCTGCTCTGTAATCGCCGACAGGTTGGGTGGTATTCTGAGTCCGGGGCATGCTCACACGCTTCGTTTGCTTAGCAGTCCTAAGCTAGAGGTGAGCAGTGCTCGTTTGGCTTGAATACACCCGGCCGTTCCGTTGCCCTGCTGTGGCGACAAAACTGTGCTTGTTTCTTCGATCGGGACGTCTTTTTACTCTGCACGACGACGAGACGTTCCCTGCTCTTCAGAACCTGCCAGAAGCTGCATCTATCGAGGAGAAGCTCGGGCCTGCTTGCTTCGGGGACCGGTGAGTAGATTAGCTAGGATCTGGTCGCCCTCCTGCAGTGCCCCTTGCTTTTCCCCGCTGTGAATACAGCACCCCTTGTCCGTACTCGCGCCCTGCTTCTGCCTCACAGTGGAGGCTGCGCTAGAGTCGCGGACCGTGTTCTCCTTCATTAGAGCTCCCTACAGAGCTGTTCAACGTCCTCCGAAGAGCTTCACCTTCTGCCCATTGGCACCGGCGTGTGCAGGTACTTTTGAGCGCTAGGCTCCACTCTTCGTAGGGATTGGACTACCATCTAGTTAGGGGCCTCAGAAGGCGGACATATCACACGCATTGGTTCGCACTGCCTGTTTTCCTTCCCCTGCAGGTGGATAACATATTTCGTGCTGCTAATGCTGTGAAACTGTGTATTCTGTATATATATTGGGTGGATAGTGTATGTGTTGGTTTAATATCGTTGTATATTGCTGCTTTTACTGTGGTTATTAGTTTCAAGGCCTTATAATAAATGTGTATCTATTTTTGATATAAACAACTGTTTGGAGTAGTTTGTAAGCGCTCTTGCTTTGTGTGCTCACTGTGGGCTTTCAGTCACCCTCACCCCTCTTGAGACCTAGTCTTGACCGCCGCGATCGCTACCTTGATTGGTCTGGCTTGTCCAGAGGTTACCCTGTTCCAAGTAATTAGGTTGGCCTTCTGAACTTCTGCGCCACCAGGACAGAGTTCAGAAATCCGTCTTAACAAATTGGTGTACAGCGGTGGGATACGACTGAAGGTATCCAGTGTTGCGCACGAGCTAAGGCGTTTTCAGGTTATTCCAACCAGGACACGCAGTAAAGTATTGAATATAACGTTAAAAAGGCCATAGTCCTATCGACAGTATGGAAACGAATACTTTATTAACCTTAAATGCTTCGAAATCTGAAACATTGAAGAAGATGTGTGCGGAGAGAGGGGTTTCCTCTCAAGGCACTAAATTGGAAATGATCCAGAGAATCGTGGCGTGGCAAGAAGCGCAGCTTGACGCTATAACTTCCGAGGACAGTGCAGAAGGTGGTGGGGCTGCTCTCACTGGCAGAACCGACGGTTCTGCCGCTGCACTGATCCATCACGACCACGAGGACAGGGAGGATGTAATGTCTAACGTTTCCTCTGCCAGTGTTGATGGGGAGGCTATGCTTGAATTCAAGAAGCAAGAGCTGCGGTTTAGGCAGCAGGAGCTTGAATTCAGCATAGCCAAACTGAAAATCGACCAGGCAGAAAAACAAAAAGACAGGGATCACCAGTTGGAACTGGCCAAGCTTCAGTTCGCAAATGGGTCCAAGGGTCCTGGACATGGTTCTGGGGCTTCCTCTCATCCACGGTTTCCAAAAGATCTGCTCCGTGTGTATGAGGAACGAAATGACATTATGGACTGGTTAAATGCGTTTGAGTATGCATGCGAGGTTCAAGAGGTTGATAATGCGGATAAGATTGCATGGTTACTCAGCAGACTGCCCCATTCTGGTTGCAGTGCCATTATGGAAATGTCGAAGGCTGAGCGCGCTGATTTTGCAATGTTGAAGCAGACTCTCATTTTAAAGTTTGGGAAGACTCCGACCCAATATTTGAAAAGGTTTAGAGAGTATAAGAAAAAGGAAGGTGGTACTTGGGTGTCGTATGTAGCTGAGTCCCTGAAAAACTTGACTGGCTGGGTTGAAGGTTATAAGGTTTCTACCTTCGAAGGCATGATCAATCTGGTCATGCTGGAACACATTTTTGCTTCTTCTTCCCCGGAGCTTAAGCAGCATTTGGCCGATTCGAAGGAGATAGATCCTAAGAAGCTGGCCATTGCAGCAGATTTATGGGTGTCACATCGAGTGTCCCATAAGGACAAAACTCATCCTGGTAAGCAGGAGGAAGGGAAAAAGTCCAAAGATGTGGAGGGTGGGGAATCTGCTAAATCTTCTTCCCATAAGGGCCACAAAAAGAAAAATAAGGGTAAGCCATCCGAGAACTCACAGGGTAGTGGAGGTTCGCCTCCGAAACAGAACTCTGGTTATAATAAGCCTCCCTACGTAAACAGACCCAATGGGGCTTGTTTTTCTTGTGGAGCAACTGACCATGTGAAGGGGGATCCCCGTTGTAAGGTTAGACCTTTGGGGGTCCACTCCGCTAATCTGGCCTTCTCCTCCTACGAGGAAGAAGAGATTACAGGAGCATCCTTCTCCTCAGACTCATTTCCCAGCGGAATAGAGGCTGAGGTAGTTTTAGTGTCCCTGGGTTCCTGGGAGCCTAAAGTCGCAGAGGCGTATGCTAGGATTCCGGATAATACCAAGCACTACTTTAAAGACAGTGTGCTGATCAATGGAGTGGATACTCCAGCTCTTAGGGATAGTGGGTGCAGTCGAACTGTAGTGGATTCTACCTTGGTAGACTCAGAGGAAGTTGCCAGAGCTACTCTGATGCCCACTAAGTTGGCTGACGGCCCCCTCCGTATGTTTCCCGTGATCCCTGTTAATCTAACTTTAAATGGTACAGCAGTTAGGATTCCAGTGAGCATTCAGAGAAACGTCCCGGGAAAGGTCTTGTTGGGCAATGATCTCAGAGCTCTAGGGCTCGTAGGAGACACTGCCGAAAGACCCTACACACGGTCTCAAGCACGGGCAGCATTGGCCAAGTCCAATACGCCGCCCCAGCCGAAGGGGAAACCCAAGGCGAAAGGAGTCAACAAGTCCCGACGGGGGAAAGAGAATATTCCCCCGAACTCGCCTACCACTGCGGTGGAGGGAGTTGGTCAATCGCCCGAGCCTGACGAGGAGGTGGCGATGCCTGAAGTGTTCGACCCCAACGACCATCCTGAACTAAAAGACTTGTTAGTTGAAGGAGGTCCTGATAGGGACGACTTCAGTAAGGGCCAACGTGAGTGCCCATCTCTGGAAGGCCTAAGGAGACAGGCCTGCTCCCAGCTTGAGGGTGAACCTCCTGGGTTGCAAAGGATTTACCAGGAAGGTGGACTCCTTTATAGTGAGCCCACAGAGTCTACAGAAGGAGACCATAGGAGGTTGGTGGTTTCCCTTGCTGTTAGGCCCTTCCTCCTGCAGTTGGCGCATGTCGTTCCCCTTGCTGGTCACCTTGGTATGAGGAGGACCAAGCAAAGGTTATCCATGCACTTCTACTGGCCCAAGATGGGGGAGCAAGTAGAAAGTCACTGCAGGAGTTGTGCCGCCTGCCAGTTGTCTGGTAAGGTTGGTGCGACAATCCAAGCTCCGTTGGTACCGCTCCCAGTTGTGGGGGTACCATTTGAAAGGGTAGGGATCGACATGGTTGGTCCCCTTGACCCGCAAACATCCTCAGGCAATAGGTTTATCCTGGTGCTGGTCGACCATGCAACCAGGTATCCTGAGGCCATCCCATTAAAGACTGTAACTGCCAAGTCAGTTGCAAAAGCGTTACTCGGCATATTTACTAGGGTTGGCTTCCCTAAAGAAGTTGTGTCAGATCGTGGCAGCAACTTTATGTCGAAGTATATGCAGGCTATGTGGAAAGAATGTGGGGTCACCTACAAGTTCTCTTCTGCATACCACCCCCAGACCAATGGTCTGGTGGAGCGTTTCAACAGAACGCTAAAGAGCATGATTGGGGCTCTGGAGGAGCCCCAGAGGAGGAAATGGGACCTTCTTTTACCATGCTTGTTGTTTGCCTACAGAGAGGTACCACAGGAGGGTGTTGGCTTCAGCCCCTTCGAACTTCTGTTCGGTCATCCCGTACGGGGACCCTTAGCCATCGTCAAAGAGGGATGGGAGATGCCCACTCCCCCTGTTACTACCAATGTAGTTGACTATGTGCTAGGGCTCAGAAAACGGATGGTACTCCTGATGGGCTTGGCTAGTGAAAAGTTGAAGGCCGGACAAGCGCTGGTGAAACATTGGTACGACCAGAAAGCTTCCTTAATTCACTTTACCCCTGGTCAGCAAGTCCTGATCATGAACCCTATAAGGCCTCGCGCTTTACAGGACAAATGGTCAGGCCCTTACACAGTGGTGGAGCCCCTGGGTGAGGTGAACTATTTAGTGGACCTTGGAAGGCCTGGACAGGCTCCAAAAGTGTTCCACGTAAATAGGCTGAAGGCTTTCGTCCCAAGAGTCGAAATCGCAGCACTGCTACTGGCGTCAGACGTTGAGGAAGAGGAGTCAGAACCTCTTCCCGACCTGTTCCAAAGCGGTCCTTCAGATAGCTCCGTTGAGGGTGTCCGAGTGGCCCCTCACCTGACTTCTGATCAGCAGGCTGAGGTGAAAAGTTTGCTTAGGCAGTTTTCCCCCCTGTTTTCACAGTCGCCTGGTTTGACACCTTGGTGCAAACATAACATTGACACAGGAGACAGTGTACCTACCAAAAGTAGGGGATACAGGATGTCGGATAAAGTACGGTCTTATATTAAGACCGAGGTCAACAAGATGTTAGACCTTGGGGTGATTGAACCCTCTAGTAGTCCTTGGTCCAGTCCTGTGGTTCTGGTTCCAAAAGCAGGCACTTCTGAATTGAGGTTCTGCGTGGATTACAGGGCTCTGAATGCTGTCACCAAGACAGACGCTCACCCCTTGCCTCGAACTGACGAGCTGGTGGATACCTTGGGTGCCTCCAAGTACCTCAGCACGTTTGACCTGACTACGGGCTATTGGCAAATAGCTTTAGCAGAACATGCCAAGGAGAAGACAGCATTTTCAACTCCCGACGGGCTTTACCAATTCCGGGTAATGCCGTTCGGATTGAAGAATGCACCTGCCACTTTCCAGAGGCTTGTGAATCATGTGTTGAATGGGTTGGACGAATTCTGTCTTGCATATCTGGACGATATAGCAGTTTTCAGTGCCACCTGGGAAGACCATGTGAAACACCTCGGGATTGTGCTCCAGGCTCTTCAGAAAGCCCACTTGACCATAAAGGCGAGTAAATGCCAGATTGGACAAGGCTCAGTGGTTTACCTTGGGCATGAAGTAGGTGGAGGAAGGATACAGCCTCTCCCCAGTAAAGTACAAGCAGTACAAGACTGGCCTACCCCCACTACACAAACCCAAGTGAGAGCCTTCTTAGGACTCACGGGTTATTACCGCAATTTTATGGCAGACTATGGCACCATAGCTGCTCCTCTGACTGCCCTCACAACTCCGAAGAAACCCAAGAAGGTAACTTGGACTGACGAGTGTGAGAAGGCCTTCAATGGCTTGAAAGACTCCTTGTGCCAGGCCCCTGTGCTCAGGGCCCCTGATTATCAAAGACCTTTTATCGTGCAGACGGATGCCTCTGACACTGGGATAGGAGCTGTACTATCACAAGTAGATGAGAAGGGTAAGGAACACCCTATCGGTTTTATTAGTCGCCAGCTTAAGGACAGAGAGCTCAGATGGTCCACGGTAGAGAAAGAATGTTTCTCTGTTGTGTGGGCCCTAAGGAAGCTGCGGCCCTACCTCTATGGGACCCACTTCACTGTGCAGACTGACCATAAGCCGTTAAAGTGGCTAATGAACATGAAGGGGGAGAATCCAAAGTTGCTTAGGTGGTCCATAAGTCTACAAGGCTTCGACTTCACTATTGAGCATAGGCCAGGTGTCCAACATAGCAATGCTGATGGGTTGTCCAGAATGTTTTACCGACCTGAACAAGAGACTCATCCAGGGGTGGATTAGTTCCCCCTGTCCATAGTCTGGGAGGGGCGAGTGTTAGGAAAGATTTCGTTATTGTAGGGAACTTTCCTTCCATGTGGCAACCCCTAAACTTTTTGCTATTGTTTTCAACCTGTTTTCTTGACTTTGCCAGAGAAGTGCAGCCTTCTGCTGTACTCCTCTGGGCTTTCGCTCCTTTCTTACGGGGAAACTGACATGCCCTTAAGACAGTCAGTACCGGGGAACGCTGTTTCCCGTAGTTTCTTTTATCGTGTCGCCATTTTAGTGCAACACGACACAAGAGGGCACTGTAAGCTAAGTTACAGCTCTCTTGGGTCTCTAGCCTTCTACAGACCCTAGACACTCTTATAGGATGGTTTTTGGATCGGTGCAAGTCATTCAGGGACTGGGCTGGTGGCAGCGATCATTTGGTTTATTTTGAGCTCCTTTTGCCGTTCTGAGCACCTTTTTGCCGCGAACACAAAAGGGTGGCCCGGCTACCCAAAATGGCCGGACCACGAGGCTCCTTTGTCTCGTCCACTGTCCGTCTTGCTCCCTTTACCTTCCCCCGGGTCAGGCGACCCGGGGCCTTCCTTATTTGGGCATGTAGTTTCCCGCGAAACACGGTTGCTTTCGCGGGCTTCTACATGTCGTTTGAGTGCCCCCAGGATGTGGGCTGGGCTGTCTGGTCCCAATACACATCCTGGGTGCCAGAGAGTCTAGGGTGGTGTGAATGCCTGGGACCACTGTGGTCCGTGATTGGTCCACGTATGGTATGTGTGTTGATGAGCGGATCTCCCATTGGCTCCCCTCCGTTTTGGCGCGAAGGGAACCGTGGATAAGAGGGAGCTGGAAACACCACTGCCATGTCGATCTCCTGAGTTCTTACGAACCCAGGGATACAGGAGCCAAGTATCCTGCGAACACGAGGCTGGACCGAGGAATCGCTGGTGACCCCCTGAAGAACTTCTGCTCCTCATTGCTGTCGTCCGGTGAAGCCCTTTCCACCTAAGATCGAACAAGAAGGCCTGTACTGGCGCTTCGACCTATTGGAATAGCAGGACCAGCTATTCCCGGCACCTTCATCAACTCCTGCTGTAAGCCTTCGGAAGTGTCTCTGGGCCATCCAGTTGACTGACCAGCTTACTAAGGAGGCCTGCTCTGTAATCGCCGACAGGTTGGGTGGTATTCTGAGTCCGGGGCATGCTCACACGCTTCGTTTGCTTAGCAGTCCTAAGCTAGAGGTGAGCAGTGCTCGTTTGGCTTGAATACACCCGGCCGTTCCGTTGCCCTGCTGTGGCGACAAAACTGTGCTTGTTTCTTCGATCGGGACGTCTTTTTACTCTGCACGACGACGAGACGTTCCCTGCTCTTCAGAACCTGCCAGAAGCTGCATCTATCGAGGAGAAGCTCGGGCCTGCTTGCTTCGGGGACCGGTGAGTAGATTAGCTAGGATCTGGTCGCCCTCCTGCAGTGCCCCTTGCTTTTCCCCGCTGTGAATACAGCACCCCTTGTCCGTACTCGCGCCCTGCTTCTGCCTCACAGTGGAGGCTGCGCTAGAGTCGCGGACCGTGTTCTCCTTCATTAGAGCTCCCTACAGAGCTGTTCAACGTCCTCCGAAGAGCTTCACCTTCTGCCCATTGGCACCGGCGTGTGCAGGTACTTTTGAGCGCTAGGCTCCACTCTTCGTAGGGATTGGACTACCATCTAGTTAGGGGCCTCAGAAGGCGGACATATCACACGCATTGGTTCGCACTGCCTGTTTTCCTTCCCCTGCAGGTGGATAACATATTTCGTGCTGCTAATGCTGTGAAACTGTGTATTCTGTATATATATTGGGTGGATAGTGTATGTGTTGGTTTAATATCGTTGTATATTGCTGCTTTTACTGTGGTTATTAGTTTCAAGGCCTTATAATAAATGTGTATCTATTTTTGATATAAACAACTGTTTGGAGTAGTTTGTAAGCGCTCTTGCTTTGTGTGCTCACTGTGGGCTTTCAGTCACCCTCACCCCTCTTGAGACCTAGTCTTGACCGCCGCGATCGCTACCTTGATTGGTCTGGCTTGTCCAGAGGTTACCCTGTTCCAAGTAATTAGGTTGGCCTTCTGAACTTCTGCGCCACCAGGACAGAGTTCAGAAATCCGTCTTAACAGCAGAGATGTGATATCTCAATGCTTATACCAAACCTGAGACCCTTCCTACGGCATGAGATGTCATATACAACTCCTTCCCATTCCAATAATGAGACCCTTCCTATAGCATGAGATGTGATATCTCAATGCTTATACCAAACCTGAGACCCTTCCTATAGCATGAGATGTGATATCCAACTCCTTCCATTCCAATCCTGAGACCCTTCCTATAGCATGAGATTTGATATCTCAATGCTTATACCAAACCTGAGACCCTTCCTATAGCATGAGATGTGATATCCAAGTCTTTCCCATTCCAATCCTTAGACCCTTCCTACAGCATGCAATATGATATCTCAATGATTCTAATAACAATCCTGAGACCCGTCCTATAACATGAGATGGGATATCCAATTCCTTCCCATTCCAATCCTGAGACACTTCCGATAGCAGAGATGTGATATCTCAATGCTTATACCAAACCTGAGACCCTTCCTACAACATGAGATCGGATATCCAACTCCTTCCCGTTCCAAACCTGAGACCCTTCCTTTAGCATGAGATGTGATATCCAGCTCCTTCCCATTCCAATCCTGAGACACTTCCGATAGCATGAGATGTGATATCTCAATGCTTCTAATATCAAAACTGAAACCCTCCCTATAGCATGATATGTGATATCTAAGTCCTTCCCATTCCAATCCTGAGACCCTTCCTATAGCATGAGATGTGATATCTCAATGCTTCTACCAAACCTGAGACCCTTCCTTTAGCATGAGATGTGATATCCAACTCCTTCCCATTCCAACCTGAGACCCTTCCTATAGCATGAGAAGGGATATCCAACTCCTTCCCAATCCAATCCTGAGACCCCTCCGATAGCAGAGATGTGATATCTCAATGCTTATACCAAACCTGAGACCCTTCCTATGGCATGAGATGTGATATCCAACTCCTTGCCATTCAAATCCTGAGACCCTCCCTATAACAAGAGATGTCATATCCAACTCCTTCCCATTCCAAACCTGAGACCCTTCCTTTAGCATGAGATGTGATATCCAAATCCTTCACATTCCAATCCAGAGACCAATCCTATAGCATGAGATGTGATATCTCAATGCTTCTAATACCAAACCTGAGACCCTTCCGATAGCATGAGATGTGATATCTCAATGCTTCAAAAACCAAACATGAGAACCATCCTATAACATGAGATGTGAAATCCAAATCCTTCCCTTCCCAAACCTGAGACTCTTCCTATAGCATGAGATGTGATATCTCAATGCTTCTAATATCAAACTTGAGACCCTCCCTATAGCATGAGATGTGATATCCAAGTCCTTCCCATTCCAATCCTGAGACACTTCCTATAGCATGAGATGTGATATCTCAATGCTTCTAATACCAAACCTGAGACTCTTCCTATAACATGAGATGGGATATCCAACTCCTTCCCATTCAAATCCTGAGACTCTTCTGATAGCAGAGATGTGATATCTCAATGCTTATACCAAACCTGAGACCCTTCCTACGGCATGAGATGGCATATACAACTCCTTCCCATTCCAATCCTGAGACCCTTCCTATAGCATGAGATGTGATATCTCAATGCTTATACCAAACCTGAGACCCTTCCTATAGCATGAGATGTGATATCCAACTCCTTCCCATTCCAATCCTGAGACCCTTCCTATAACATGAGATGTGATATCCAACTCCTTCCATTCCAATCCTGAGACCCTTCCTATAGCATGAGATTTGATATCTCAATGCTTATACCAAACCTGAGACCCTTCCTATAGCATGAGATGTGATATCCAAGTCTTTCCCATTCCAATCCTTAGACCCTTCCTACAGCATGCAATATGATATCTCAATGATTCTAATAACAATCCTGAGACCCGTCCTATAACATGAGATGGGATATCCAATTCCTTCCCATTCCAATCCTGAGACACTTCCGATAGCAGAGATGTGATATCTCAATGCTTATACCAAACCTGAGACCCTTCCTACAACATGAGATCGGATATCCAACTCCTTCCCGTTCCAAACCTGAGACCCTTCCTTTAGCATGAGATGTGATATCCAGCTCCTTCCCATTCCAATCCTGAGACACTTCCGATAGCATGAGATGTGATATCTCAATGCTTCTAATATCAAAACTGAAACCCTCCCTATAGCATGATATGTGATATCTCTTTCCTTCCCATTCCAATCCTGAGACCCTTCCTATAGCATGAGATGTGATATCTCAATGCTTCTACCAAACCTGAGACCCTTCCTTTAGCATGAGATGTGATATCCAACTCCTTCCCATTCCAACCTGAGACCCTTCCTATAGCATGAGAAGGGATATCCAACTCCTTCCCAATCCAATCCTGAGACCCCTCCGATAGCAGAGATGTGATATCTCAATGCTTATACCAAATCTGAGACCCTTCCTATGGCATGAGATGTGATATCCAACTCCTTGCCATTCAAATCCTGAGACCCTCCCTATAACAAGAGATGTCATATCCAACTCCTTCCCATTCCAAACCTGAGACCCTTCCTTTAGCATGAGATGTGATATCCAAATCCTTCACATTCCAATCAGGAGACCCTTCCTATAACATGAGATGTGATATCCAACTCCTTCCCAATCCAATCCTGAGACCCTTCCGATAGCAGAGATGTGATATCTCAATGCTTATACCAAACCTGAGACCCTTCCTATGGCATGAGATGTGATATCCAACTCCTTGCCATTCAAATCCTGAGACCCTCCCTATAACAAGAGATGTCATATCCAACTCCTTCCCATTCCAAACCTGAGACCCTTCCTTTAGCATGAGATGTGATATCCAAATCCTTCACATTCCAATCCGGAGACCAATCCTATAGCATGAGATGTGATATCTCAATGCTTCTAATACCAAACCTGAGACCCTTCCGATAGCATGAGATGTGATATCTCAATGCTTCAAAAACCAAACATGAGAACCATCCTATAACATGAGATGTGAAATCCAAATCCTTCCCTTCCCAAACCTGAGACTCTTCCTATAGCATGAGATGTGATATCTCAATGCTTCTAATATCAAACTTGAGACCCTCCCTATAGCATGAGATGTGATATCCAAGTCCTTCCCATTCCAATCCTGAGACACTTCCTATAGCATGAGATGTGATATCTCAATGCTTCTAATACCAAACCTGAGACTCTTCCTATAACATGAGATGGGATATCCAACTCCTTCCCATTCAAATCCTGAGACTCTTCTGATAGCAGAGATGTGATATCTCAATGCTTATACCAAACCTGAGACCCTTCCTACGGCATGAGATGTCATATACAACTCCTTCCCATTCCAATCCTGAGACCCTTCCTATAGCATGAGATGTGATATCTCAATGCTTATACCAAACCTGAGACCCTTCCTATAGCATGAGATGTGATATCCAACTCCTTCCCATTCCAATCCTGAGACCCTTCCTATAACATGAGATGTGATATCCAACTCCTTCCATTCCAATCCTGAGACCCTTCCTATAGCATGAGATTTGATATCTCAATGCTTATACCAAACCTGAGACCCTTCCTATAGCATGAGATGTGATATCCAAGTCTTTCCCATTCCAATCCTTAGACCCTTCCTACAGCATGCAATATGATATCTCAATGATTCTAATAACAATCCTGAGACCCGTCCTATAACATGAGATGGGATATCCAATTCCTTCCCATTCCAATCCTGAGACACTTCCGATAGCAGAGATGTGATATCTCAATGCTTATACCAAACCTGAGACCCTTCCTACAACATGAGATCGGATATCCAACTCCTTCCCGTTCCAAACCTGAGACCCTTCCTTTAGCATGAGATGTGATATCCAGCTCCTTCCCATTCCAATCCTGAGACACTTCCGATAGCATGAGATGTGATATCTCAATGCTTCTAATATCAAAACTGAAACCCTCCCTATAGCATGATATGTGATATCTAAGTCCTTCCCATTCCAATCCTGAGACCCTTCCTATAGCATGAGATGTGATATCTCAATGCTTCTACCAAACCTGAGACCCTTCCTTTAGCATGAGATGTGATATCCAACTCCTTCCCATTCCAACCTGAGACCCTTCCTATAGCATGAGAAGGGATATCCAACTCCTTCCCAATCCAATCCTGAGACCCCTCCGATAGCAGAGATGTGATATCTCAATGCTTATACCAAACCTGAGACCCTTCCTATGGCATGAGATGTGATATCCAACTCCTTGCCATTCAAATCCTGAGACCCTCCCTATAACAAGAGATGTCATATCCAACTCCTTCCCATTCCAAACCTGAGACCCTTCCTTTAGCATGAGATGTGATATCCAAATCCTTCACATTCCAATCAGGAGACCCTTCCTATAACATGAGATGTGATATCCAACTCCTTCCCAATCCAATCCTGAGACCCTTCCGATAGCAGAGATGTGATATCTCAATGCTTATACCAAACCTGAGACCCTTCCTATGGCATGAGATGTGATATCCAACTCCTTGCCATTCAAATCCTGAGACCCTCCCTATAACAAGAGATGTCATATCCAACTCCTTCCCATTCCAAACCTGAGACCCTTCCTTTAGCATGAGATGTGATATCCAAATCCTTCACATTCCAATCCGGAGACCAATCCTATAGCATGAGATGTGATATCTCAATGCTTCTAATACCAAACCTGAGACCCTTCCGATAGCATGAGATGTGATATCTCAATGCTTCAAAAACCAAACATGAGAACCATCCTATAACATGAGATGTGAAATCCAAATCCTTCCCTTCCCAAACCTGAGACTCTTCCTATAGCATGAGATGTGATATCTCAATGCTTCTACCAAACCTGAAACCCTTCCTATAGCATGAGATGTGATATCCAACTCCTTCCCATTCCAATCCTGAGACACTTCCTATAGCATGAGATGTGATATCACAATGCTTCTAATACCAAACCTGAAACCCATCCTATAACATGAGATGTGATATCCAAATCCTTCCCCTTCCAAACCTGAGACCCTTCCTTTAGCATGAGATGTGACATCCAGCTCCTCCCATTCCAATCCTGAGACCCTTCCGATAGCATGAGATGTGATATCTCAATGCTTCTAATATCAAAACTGAGACCCTCCCTATAGCATGAGATGTGATATCTAAGTCCTTCCCATTCCAATCCTGAGACCCTTCCGATAGCAGAGATGTGATATCTCAATGCTTATACCAAACCTGAGACCCTTCCTATGGCATGAGATGTGATATCCAACTCCTTGCCATTCAAATCCTGAGACCCTCCCTATAACAAGAGATGTCATATCCAACTCCTTCCCATTCCAAACCTGAGACCCTTCCTTTAGCATGAGATGTGATATCCAAATCCTTCACATTCCAATCCGGAGACCAATCCTATAGCATGAGATGTGATATCTCAATGCTTCTAATACCAAACCTGAGACTCTTCCTATAGCATGAGATGTGATATCTCAATGCTTCTAATATCAAACTTGAGACCCTCCCTATAGCATGAGATGTGATATCCAAGTCCTTCCCATTCCAATCCTGAGACACTTCCTATAGCATGAGATGTGATATCTCAATGCTTCTAATACCAAACCTGAGACTCTTCCTATAACATGAGATGGGATATCCAACTCCTTGCCATTCCAATCCTGAGACTCTTCTGATAGCAGAGATGTGATATCTCAATGCTTATACCAAACCTGAGACCCTTCCTACGGCATGAGATGTCATATACAACTCCTTCCCATTCCAATCCTGAGACCCTTCCTATAGCATGAGATGTGATATCTCAATGCTTATACCAAACCTGAGACCCTTCCTATAGCATGAGATGTGATATCCAACTCCTTCCCATTCCAATCCTTAGACCCTTCCTACAGCATGCAATATGATATCTCAATGATTCTAATAACAATCCTGAGACCCGTCCTATAACATGAGATGGGATATCCAATTCCTTCCCATTCCAATCCTGAGACACTTCCGATAGCAGAGATGTGATATCTCAATGCTTATACCAAACCTGAGACCCTTCCTATAACATGAGATCGGATATCCAACTCCTTCCCGTTCCAAACCTGAGACCCTTCCTTTAGCATGAGATGTAATATCCAGCTCCTTCCCATTCCAATCCTGAGACACTTCCGATAGCATGAGATGTGATATCTCAATGCTTCTAATATCAAAACTGAAACCCTCCCTATAGCATGATATGTGATATCTAAGTCCTTCCCATTCCAATCCTGAGACCCTTCCTATAGCATGAGATGTGATATCTCAATGCTTCTACCAAACCTGAGACCCTTCCTTTAGCATGAGATGTGATATCCAACTCCTTCCCATTCCAACCTGAGACCCTTCCAGTAGCATGAGAAGGGATATCCAACTCCTTCCCAATCCAATCCTGAGACCCTTCCGATAGCAGAGATGTGATATCTCTATGCTTATACCAAACCTGCGACCCTTCCTATGGCATGAGATGTGATATCCAACTCCTTGCCATTCAAATCCTGAGACCCTCCCTATAACAAGAGATGTCATATCCAACTCCTTCCCATTCCAAACCTGAGACCCTTCCTTTAGCATGAGATGTGATATCCAAATCCTTCACATTCCAATCCGGAGACCCTTCCTATAACATGAGATGTGATATCCAACTCCTTCCCAATCCAATCCTGAGACCCTTCCGATAGCAGAGATGTGATATCTCAATGCTTATACCAAACCTGAGACCCTTCCTATGGCATGAGATGTGATATCCAACTCCTTGCCATTCAAATCCTGAGACCCTCCCTATAACAAGAGATGTCATATCCAACTCCTTCCCATTCCAAACCTGAGACCCTTCCTTTAGCATGAGATGTGATATCCAAATCCTTCACATTCCAATCCAGAGACCAATCCTATAGCATGAGATGTGATATCTCAATGCTTCTAATACCAAACTTGAGACCCTTCCGATAGCATGAGATGTGATATCCAATGCCTCAAAAACCAAACATGAGAACCATCCTATAACATGAGATGTGAAATCCAAATCCTTCCCTTCCCAAACCTGAGACTCTTCCTATAGCATGAGATGTGATATCTCAATGCTTCTAATATCAAACTTGAGACCCTCCCTATAGCATGAGATGTGATATCCAAGTCCTTCCCATTCCAATCCTGAGACACTTCCTATAGCATGAGATGTGATATCTCAATGCTTCTAATACCAAACCTGAGACTCTTCCTATAACATGAGATGGGATATCCAACTCCTTCCCATTCAAATCCTGAGACTCTTCTGATAGCAGAGATGTGATATCTCAATGCTTATACCAAACCTGAGACCCTTCCTACGGCATGAGATGTCATATACAACTCCTTCCCATTCCAATAATGAGACCCTTCCTATAGCATGAGATGTGATATCTCAATGCTTATACCAAACCTGAGACCCTTCCTATAGCATGAGATGTGATATCCAACTCCTTCCATTCCAATCCTGAGACCCTTCCTATAGCATGAGATTTGATATCTCAATGCTTATACCAAACCTGAGACCCTTCCTATAGCATGAGATGTGATATCCAAGTCTTTCCCATTCCAATCCTTAGACCCTTCCTACAGCATGCAATATGATATCTCAATGATTCTAATAACAATCCTGAGACCCGTCCTATAACATGAGATGGGATATCCAATTCCTTCCCATTCCAATCCTGAGACACTTCCGATAGCAGAGATGTGATATCTCAATGCTTATACCAAACCTGAGACCCTTCCTACAACATGAGATCGGATATCCAACTCCTTCCCGTTCCAAACCTGAGACCCTTCCTTTAGCATGAGATGTGATATCCAGCTCCTTCCCATTCCAATCCTGAGACACTTCCGATAGCATGAGATGTGATATCTCAATGCTTCTAATATCAAAACTGAAACCCTCCCTATAGCATGATATGTGATATCTAAGTCCTTCCCATTCCAATCCTGAGACCCTTCCTATAGCATGAGATGTGATATCTCAATGCTTCTACCAAACCTGAGACCCTTCCTTTAGCATGAGATGTGATATCCAACTCCTTCCCATTCCAACCTGAGACCCTTCCTATAGCATGAGAAGGGATATCCAACTCCTTCCCAATCCAATCCTGAGACCCCTCCGATAGCAGAGATGTGATATCTCAATGCTTATACCAAACCTGAGACCCTTCCTATGGCATGAGATGTGATATCCAACTCCTTGCCATTCAAATCCTGAGACCCTCCCTATAACAAGAGATGTCATATCCAACTCCTTCCCATTCCAAACCTGAGACCCTTCCTTTAGCATGAGATGTGATATCCAAATCCTTCACATTCCAATCAGGAGACCCTTCCTATAACATGAGATGTGATATCCAACTCCTTCCCAATCCAATCCTGAGACCCTTCCGATAGCAGAGATGTGATATCTCAATGCTTATACCAAACCTGAGACCCTTCCTATGGCATGAGATGTGATATCCAACTCCTTGCCATTCAAATCCTGAGACCCTCCCTATAACAAGAGATGTCATATCCAACTCCTTCCCATTCCAAACCTGAGACCCTTCCTTTAGCATGAGATGTGATATCCAAATCCTTCACATTCCAATCCGGAGACCAATCCTATAGCATGAGATGTGATATCTCAATGCTTCTAATACCAAACCTGAGACCCTTCCGATAGCATGAGATGTGATATCTCAATGCTTCAAAAACCAAACATGAGAACCATCCTATAACATGAGATGTGAAATCCAAATCCTTCCCTTCCCAAACCTGAGACTCTTCCTATAGCATGAGATGTGATATCTCAATGCTTCTACCAAACCTGAAACCCTTCCTATAGCATGAGATGTGATATCCAACTCCTTCCCATTCCAATCCTGAGACACTTCCTATAGCATGAGATGTGATATCACAATGCTTCTAATACCAAACCTGAGACCCATCCTATAACATGAGATGTGATATCCAAATCCTTCCCCTTCCAAACCTGAGACCCTTCCTTTAGCATGAGATGTGATATCCAGCTCCTCCCATTCCAATCCTGAGACCCTTCCGATAGCATGAGATGTGGTATCTCAATGCTTCTAATATCAAAACTGAGACCCTCCCTATAGCATGAGATGTGATATCTAAGTCCTTCCCATTCCAATCCTGAGACCCTTCCGATAGCAGAGATGTGATATCTCAATGCTTATACCAAACCTGAGACCCTTCCTATGGCATGAGATGTGATATCCAACTCCTTGCCATTCAAATCCTGAGACCCTCCCTATAACAAGAGATGTCATATCCAACTCCTTCCCATTCCAAACCTGAGACCCTTCCTTTAGCATGAGATGTGATATCCAAATCCTTCACATTCCAATCCGGAGACCAATCCTATAGCATGAGATGTGATATCTCAATGCTTCTAATACCAAACCTGAGACCCTTCCGATAGCATGAGATGTGATATCTCAATGCTTCAAAAACCAAACATGAGAACCATCCTATAACATGAGATGTGAAATCCAAATCCTTCCCTTCCCAAACCTGAGACTCTTCCTATAGCATGAGATGTGATATCTCAATGCTTCTAATATCAAACTTGAGACCCTCCCTATAGCATGAGATGTGATATCCAAGTCCTTCCCATTCCAATCCTGAGACACTTCCTATAGCATGAGATGTGATATCTCAATGCTTCTAATACCAAACCTGAGACTCTTCCTATAACATGAGATGGGATATCCAACTCCTTCCCATTCCAATCCTGAGACTCTTCTGATAGCAGAGATGTGATATCTCAATGCTTATACCAAACCTGAGACCCTTCCTACGGCATGAGATGTCATATACAACTCCTTCCCATTCCAATCCTGAGACCCTTCCTATAGCATGAGATGTGATATCTCAGTGCTTATACCAAACATGAGACCCTTCCTATAGCATGAGATGTGATATCCAACTCCTTCCCATTCCAATCCTGAGACCCTTCCTATAGCATGAGATGTTATGTCTCAATGCTTCTAATACCAAACCTGAGATCCTTCCTATAACATGAGATGTGATATCCAACTCCTTCCATTCCAATCCTGAGACCCTTCCTATAGCATGAGATTTGATATCTCAATGCTTATACCAAACCTGAGACCCTTCCTATAGCATGAGTTGTGATATCCAAGTCTTTCCCATTCCAATCCTTAGACCCTTCCTACAGCATGCAATATGATATCTCAATGATTCTAATAACAATCCTGAGACCTGTCCTATAACATGAGATGGGATATCCAATTCCTTCCCATTCCAATCCTGAGACACTTCCGATAGCAGAGATGTGATATCTCAATGCTTATACCAAACCTGAGACCCTTCCTATAACATGAGATCGGATATCCAACTCCTTCCCGTTCCAAACCTGAGACCCTTCCTTTAGCATGAGATGTAATATCCAGCTCCTTCCCATTCCAATCCTGAGACACTTCCGATAGCATGAGATGTGATATCTCAATGCTTCTAATATCAAAACTGAAACCCTCCCTATAGCATGATATGTGATATCTAAGTCCTTCCCATTCCAATCCTGAGACCCTTCCTATAGCATGAGATGTGATATCTCAATGCTTCTACCAAACCTGAGACCCTTCCTTTAGCATGAGATGTGATATCCAACTCCTTCCCATTCCAACCTGAGACCCTTCCTATAGCATGAGAAGGGATATCCAACTCCTTCCCAATCCAATCCTGAGACCCTTCCGATAGCAGAGATGTGATATCTCAATGCTTATACCAAACCTGAGACCCTTCCTATGGCATGAGATGTGATATCCAAATCCTTGCCATTCAAATCCTGAGACCCTCCCTATAACAAGAGATGTCATATCCAACTCCTTCCCATTCCAAACCTGAGACCCTTCCTTTAGCATGAGATGTGATATCCAAATCCTTCACATTCCAATCCGGAGACCCTTCCTATAACATGAGATGTGATATCCAACTCCTTCCCAATCCAATCCTGAGACCCTTCCGATAGCAGAGATGTGATATCTCAATGCTTATACCAAACCTGAGACCCTTCCTATGGCATGAGATGTGATATCCAACTCCTTGCCATTCAAATCCTGAGACCCTCCCTATAACAAGAGATGTCATATCCAACTCCTTCCCATTCCAAACCTGAGACCCTTCCTTTAGCATGAGATGTGATATCCAAATCCTTCACATTCCAATCCGGAGACCAATCCTATAGCATGAGATGTGATATCTCAATGCTTCTAATACCAAACCTGAGACCCTTCCGATAGCATGAGATGTGATATCTCAATGCTTCAAAAACCAAACATGAGAACCATCCTATAACATGAGATGTGAAATCCAAATCCTTCCCTTCCCAAACCTGAGACTCTTCCTATAGCATGAGATGTGATATCTCAATGCTTCTAATATCAAACTTGAGACCCTCCCTATAGCATGAGATGTGATATCCAAGTCCTTCCCATTCCAATCCTGAGACACTTCCTATAGCATGAGATGTGATATCTCAATGCTTCTAATACCAAACCTGAGACTCTTCCTATAACATGAGATGGGATATCCAACTCCTTCCCATTCCAATCCTGAGACTCATCTGATAGCAGAGATGTGATATCTCAATGCTTATACCAAACCTGAGACCCTTCCTACGGCATGAGATGTCATATACAACTCCTTCCCATTCCAATCCTGAGACCCTTCCTATAGCATGAGATGTGATATCTCAATGCTTATACCAAACCTGAGACCCTTCCTATAGCATGAGATGTGATATCCAACTCCTTCCCATTCCAATCCTGAGACCCTTCCTATAGCATGAGATGCGATGTATCAATGCTTCTAATACCAAACCTGAGATCCTTCCTATAACATGAGATGTGATATCCAACTCCTTCCATTCCAATCCTGAGACCCTTCCTATAGCATGAGATGTGATATCCAACTCCTTCCCATTCCAATCCTGAGACCCTTCCTATAGCATGAGATTTGATATCTCAATGCTTATACCAAACCTGAGATCCTTCCTATAACATGAGATGTGATATCCAACTCCTTCCATTCCAATCCTGAGACCCTTCCTACAGCATGCAATATGATATCTCAATGATTCTAATAACAATCCTGAGACCCGTCCTATAACATGAGATGGGATATCCAATTCCTTCCCATTCCAATCCTGAGACACTTCCAATAGCAGAGATGTGATATCTCAATGCTTATACCAAACCTGAGACCCTTCCTATAACATGAGATCGGATATCCAACTCCTTCCCATTCCAAACCTGAGACCCTTCCTTTAGCATGAGATGTAATATCCAGCTCCTTCCCATTCCAATCCTGAGACACTTCCGATAGCATGAGATGTGATATCTCAATGCTTCTAATATCAAAACTGAAACCCTCCCTATAGCATGATATGTGATATCTAAGTCCTTCCCATTCCAATCCTGAGACCCTTCCTATAGCATGAGATGTGATATCTCAATGCTTCTACCAAACCTGAGACCCTTCCTTTAGCATGAGATGTGATATCCAACTCCTTCCCATTCCAACCTGAGACCCTTCCTATAGCATGAGATGTGATATCTCAGTGCTTATACCAAACATGAGACCCTTCCTATAGCATGAGATGTGATATCCAACTCCTTCCCATTCCAATCCTGAGACCCTTCCTATAGCATGAGATGTTATGTCTCAATGCTTCTAATACCAAACCTGAGATCCTTCCTATAACATGAGATGTGATATCCAACTCCTTCCATTCCAATCCTGAGACCCTTCCTATAGCATGAGATTTGATATCTCAATGCTTATACCAAACCTGAGACCCTTCCTATAGCATGAGTTGTGATATCCAAGTCTTTCCCATTCCAATCCTTAGACCCTTCCTACAGCATGCAATATGATATCTCAATGATTCTAATAACAATCCTGAGACCTGTCCTATAACATGAGATGGGATATCCAATTCCTTCCCATTCCAATCCTGAGACACTTCCGATAGCAGAGATGTGATATCTCAATGCTTATACCAAACCTGAGACCCTTCCTATAACATGAGATCGGATATCCAACTCCTTCCCGTTCCAAACCTGAGACCCTTCCTTTAGCATGAGATGTAATATCCAGCTCCTTCCCATTCCAATCCTGAGACACTTCCGATAGCATGAGATGTGATATCTCAATGCTTCTAATATCAAAACTGAAACCCTCCCTATAGCATGATATGTGATATCTAAGTCCTTCCCATTCCAATCCTGAGACCCTTCCTATAGCATGAGATGTGATATCTCAATGCTTCTACCAAACCTGAGACCCTTCCTTTAGCATGAGATGTGATATCCAACTCCTTCCCATTCCAACCTGAGACCCTTCCTATAGCATGAGAAGGGATATCCAACTCCTTCCCAATCCAATCCTGAGACCCTTCCGATAGCAGAGATGTGATATCTCAATGCTTATACCAAACCTGAGACCCTTCCTATGGCATGAGATGTGATATCCAACTCCTTGCCATTCAAATCCTGAGACCCTCCCTATAACAAGAGATGTCATATCCAACTCCTTCCCATTCCAAACCTGAGACCCTTCCTTTAGCATGAGATGTGATATCCAAATCCTTCACATTCCAATCCGGAGACCCTTCCTATAACATGAGATGTGATATCCAACTCCTTCCCAATCCAATCCTGAGACCCTTCCGATAGCAGAGATGTGATATCTCAATGCTTATACCAAA
This sequence comes from Ambystoma mexicanum, assembly GCF_040938575.1. Lineage (NCBI taxonomy): Eukaryota > Metazoa > Chordata > Amphibia > Caudata > Ambystomatidae > Ambystoma > Ambystoma mexicanum. The sequence goes on from NW_027182424.1 coordinate 3,344,238, forward strand.
CCTGAGACCCTTCCTATGGCATGAGATGTGATATCCAACTCCTTGCCATTCAAATCCTGAGACCCTCCCTATAACAAGAGATGTCATATCCAACTCCTTCCCATTCCAAACCTGAGACCCTTCCTTTAGCATGAGATGTGATATCCAAATCCTTCACATTCCAATCCGGAGACCAATCCTATAGCATGAGATGTGATATCTCAATGCTTCTAATACCAAACCTGAGACCCTTCCGATAGCATGAGATGTGATATCTCAATGCTTCAAAAACCAAACATGAGAACCATCCTATAACATGAGATGTGAAATCCAAATCCTTCCCTTCCCAAACCTGAGACTCTTCCTATAGCATGAGATGTGATATCTCAATGCTTCTAATATCAAACTTGAGACCCTCCCTATAGCATGAGATGTGATATCCAAGTCCTTCCCATTCCAATCCTGAGACACTTCCTATAGCATGAGATGTGATATCTCAATGCTTCTAATACCAAACCTGAGACTCTTCCTATAACATGAGATGGGATATCCAACTCCTTCCCATTCCAATCCTGAGACTCATCTGATAGCAGAGATGTGATATCTCAATGCTTATACCAAACCTGAGACCCTTCCTACGGCATGAGATGTCATATACAACTCCTTCCCATTCCAATCCTGAGACCCTTCCTATAGCATGAGATGTGATATCTCAATGCTTATACCAAACCTGAGACCCTTCCTATAGCATGAGATGTGATATTCAACTCCTTCCCATTCCAATCCTGAGACCCTTCCTATAGCATGAGATGCGATGTATCAATGCTTCTAATACCAAACCTGAGATCCTTCCTATAACATGAGATGTGATATCCAACTCCTTCCATTCCAATCCTGAGACCCTTCCTATAGCATGAGATGTGATATCCAACTCCTTCCCATTCCAATCCTGAGACCCTTCCTATAGCATGAGATTTGATATCTCAATGCTTATACCAAACCTGAGATCCTTCCTATAACATGAGATGTGATATCCAACTCCTTCCATTCCAATCCTGAGACCCTTCCTACAGCATGCAATATGATATCTCAATGATTCTAATAACAATCCTGAGACCCGTCCTATAACATGAGATGGGATATCCAATTCCTTCCCATTCCAATCCTGAGACACTTCCGATAGCAGAGATGTGATATCTCAATGCTTATACCAAACCTGAGACCCTTCCTATAACATGAGATCGGATATCCAACTCCTTCCCATTCCAAACCTGAGACCCTTCCTTTAGCATGAGATGTAATATCCAGCTCTTTCCCATTCCAATCCTGAGACACTTCCGATAGCATGAGATGTGATATCTCAATGCTTCTAATATCAAAACTGAAACCCTCCCTATAGCATGATATGTGATATCTAAGTCCTTCCCATTCCAATCCTGAGACCCTTCCTATAGCATGAGATGTGATATCTCAATGCTTCTACCAAACCTGAGACCCTTCCTTTAGCATGAGATGTGATATCCAACTCCTTCCCATTCCAACCTGAGACCCTTCCTATAGCATGAGAAGGGATATCCAACTCCTTCCCAATCCAATCCTGAGACCCTTCCGATAGCAGAGATGTGATATCTCTATGCTTATACCAAACCTGAGACCCTTCCTATGGCATGAGATGTGATATCCAACTCCTTGCCATTCAAATCCTGAGACCCTCCCTATAACAAGAGATGTCATATCCAACTCCTTCCCATTCCAAACCTGAGACCCTTCCTTTAGCATGAGATGTGATATCCAAATCCTTCACATTCCAATCCGGAGACCCTTCTTATAACATGAGATGTGATATCCAACTCCTTCCCAATCCAATCCTGAGACCCTTCCGATAGCAGAGATGTGATATCTCAATGCTTATACCAAACCTGAGACCCTTCCTATGGCATGAGATGTGATATCCAACTCCTTGCCATTCAAATCCTGAGACCCTCCCTATAACAAGAGATGTCATATCCAACTCCTTCCCATTCCAAACCTGAGACCCTTCCTTTAGCATGAGATGTGATATCCAAATCCTTCACATTCCAATCCAGAGACCAATCCTATAGCATGAGATGTGATATCTCAATGCTTCTAATACCAAACCTGAGACCCTTCCGATAGCATGAGATGTGATATCTCAATGCTTCAAAAACCAAACATGAGAACCATCCTATAACATGAGATGTGAAATCCAAATCCTTCCCTTCCCAAACCTGAGACTCTTCCTATAGCATGAGATGTGATATCTCAATGCTTCTACCAAACCTGAAACCCTTCCTATAGCATGAGATGTGATATACAACTCCTTCCCATTCCAATCCTGAGACACTTCCTATAGCATGAGATGTGATATCACAATGCTTCTAATACCAAACCTGAGACCCATTCTATAACATGAGATGTGATATCCAAATCCTTCCCCTTCCAAACCTGAGACCCTTCCTTTAGCATGAGATGTGATATCCAGCTCCTCCCATTCCAATCCTGAGACCCTTCCGATAGCAGGAGATGTGATATCTCAATGCTTCTAATATCAAAACTGAGACCGTCCCTATAGCATGAGATGTGATATCTAAGTCCTTCCCATTCCAATCCTGAGACCCTTCCGATAGCAGAGATGTGATATCTCAATGCTTATACCAAACCTGAGACCCTTCCTATGGCATGAGATGTGATATCCAACTCCTTGCCATTCAAATCCTGAGACCCTCCCTATAACAAGAGATGTCATATCCAACTCCTTCCCATTCCAAACCTGAGACCCTTCCTTTAGCATGAGATGTGATATCCAAATCCTTCACATTCCAATCCGGAGACCAATCCTATAGCATGAGATGTGATATCTCAATGCTTCTAATACCAAACCTGAGACCCTTCCGATAGCATGAGATGTAATATCTCAATGCTTCAAAAACCAAACATGAGAACCATCCTATAACATGAGATGTGAAATCCAAATCCTTCCCTTCCCAAACCTGAGACTCTTCCTATAGCATGAGATGTGATATCTCAATGCTTCTAATATCAAACTTGAGACCCTCCCTATAGCATGAGATGTGATATCCAAGTCCTTCCCATTCCAATCCTGAGACACTTCCTATAGCATGAGATGTGATATCTCAATGCTTCTAATACCAAACCTGAGACTCTTCCTATAACATGAGATGGGATATCCAACTCCTTCCCATTCCAATCCTGAGACTCTTCTGATAGCAGAGATGTGATATCTCAATGCTTATACCAAACCTGAGACCCTTCCTACGGCATGAGATGTCATATACAACTCCTTCCCATTTCAATCCTGAGACCCTTCCTATAGCATGAGATGTGATATCTCAATGCTTATACCAAACCTGAGACCCTTCCTATAGCATGAGATGTGATATCCAACTCCTTCCCATTCCAATCCTGAGACCCTTCCTATAGCATGAGATGTGATGTCTCAATGCTTATACCAAACCTGAGACCCTTCCTATAGTATGAGATGTGATATCCAAGTCTTTCCCATTCCAATCCTTAGACCCTTCCTACAGCATGCAATATGATATCTCAATGATTCTAATAACAATCCTGAGACCCGTCCTATAACATGAGATGGGATATCCAATTCCTTCCCATTCCAATCCTGAGACACTTCCGATAGCAGAGATGTGATATCTCAATGCTTATACCAAACCTGAGACCCTTCCTATAACATGAGATCGGATATCCAACTCCTTCCCGTTCCAAACCTGAGACCCTTCCTTTAGCATGAGATGTAATATCCAGCTCCTTCCCATTCCAATCCTGAGACACTTCCGATAGCATGAGATGTGATATCTCAATGCTTCTAATATCAAAACTGAAACCCTCCCTATAGCATGATATGTGATATCTAAGTCCTTCCCATTCCAATCCTGAGACCCTTCCTATAGCATGAGATGTGATATCTCAATGCTTCTACCAAACCTGAGACCCTTCCTTTAGCATGAGATGTGATATCCAACTCCTTCCCATTCCAACCTGAGACCCTTCCTATAGCATGAGAAGGGATATCCAACTCCTTCCCAATCCAATCCTGAGACCCTTCCGATAGCAGAGATGTGATATCTCAATGCTTATACCAAACCTGCGACCCTTCCTATGGCATGAGATGTGATATCCAACTCCTTGCCATTCAAATCCTGAGACCCTCCCTATAACAAGAGATGTCATATCCAACTCCTTCCCATTCCAAACCTGAGACCCTTCCTTTAGCATGAGATGTGATATCCAAATCCTTCACATTCCAATCCGGAGACCCTTCCTATAACATGAGATGTGATATCCAACTCCTTCCCAATCCAATCCTGTGACCCTTCCGATAGCAGAGATGTGATATCTCAATGCTTATACCAAACCTGAGACCCTTCCTATGGCATGAGATGTGATATCCAACTCCTTGCCATTCAAATCCTGAGACCCTCCCTATAACAAGAGATGTCATATCCAACTCCTTCCCATTCCAAACCTGAGACCCTTCCTTTAGCATGAGATGTGATATCCAAATCCTTCACATTCCAATCCTGAGACACTTCCGATAGCATGAGATGTGATATCTCAATGCTTCTAATATCAAAACTGAAACCCTCCCTATAGCATGATATGTGATATCTAAGTCCTTCCCATTCCAATCCTGAGACCCTTCCTATAGCATGAGATGTGATATCTCAATGCTTCTACCAAACCTGAGACCCTTCCTTTAGCATGAGATGTGATATCCAACTCCTTCCCATTCCAACCTGAGACCCTTCCTTTAGCATGAGATGTGATATCCAAATCCTTCACATTCCAATCCAGAGACCAATCCTATAGCATGAGATGTGATATCTCAATGCTTCTAATACCAAACCTGAGACCCTTCCGATAGCATGAGATGTGATATCTCAATGCTTCAAAAACCAAACATGAGAACCATCCTATAACATGAGATGTGAAATCCAAATCCTTCCCTTCCCAAACCTGAGACTCTTCCTATAGCATGAGATGTGATATCTCAATGCTTCTACCAAACCTGAAACCCTTCCTATAGCATGAGATGTGATATCCAACTCCTTCCCATTCCAATCCTGAGACACTTCCTATAGCATGAGATGTGATATCACAATGCTTCTACTACCAAACCTGAAACCCATCCTATAACATGAGATGTGATATCCAAATCCTTCCCCTTCCAAACCTGAGACCCTTCCTTTAGCATGAGATGTGATATCCAGCTCCTCCCATTCCAATCCTGAGACCCTTCCGATAGCATGAGATGTGATATCTCAATGCTTCTAATATCAAAACTGAGACCCTCCCTATAGCATGAGATGTGATATCTAAGTCCTTCCCATTCCAATCCTGAGACCCTTCCGATAGCAGAGATGTGATATCTCAATGCTTATACCAAACCTGAGACCCTTCCTATGGCATGAGATGTGATATCCAACTCCTTGCCATTCAAATCCTGAGACCCTCCCTATAACAAGAGATGTCATATCCAACTCCTTCCCATTCCAAACCTGAGACCCTTCCTTTAGCATGAGATGTGATATCCAAATCCTTCACATTCCAATCCGGAGACCAATCCTATAGCATGAGATGTGATATCTCAATGCTTCTAATACCAAACCTGAGACTCTTCCTATAGCATGAGATGTGATATCTCAATGCTTCTAATATCAAACTTGAGACCCTCCCTATAGCATGAGATGTGATATCCAAGTCCTTCCCATTCCAATCCTGAGACACTTCCTATAGCATGAGATGTGATATCTCAATGCTTCTAATACCAAACCTGAGACTCTTCCTATAACATGAGATGGGATATCCAACTCCTTCCCATTCCAATCCTGAGACTCTTCTGATAGCAGAGATGTGATATCTCAATGCTTATACCAAACCTGAGACCCTTCCTACGGCATGAGATGTGATATCCAACTCCTTCCCATTCCAATCCTGAGACCCTTCCTATAGCATGAGATTTGATGTCTCAATGCTTCTAATACCAAACCTGAGATCCTTCCTATAACATGAGATGTGATATCCAACTTGTTCCATTCCAATCCTGAGACCCTTCCTATAGCATGAGATTTGATATCTCAATGCTTATACCAAACCTGAGACCCTTCCTATAGCATGAGATGTGATATCCAAGTCTTTCCCATTCCAATCCTTAGACCCTTCCTACAGCATGCAATATGATATCTCAATGATTCTAATAACAATCCTGAGACCCGTCCTATAACATGAGATGGGATATCCAATTCCTTCCCATTCCAATCCTGAGACACTTCCGATAGTAGAGATGTGATATCTCAATGCTTATACCAAACCTGAGACCCTTCCTATAACATGAGATCGGATATCCAACTCCTTCCCGTTCCAAACCTGAGACCCTTCCTTTAGCATGAGATGTAATATCCAGCTCCTTCCCATTCCAATCCTGAGACACTTCCGATAGCATGAGATGTGATATCTCAATGCTTCTAATATCAAAACTGAAACCCTCCCTATAGCATGATATGTGATATCTAAGTCCTTCCCATTCCAATCCTGAGACCCTTCCTATAGCATGAGATGTGATATCTCAATGCTTCTACCAAACCTGAGACCCTTCCTTTAGCATGAGATGTGATATCCAACTCCTTCCCATTCCAACCTGAGACCCTTCCTATAGCATGAGAAGGGATATCCAACTCCTTCCCAATCCAATCC